>NW_006800012.1:1387189-1485707 GCF_000485575.1 Poecilia formosa | reverse complement strand
ATATTTAAGTATTTTTGATGTATGAGCTAATAAAATAGACAAGTAAGTGTTTTTAGGGGGGACTCTCAAATATTTGCGGATTTTAGCAATTCACAGACGACTGTCCCTAACCCTTCCGAATACTACGAGTTCACCTTAAATGTATTTAAAGGATTGAAAGTAGAAAACCAGACAAACATAAGAACTAGAGGAACTTTTACAAGTACAAGTTGGAAATGAGTGAAGGCGCAGACATCTCCACACATTTGTGGTGAGTTCTGGTCCTGTAGGACCCAGGATGGTTCAGAGGCAGCACAGGTAAAAGGAACCTTAACAGGGTCGAGGTCTACCAAGCCTCAGTCATTTATGGGTCCAGCAAAGACTGACCTGTGTTCCTCAAGCTAACAAAAGAGCTAATTGTTGCTGGAATTACTAAAAAGGTTATTCAGACGTGTGTTCAGAAGGTGCTCTGTGGGAACATCGACTCTCACCATGCAGGATAGCACTGGGTTTACATGCATAGGATGAGACTTTGGTTATATTTCTGTGGTAACAAAGAGTGTAAAGGTTTCACTAACTGTGTTATAAATAATCAGTTAAGAAATACTGAGTACTTCAATTCAGTTCCGAGCAGTGTGTATGCCAGTCAGGCTTTTAAGTTTGTCCTTTCCTATAGTGCTTCTACTGCACCCTTTTTGTGTTTCAGATAGTGATTAAAGTTTGATGAATCTCAAACTGTGCAAAGATTTCACATGACTTATCAGTTTAAGTATTAAAGATTATTTTTTACAAGAAATGTTAAAATGCCATTGAGACTCATTAAAACGCAGAAATAGTTCTTTAGTTTAGCACCAATAGGAAGCTGTGATCCAGGTGGAAACTTTGGTGTTAGTGGCTAACAGTTAGCGCGTGGTTCTCACAGTGCTAACTGTGATATAATTGCCAGACAATTATATCTTGTCTGGCACTTTCTACTGAGGGCCCAAATGAGTTATGCCATCCTGAATGAAAGTGTTTATTAGCTGATTCTGTCAACTGTCAACACAACAGGTTAAGAACTACTTCCATTTTTTATTTTTATTTTTTTTCAAAATAAGAGTTCCAACCATCGATACAGTAAACTTAAAGCACACACCTATTGCCTTGTTTTCACGGTACAATATTTCTCTAGTAGAATTTCTACTGGGCCAATCAACGGCCAGAAGGAGAAGTTGTAATCAAGGACGCAGCTGTGCTGTTTTAGAATTGTAGTCTGCCTGTAGTTTTAGCTAAGGCAGTGGAGGAAGTGAACTAAGCTGTTCAGTCTGTGTTAGCCACGCCTGCAAATATTGAATCAACATTAATTGCCATCTTGTTCGGGTTGGCACTTTTCTCTTCGCAGTGGAGAATGGTTGTTTACAGTGCAGACAATTTCCATTTGGCTTCATAGTGTTGAACTGGTGCAAAATATACGTCACGGACAAATGTTTGCAATTGGGTAAAATGTAAAACTTCAACAGAGTCCAGGAAGCAATCGTTTCTCAATAGCTGAGGGTCCAGACCCTATGGACAAAGCAAAGCATAGAAAAAGGGGCTGTTTTTTATCAGGCTAGGTTGCTTTAGCAACAAAGAGTGAATTATTTAAGAGAGTTAAAATATTAGGAGTGATGTATAGCATGAGCTATTCTTATTTTAAATAAATGGGAAAACACTGAAAACAGTAAGTAAAGCTGCTTGAGTTTGAACCCAGAAAACATGAAAATTGTAAACTGAGTGATAAAAAACTGCTAGCTTATCTGGGGCAAATGTTTGTGTTTGTTTTCTGTCACATTGTAACCCACTCCATGAGACATTCCGAGCTGCAACTGCTGCTCCTGTCTCCGCTGTCTAGCAAGTCTCTTGACCAAAAAGCCCGTATATTCCTTCTGCCTAAACAGGGCATGTGGGCAAAAGAGACAGGTATTGCTCGAGGTGCTATCATCTGCAATCACCACTGATCGGTGGAGCAGCTTGGGATGAGGGCGAACTTAGTGACTGGGAAGCGCCATGGAGAAACGAGCGGCATTCCGACTTTGATTTCCTCGCTGAGTCATTGCAGTAATGACCCCTGCATGTCACAGCAGATTGTACAGCTGGAGGAGAGGGGGTATTTTTACATTTTTAATGCACAGTGGAATGCGGCATGCAGTGCCCCTACTCCATGCTAGGCAGGTAATCAATTTGAAGGCAGACAAGAACTCCCCCCCTACTGTACATCTCACACAAGCCTGCCATTTTCTCTCCCAATTCTCCTCTGAAAAGAGGACTTGCAATATAATATCAAAGGTTTAAATTAAATCACCCCTATTAAAAGACTATTAAATGTAATTTCCTTTTGTCGTCTGCTGGTGAACAGCTCCACGGTTACCAAGCTCGGCGCTCGAGACGTAAAGACGACACGGGGAGAAGAGGGCTGGAGCGGCGTGGAGAAAAGGGGGACATGAGATATATGATGGAGGACGGGGGAGTGACAGACAATGAATGAGGGTATAGAGGATAGAATGTCATCAAGGCAAACTGCCAGAGGGCGGGCTGATGGGTTTGATAAGAAGAACTAGAGAAACGGCGCAGTTGGAGACATGGTAAATGTATAAAACAGGAAGGAAGACACTCAAGAACTGAATCGCCTCTACCGTCCAAGCCTTATTTTTAAATGGCAACTAATGACAGGGTTAACTTTGTGATAACATGTTTTCCATGACCTTGTTGAGGGCCCAAAGACTCCTGCTGACTGCATTGTGGGAGCCCTACTATTTGACTGTAGGAGGCGTTTCCATTTAAGGAAGCAAATACATGTAATACATAGAGGTATCGATAGAACGACGGGCCTCTGTTCAATGCGCTTTAAAGCAAGGCTTGTGTGAAAAACAATTTTCAGTAAAATATTGTGCAGATTATGAATCAGATGTTTTACTTCAATGAAAGATATGATTTTAAGTAACATCATTGTTTGAGCTAATATCAATGTGCTGATGTGTTGCAGATTTGTATTGTGACTTCTGACGTATGTTTTACTGCATTTTAAACATGGCAGATGAGGTTTTGTAAATGACAGCTGCTGATGTTATTGGATCAGCTTCTGATGACAACAGTGTTGATTCTGATGATGACGATGGTGAGGGCTTCGATGGACAGGACTTTGGGAAAAACTGTAGGAAATTGGAGTACTGTACTTCTGATTTCAGAGTCTCTTTTGAGTAAAGTTAATTAAAGTGGTTTGAGGTGACATGTGTTTATTGTAAGTATTACTATAAAGACGAATGAATAATCGTCATGTAATTAATGTAATTCATGCTAGGTCTCTCTAAATTTAGGTATGAGCTCATAAATTGACACAAGGAGAAAGAACAAGACTAGGCAAAAAGGCATCCATGGGTCAAAACAGCTGCAGGCAGAAGTTCAGGAAGGTCTGAGATGAACTTAGACAGGCTGTCTATGCTTCTGACTGAAGTAAAAGAATTCTGTAAAGAAGAATGGGCAGAAATTCCTACACAGCAATGTAAAAGACTCCAGTTACTGCAAATTCTGGATGGCAGCCAGAATGAGTGGCATTACTTAGAGGAAAGTTGAAGAAATGTCCTTGTATCTTTGTGCCCGACTACAATTGTTTTAATTGGGGGTGTACCTTACAGTAATGCAATCTCTGTTGTTGAATTTCTCGCCTTAAGTTTATTCAAACCAGTTTTGCTAGTCTGTGCTGTTCTTTGCAGTTGCCACGGTTGGTACATTCCTGCCTTGCTGTGATATTTTTTTTTTTACATCAGGTTGGGTGGCATCTAAATGCACAGAAGTCGTTGAAAGGTTTCATGTTTGCTGGGCCCCATGGGAGTACAGTTTGGCTGAGAACACAGCTGCTAATGAGTGCGCCTTTACTGCCATCATGCAGTTTGGCCTTTTGAAAATCATTAAAAAGGTGGGCTGAGGATAAAGAGACAAGAGCGAGGGGACATCTGGTCACTCTAAATCCAAATGCACATTAAAGTCTACAAGGTGCAGAGTTTGCAGACAGCAGGGAGCTCGATCCTCGCTGGGTTACCTCCCCAGAAACAAAACGACGCTGCAGTAGCAGGAGTAAAATCACATTTCTAGCAGCAGATTTGCATTGATGCGCCATCCTCTTTGGTCGTTTTCTTTCTTAACAGAGAGAAATGGCTCGTCTCAGATGAGCTGCGGTCGGTAATTACCAGCTAAGCCGAGCCAAGCCAGAGAGTGGGCCGGGATTGGGCCACGCTTGGGTTGCTAATGCACAGATTGCCTGTCGGAGGCTACGAAATAATGGCTGCATGTCTGCAACAACCCCGCAGAATGTACTGTAGGAGCAGAGGAGAAAAGGGAAGCGCCTGCTGCTGCTAACCTGGGGGAGGCGATTACTAAATAGAGGCAAGGGGAAAGGGGGGGGCTGATGGAGGATGTAAGGGGTGAGGTAACGGATGATCTAAGTGCGCATGAGGGAAGGTGAAAGGGACTGCAGCTGAAGAGAGCGGCATCTCTCACTGTTGTCATTACCTCTCTCTCATCCACCTTCAGCTCCTGTTATCTCACAGAGAGAAGGACCATCAAGTGGTTGGGAAGGCACTTCAACCTGAAATGTTTTTCTCTTTGCCGAGTTGCAGGGTGGGAGGGATGGCCCAGAATTCACCTCTGTCAACAACCCACTTGTTTGTGACGTGCCGAGCAGAAAATTGAACTGATTGTACGTGGGGTCTATATGGATTTTTTTGCTCAAAAATCCTTCATGTGCCTGCCGAATTCTCTTTTCTTCTTCTTCTTCTTGTAGCAGAATCAACACAAAGAGCTTCCCTAAGACAATAAGAGCGGTGTGAGTCAAAGAAGAGCCGAGCACAATGGGGGTGGGGGTGAGGGTGGGACGCAGAAAAAGTCGAATATGAAGTGTTTTCAAGTTATCTGTGCAGCACAAGGCTCTCTTTGGGAATTAAGTTTTCTCTCTTTTTTTTCAGTTCCTCTGTAGCAGGGCTGGTTCGTGTTGAATACTAAGAATTAATAGAGCTTGACAATAAAGATGTGAGGCACAGAGTAGCAACACTGTGCGGTGAATGCTTTAGGAGTCAGTCTGATGCCCAGCGGTCCTTAAAGGCAACAACCGCTCTGAGATATTCTGTGGGAATATCTGCTAGACTCTTGGGGGAGTAAACTGGATTCAATCAGACTCGGTTCCTTATCCGTATGTTGATCTGAAACATGGAATACTGTAGAGGGAGACGCAGAAAGAGATAGTACAGTGGTTAGCTGGGGACAGGCTTCTCTCCTAACTGTGACTATGCTTTTTTTGGGGGAGGTGTGGGGCGCGGGGTGGCATTTCACGGCAGGAGACCGTGAAATAACAGAAGATTCCCTTCTTTCTTTCACGCTTACTTGCTGCCACTTCTCCACTCGTGAGCAAGCATGTACGAATTCATTTAGTTTCCCCCCAATTTCTCTCGAATGGTGCAATAATAGTGCCGAGGGATCAAATGAGAAGACAAGATAATAACTCGGCGGGAGCCAGAGCGCATCACCGGGGTTCGCCGAAAAGAAAAGGAGGCCTCAATCGGATCGGCTCGGTTGTGACCAGATGGACCAGAATCTCTGAAATGAAGTGGGGATGATCATGAATAGCCGATCTGGACGGATGCCTGGCCTGGAGATTTGATTTGGGCTCTGGCCCCGCACCAAGGGGGAGGACTTGATTGCTTTTGATTAAGGGATGGGGGAAGCTAATACAAGGCCATTAAATTCCAAACATTAAATCTGGTTCTTCAGCCTGAATTCAGAGGCCATGGAGACCCAACTCCTCTCTCAGTCTCATGTAGCTCATCACAGAAACTGATTGGTGAGCCGTACAGGGATCACGTCTTCTCAACAACATGATGTGCAGTTAATTCTCTTTAGGCAGGTTCAATGTTCTTCAAACATGGTGCCAAGGTATCAAAAAGATTTCTTCTCTTGTTTGTCTGTAGTTCTATTTGGAGATTAGCTCATAAAAAAGTAGGAGCTATGACATTAGAGACCGCTTGCCGTGCTTTTGGACGAAGGATGTCCTTCAAAGTCAAAGCAAGAAAAAGGAATTACCTGAAAGACCGGGGAGGGGAAGAGGGATGGATGTAGAGAAAACTGCTAATGACGGCTCCATCGCCGGGTAAAGGGGTTGCATCTCAGTAAGTTTTGTCTCAGATAGAGCTGTTAAAAACTTTTGGGACTTGGGATTTTTTCCCCTCCATTGCTTTCCTGTAATTGCTGCCGTTTTGAATTTAGTCAGCGGGCACGGAGTGGGCAGGAGATGCTCTCTCTGATCTGCCTCACACACAGTATGGGAGATTGGATAAGGGCTTCAGAATGAGATCTAGGGAGACAGCACAGCTCTCCTCTAGGACTGCGGGCTCCAATGACTTCCATTAAATCACGGTGTGACCAAAATACTGATTTGTCAGGGCAAAAAGTGAGCGATTAGCCCTTTTATTTTGCTGCTGTCGATACAGGAGTGGAATGGTACATCTCCTTTAACAATGGAAGTGGCGGTTGAATAGATTTTAAACAATTAATGAAGCACCACAGTGTTAAATTAGTTTATTTTCTGGTATAGACTACGGACTGCAAAACCTGCATCTGGTTTGTTGCCATGACAATCCCTAAAGTATCTTTTTACCTTTTACAGAGATGCACTGAGATGCACCAAAGAGCACTGAAAGTATGACTATATTGGCTACTAAAGCACAGTGTGTGTGTGCGTGTGTGTGTGTGTGTGTGACTGTGCTGCATGCTGGTCAATTGGTCGGAAACTCAAACATTCACTTTTTTTTTTTAACCATTAAACTATTCCTAAGAGTGCAGGCCACAGCAACTGGACTCTTTGGTGTGTAAATGGCTACCATAAGAAGACGACTCAAAGCTAGCTGTATTCAGTGTCAGTGAGGCGACACAGCAATTAAGTCAGAGGAACTAAAGAAGTAAAAATGTCAAAGGAAATTGTGTTTTCTACATGTCAAGACATGTCTGAAGTTTATTCAGCCTGCGAGAGTGAGGTTTAATGCAGATGTTCTGAACGTATTGCAATATAGTTGGACACTGTCATTTTTAAGCTAAGAAAAAGATTTGTAAATGTGGAAAAATCCCTACATTAAGAAAAATACTTTTTATTTTCTTGGACAGCGGTGTCCAAGAAAATAAAAAGTAATTTTATTAATATTTTTATATTAATAAAAAGTGATTTTATTAATATAAAATGACTTTTTTTAAAATAAAAAGTCCAAGCAAGTCATTTTGACTTGCTTTTCAAAAATGATAAAGCAGAAAGAACTCGTAGTACACAAACATTAGCTTGCTTTTCTAACTGAAAATATGAAACTAATTTTATGTGATTTATTTTGTCCTTATGTGATCAACAATAAATACATCATATTTTAACAAAAGAAACAAGGTTTTTGTTTCTTCTTTATCTTAAACAAATTTCTAGTTTGGCTTAGGAATAAAGCTTGCTGAATTTTTGTTGTCCTGTTTACTATGAAATGAAGATTAAAGCAAAAACATAAAAGGCTCATAAGAAAATGAACAAGGTGCTGTTACATTTAACAAAATGTACTGTCTGTCTCCTGTTTAAAAAGTCTGGCAATCAGCACAAATCTGGGACTAAAATAAACTTTGGCACTTTGGACACTCTTATTGTAGCTGTTGCACACACAGAGACTGCCACTAACTCTACTAATTACTCCAGTAAGACGCTGAAGACAGTTTGTAAATGTTAAGTCTAATTAAATCATCTTTGCAGTGACACAGTGTTGTCCATGGTTAGCCGCAGAACTCCCCCCAAAACAACAGACAGCTTTATGCAGGGGGAAGATGGGACAATGTGTAGCTGAATCAGCAGTCAATAAATCATACGATGTTCAAAACAAACAGCGGGAAGCACACATCTGCTAATGAGCTAATATTCCGTTTAGCGTACTTGACTTCCCCTAGATTAATTTTTCCAGATAAATTCTATAGCATTAATTTACTTGTGTGTTTTCTAAGCTTTCAGTTGAATAAGGTTCAACATCTGTGTTGAAGTTTTAGTTATCGACTCTCAAGATTTGCACAAGTAGATAAACGTTTGTATTCATGCTCTTATTTTGAAGTGGGTGAAACTGTTTACGTGGCAGTTCTGTTTCCTAACCTTTATGCTCTCTCTGTTTCACCCCCAGTAACTTCATTTCAAACAAGAAACAAACAGGAACAAATGAAAGATGGACAGTAGAAAACAAGATATATATCCATGAATACAATATCTAAGGGCATGGTAGAATATGTAAGTTATATTGTCAAAATTAAATTGGTGCTCAAATTTGAATTGAAGTTAGCACTTAGCTTCCACTAAATACCATGTTGATGTAGTGCTTTAGCATTAGTGGAACTGTTTATGATTAGCGTTAGCCGTGTCCACCACTAAAATAAATCATTATGTTTATAAAAGAGAAGGCCAACATTTTCTGTGCACAATAAAGTGCAAGCAAAGTGAATTAAACTACAAGGAAAAATGTCAAGTAGTCATAATAAAACAGGGAGGAAGCTAGCTAAACAGGCGATAACAGAATATGACAGGTTACAACAGGTAAAATGATCTCATTAAATCTTTTAACTCTGTTACAAATTAAATTTAGCCTCATTCAAGTGTAAGAGAGAAAATCCATGTAGACTTCTGGGTGTAATCTGTAAAACACTGCAGATTGTTGTGGAGGAGACCCACAGGGCTGATCGTTTGTCACACTCGCATTCAGAACTCTGCAACATTGAAGATCAGTCATTCACAGCCTGGGCCATCTACCACTGTCTAAATGATCCAGACTTTTAACAACAAAGACAAGTCTCATTCAAATAAAACCAGTCAACCCACTCAACAACTGGAATCCACAGCAAACATGTCCATTTCCTTAGTGGTGAAAACAATAAATGTTAAAGGGACCTTCATTTATTTATTTATTTATTTCTCTTAAACACACTATTGTAATTATCCAGAGCAGATGAGGTCAATTTGAGGTTCAACCGTTGCGTTACGTTTTAACCCTCTGAGTTTTGCTTGAACAAAAAGGAGAGGACAATTTGAAGACGTCTTCACTTAGAGATTTGTTTTCTTTTTAGCAAGAGTTAGAACAGGGTTAGCATCCGTTTAGTTTTCGTTGATTGCAACGACCTGTCCAAGTTCTTCCAAATACCAACATCCAGGTTCAGTTAAAAATACATTTATAATAAGGTTAGAACTGAGGACTCCATGAATTTGTTACCAGCTCAATAAGGCTGGAATCGTTTGCCAATTTCCTTAGAGTCTGTAAAGACGGAACATCCTGAGAGGAGTCCTCAGTGGTTAGTGTGGATGGAGTTTGATTTGCTGTTGGTGGTTAGATTCTGCTTTGAGGTTTATAGCTTGAAGTTCTAAGTGGATACAGGAACAAAAGGAAGAAAAAAAGTCAAACAACTTTAACCCTTTGAGATCAAAAATGTCCACTAATTCCCTTCAACAATAGCTAGACTTGTTCGAAAGCAACTCTTTGTCTTCATCGCATGGCGTGTGTAGGACACCTCTGCATTGACTCCATTTATAATAGCAATTAACATATCAAATCTTCTTTAATATTCACTTTATCAAAATTTAAACTCATGAGTCGATGGGAATGTTTACAACTAATAACTCCTATTACTTTAATCTATTGACAGATTTCAAAGTGAAGAAAGAGAATAATAGATTCACTTTTAAGCTCTTCTCTTCAGACTTTCGTGGCACAGAGATAATTTCATAAAGTTGCTAAATCATTTTTTATTGATTCACTTTTTCATTCAACTTTAATCTCCCCAATCCTTTCTAATTTCTGTTCTAACTATTCCCAGCAATCATGCATTCGCTGTGGCGCCACAGGAGAGCCAAGAAGTCAGTTTATGGGCGCTGAATATGAATACAAGGACTGTTTTGTTGTCATCAAATAAATATGCAGGCAGTTCATTTATCTTGTTTGTTTCTTGCAAAAAAAAGAAAAAAAAACCCTCATCATTCTCTCTGAGACAGAGTTTTATCTTCTAAATTCATCCTTCTGTGTTTTTGGATAGCGTTTCAAAGAGAACCCCCTAAAGCTAACTGTCTTTACGCTTAGGTTGTGATCATCTCAATGCAGCTCCAATGCAAAAAAAAAAGAACAAGAAGCAGTGCATATATATTTATTTACCCCTGTAGGGTTT
This sequence comes from Poecilia formosa, assembly GCF_000485575.1. NCBI lineage: Eukaryota > Metazoa > Chordata > Actinopteri > Cyprinodontiformes > Poeciliidae > Poecilia > Poecilia formosa. Next base: position 1,475,510 of record NW_006800012.1, on the reverse strand, counting down.
TTGTTTTGTTTTTTTTTTTTTACTGGCTTATTCTTGTTTTGAAGAATCAACCACCTTCAGCAGCACAAACATACGGCACGAGACAAAGACAGGAAAGTTGGGACATTTGGTACTCAAAGGGTTAAAGAATAATGATTTTAATGGGACCGCATTAAGAACTCAAGGTGCTGTCAGGTACAACACCGGCAGGGGCAAAAAAGGCGCCCGCATGGTGCACTGAGTGTAGACTTCGTACAAAAACAGTCCCTTTAACTTTTAGTGACTTTCATTGGAGGGGGGGTTGTGGGTTGTGGTTGGGGTGGAGGGGGTGTGGTGTGAGGGTTAGGGGGTGGGTGGGGGGTGGAAGGGTCCTGTGTTCTCGCAAAAATCCAGTGCAAATCAAACTTTTTGTTGTTTTACATCCAGCCAACATTCAGCAAACAAAAGACACAGGAAGGAAGCTGTTTACATGTGGTCAGGTTATTAAGGGTTATGTTGGGTTATTTGGAGATTAAAGCTCTGAAGAGATGCAGCCCCAACTTAGGGTGCCTTGGATAAAGACCCCTGAAACGTGGCCTTGTTAGAAACTACGGAGATATCGCTCTTTAAAAGCCAACGAAGGTGAAACTAAATCTGGTAGAACATGCTTCAATTCCAGTTGAGCTTCTCAACGCCATAAAATCTGGTCATTGCTACACTTAGTAGTTCTACAGTGACGAGAACCTATAGTTTAGTTCAGGAGTCAATCACATTTGCCCCTGCTGCATGGCACTGCACCTCCTCCAGAGCTGTGGTTAACGGTAGGTTAGGCGGTTAGATCATTAGTGGAGTTAAAGGGATTTTATTACCTTTTTCGAGTAGCCACTCATCAACTACCCGACCAAGTCGGTATGGGATTCTTTGTCTAGCAAGAGCCAGGCGCTCATTATCAAAGTTCCCTTTAAGAAATTTGGAGAAGACAAATTAGAAACAAAACGGTTACAGGCAAATCTGGAAGTTAAGAAAGTTAGAAGTTAGAAGGGCAACATTGCAAAAGGTTTAGCAGGTTATGAACTTTAAATCAGCTTTAGTTAGGACAGGAAGAACTTGATGTTGTTTTGGGCTGGTTTGTTCGGTTAGACAGGTTAACAACATTCTAGTTACTTTGAGTTTAAATTAGTTGTGTTTTTTTTTTAATCTGATATCATGTTAAACAGATTTAAAAGTGATTTAGATGTAAAATGGTTACTTTTCTTTTTGTTTTGTTTTTTAAGAACTTATCATAGCTCTCAGCACATTAGAAAAATCATTAGCGGTGACAAAATATGTTAAAGCCAGCAAAACCAGCAGTCAACACAAGTACAATAAGGAAGGATAAAGCAGAACAAGACATTTCAGTGTCAGCAGTAAAACATTGTTTCAAAAAGAGCATGACATAATCACACATTAAAGGAAAAACAAAAAACAAAACACATTTTGTGGTTGTTCTCAAGGAAAGCGCCTTAAAGTTCCCATTGCGGATAAAGAGTTGTCGATGAGCCAAACGGCTCCTCCCAAACCTGACGGTGCTGCGGCGCTCAGACCCCTTGAATCCCCGTTCCGTTTTTCACCTAAAGCAAAACGAATTAAGTAGATATGTCAGAGCACCAGTATTTCTCAGTGCCTTACCCTCCTCACCACTCCAGCCCCCATACCCCCAAACCTCCTCATGCATTCATGGAGAACTTCTCATTGGCACTTGGCAATTAGCAGCACTTCATCAGCGTGTCAAAGAAGTTTCATCTCTGCTGCGGCAACTTATTATCCCTCACTTCACTTCAATCAACCTCTGGGTCACGCTGCGTTGCATCTCCAGCACCGTCAACAGAGACGGCGCTGAAATTAGGAGGGGGGGATGAGGGGGGTTGATGGTGACCAGGATGGGGAGTGTGTGTGTGTGTGTGTGCGCGTGTGTGTATGTGGAGAGAAAGGGGTGAGGGGGGGTTGATGATGTCTGATGTGATGGATTAATTAGGAGTTATTGTCCATGTCAAAAGGCAGTCTTAGAAGATTACAGGCTAAAAAAACTCCGGTAGGGCTATGTTTAGACAGCGCTTTTTGAAAATAGGACAACTCACAAAAAACAAAACGTGCACCTAACTTACTGCCTGTTTTAATAGGAAATCTGAGAAAGCAGAAGGCTTGAGTGCTGCTGCTGAAATTATCTGCAGAGAGAGAGAGAGAGAGAGAGAGAGTGTGTGTGTGTGTGCGTGTGTGTACGTGTGTGTGTATCCTATTTGGAGTGTACTTTGATTTAGCAGCGCCACTGCCCCGTGCTGCTGCAGCAGAGATCTAAAATAGACCACCTCTCGGTTCTGCAGTACCTGCTTCCTCTCCCCAGGGGTCTCCTTACCCACGCCTGCCTGCATGCACAAAACTGCCTTGGATAAGCAAAAAAATAAATATAAAATAAAAAAGATGTGTTTGCACATGCATGAGGCCATGTTGTGTGTAAATTCTCTCGCCTGTTTGTGTGTGAGCAGGAGGGCTACATCAGAGAGTGTAATGAGAAGTTGATGGGAAAAGAAAAGCACAGGATAGTAGGGAAGGCTTAAATGAGGGAAGGATAGAAGCATGAGTTAGGGTCAGAGCAAATGAACAGAAAATGACTCATCATAACATAGATCAAACTTTTTTTTAAAAAAAATAAAATCTAAATCTAAGGTTCAAAGAAAACCTAATCGGTGTTTCCTCGTTTCATCCTTCAGCTCTCCTCTCTTTTACATCAGCTGCACATTTTTTGTTTTGACTCTACCTGCGAGAACAAACGGTGTTCTTTCCAAAACCGCCGTTTGTTCTAAAGTACAAGAAAAAAAAACATAGAGCAGCAATTACAGGTATGTTTTGACGTTGCACTTAAGATTAAGCGCGCTTCTGCTGTGCTTTTCTGGAAAGGCAGCGCAGCAATTACAGCCCTAACACAAGGCTGCTTCAGTAATGACACGGCCACTCTACTGCAATCACTAAATTAGACAGAGAGAGAGACAGACTGAGAGAGAAACAGAATGTTGGGCAGAGGACCAGGGTGTGGCAGGGTTGCCGACATTGCAGAGATAAAGCAAAAAATAAAAACCAGCAGACGAATCCTCTGTGGGTGGATGTCCTTCCTCCTAAATCCCTTCCTTTCCTCTGATTCACACTGTAACCTCCAGGAACCAAACCTGCTGTATGTACAATCCGTTTTATCCCCCTCTAGTGGCAGGGCTGAGACTCTACACTCAGAAAAGTACCTTTTCCTCAGCTCTTCTTCTCCAGGACACATTTTTTGCGCGATTCAAGCATTCTTTCCCTAATCCGTTCCCCCACATCTTACTCGCTTATTCCGCCCTTCTTGCCGGCTCTTTTCCTTCTTTTCCAGCTTGTCCCTCCTTTGTTCTCAAACAATCCTTCATCCACGCTTCATTCTGTCCTTTCTCTCACCCTCCTGCCAAAATCCATTTCCGTCTCTCTCTGGCTAGTAACTTGCACGCCCCATTCTCTCCAACTTTCTCATCTTCCACTTTGCTTCATCTCCATTATTTCCTGTCTTCTTCCTTCCTCTTTCCACTGGGCCTGTTTTTAGCAATTTCTCATTTCTGGTTTTGTCCTTTTTTTCCCCCCACAATTTGCTCTTACTCACTCACTCACACTTAACCTCTGATTTGTAACCACGTATTCCTTCTTTCCCTGTAAGGTTTGTTACTGGGAGATTAAATGTGGTACACTGTGGCGTGGCGGTTGCTTGCTATCTATTACTGACAAAAGGTCCAGCAGACAAAGTAAGAACTGCTGAGAATACAAAGTGAGTGTATGCGGATGTATGTGTTTTTTTGGGGGGGGTTTCTCTGGTAATCAGCAGCATGCAGCAACATTCGGATCAAGAAGTAAAGACTGCCGTGACAGGGATTCCATCTACAAACTCCAAACACTGAAAGAAATCTAGAAAACAGAAAGCATTGTAGGGATGGAAACCTGGAAGAGTAGGATGCGACTAAAAATAACAACATGTGATGAGAACGGCAACAATCTCCTCCTGCTGGTCAGGTCTTTTGGTCCTGAGGCGATCTAAATTCCTCCGTGTGTTTTCATCCGTTTGGATCTGTGGAGAAATCTGAGCAAACTGGCTGAAGGCCGTTCTGCATCAGAGTGGAGGAGATGGTGGCTGGCTGGCTGATTAAACAGCTGGGCCTCCATTCCCAGGACTTTTACTTTTGCTTGATACAAATCTAGACTATTAAATCTCACACTTGTTTTTTTTCCTAATTTACAAGGAAGGGGGGAAATAAGCTAGTAGATCATAAATGCTCAGAAGTGTAATTGTTTTAGCTTTTGGTGCCCCTTAACTGATGTATCTACCAGTACAGTAGCATGCTGCCACAGTGACCTCTAGAAGTATTTTTCCTGTTACAACTTTAAACTTCAGCACATATTTTGAGGACCTGATGCAGGACAACACCATAAAGTAGTTTTGTTTTATCAATTAAAAAAAACATGCAGGAAAAGTATTTTTATCAGGCCAACTCATGCCACACTTTTCAGATTTGTCTTTGTAATGTGCTACTTGGTTGGTCTATCACAGTGGTTTGCTAATAGTTGAGCTAATTTTTTTTCTTAGCCTCTCAGCGCTTTGGCTAACTTTGAGAAAGTTTAGCACACGTAGCTTCTCTTAAATTAATTTTTGTGGATAAATTCTAAAGTGCCAATTGACTTGGTTGTTTTCTACGCTTTCAGATGAATAAAGTTTGTGTTGAAATTTTGGCTATCGACCTTTCAGAGTCCAAGTAGTTAGACATTTATTTTCATGCTCTTATTTTGAAGTGGGTTAATAACTGTATTTCAAACGAGAACCGTACAAAAACAACAAATAAACAAATTAAATATCTAAGGGCATTTTAGAACATGTAAATTATACTGTCAAAACTAAATAGGTGCTGGGGGATTGTAGTCTTTCAAGGGCAGATAAGATCTGAATTGAAGTTAGCACTTTAGTATTGGCTTCTGCTAAATACTGTGCTGGTGTAGTGCTTTAGTATTAAACGAAAAAATATTTATAATGTTTATGATTAGACTGTTTATGCAGCAGTTTTTTTTCTCCTAATAACTATTTCAAACAAGAAACATAAAGGAACAAATAAAACAGACAGAAAAAGCTAAAAATACAACAACATATGTCAAAATTAATTTGGTGTTCAAAGATTGTAGTTTTTTTAACAGCAGAAATAATTTGAATCCAAATTAGGAACTTAGCATTAGCTTCTGCTAAGTGCCATGTTGTTGTAGCGTTTTAGCATTAGTAGAGCCATAGTTTAGCATTAGTGCTTTATTGTTAGCACAACTAACTTTTTAGCTAGCTGGTTTATCACATAGAACCCCATTAAAAATGGAGACAAGGCGTATGAGTCCTTCTGCCCGGCTCTGTAGATTAACGTTGTTAACGTTCAGTCACATCTGTTTTCTCACTCATAGATGGACATTCAAAATAACACTTTTAGCATATAGCTGCTCTTAAATGAAGCTCAACAGAAGGTATGGGCCATAACTCCCCATGAGTCGTACCCAGGCAGCTTGCCTGAAGCCCCAACCTCCCCTGTGGTTTGGACTATCCATCCAGAACCTTGTCTGTGTTTCCTGTGGCGCCTCATGTCTGCTGCCAGACGGTTTGTCCAGATAACGGCTATGATGGGACCAGTTCAGGGAAGGTGTCACATCTGCCATGATACAGGGAGGGGCGAGTACACACTGCCTGACTGGCACGTAGGGATGGGGACGGGGGGTGACAGATGCATCGCCACACAGAGAGTGTAAACTATCTGCTTCGATGCGCGTCTGGGACGACTTGCCTTCAAGTGCGATGATAACCAAATCTTTTGCCTTCCGTGTCATTGCACGTGCACATTTGTGTGGTGGCATTTGACCGTGCGATGCTCTGAGAAGCCAGCTGGATATCATGTCGCTCTGCAGACAGCCGGATGCCCTTGTACAGGACATTCACATTGGAAATCTATTCACGAGAATGGAGAGTACACTGGAGATGGTTGGCCCACGGCCATGCCGCTCTGCCAGTCTTCGACTGAAACCTCGCCCTGTAATGTTAGTCTGAGTCTGCCAGCTACTTCATTAAATAATTTCACAAAGAATTCATCAGAATTTTAAAGTCTCTCCATGTTTCCCAAGCTGAGTTTGGAGTTTGTGAAATGAGGGAAGAGACCCTCCTAACCCACTCATTTATTTACATCAAACACATCCCCCCCTGCACTCATGTCTGCCTGTGTTTTAATCACATGGCTGTCATCGCTTTAACTGTTCGTCATCTCTCATATGTGCAGCACTTATCGGTCCAACAGCTCGTTTTCATTTCTTCCCTCCACCACCTTTTATCTCAGCCACAGATTGATTTAATGCAAGAGCTGCTCCCGGAGACAGCCGAAGGATCCCCCTTCCCCTCCTCCCCATCCATCTGCCTTTTAAAAAAAAGAAAAATAAAACTTGTAGAAATCAAAAGTTGTCACTTCTCTAATTACCCAGAGCAATCTTTTTCCTCTGCCGATCTGCACTACTTAACTCTCTCTCCCCTCTTCATTACTTTCTTGACTATTTCTCTGTTCTCCCCTTCTCTCTTTCTCTCTCTCCCCATCATCCCATAGCCACAGGCCAATAATTTGAGATACCTTCCAACTGCGCAGGATCCAATCAGATGGAGTCGCAGAGCACCAGAGGCCCAATAAGAACCAACAGAATGTCACCAGTGACGAGCGACTAAGCTGGCTGCCTTCAGTTCCCTCTCACTCGCTCTTTTTGGCTGTACTGTGTTTTTTCAGTATGTGCAAAACATAATGAAAACCCTAAACTAGAAAATTACATCAAGCGTCAGCCGTTCCTCAGCTCGCGTCGCCATATCCCTGGAGCTCAAGTGCTGTCACACAACCCATACAGTAGCTGTCAAGCTCAAAATATTGGAGTAAAAACTTCTTTGAGACTTTAATTTAATCTCCCAATAATTAGGTCTCATCACAAGTCCTGATTTATATCCACTAGGACCAGACGCACGTTTCCCCACTCGGGATCCAGCAGTGATCACTGCCGGAGGCGACCACAACAGAGCATCGTGTCCGAAAAAGCTCCGTAAGCTAAAAAAAGAAGAAAACCACAAAAGGCTGCTCGTCTGTAGAATCCTCACAGTGAAGAGGGGCTTCCTGCCAGCCCTGACAGGAGATTCACCCCTCTACATGATCCATCATGTTCTGCCCAGTGAACCATTAAAGCTACGGAAGACTGCCTTCCCTGCGTCTTGTTGGGAGGCCCAAACTGCTGAAGCAAAATCTAGTCCACGTTCAGCTAAAGTCCCTCCCGCCTCCAGTCATTTGTCTGACTGTGGCGTCTTGCGCATAAGCGCGCCCCCCTCTCCTATCCTAATCCGTGTGCTCTTCCTTTGCTTTCAGCTACTCTTTCGACTACTTTCAGAGTGCTCTCATGTTGCTTTTGCCAACAGGCAGAGGGGAGGCTGATCTTCTTGGCTGCTTCAATCTCCTCCTCCTCAAAGTGTCTTTATCTTCCCTGTTTGCTCACGCGCCACTCGGCTCGGCTCTCCGTCTCCGCCGCGATGGAGCTCGGAAAGACAAAGATGGATGCCGAGCAGACAGTGGAGGCATATGAGTAATGATAAAGAGAGGAAGGATGAAGTGAGGAGCAGAGCGGAGCGCTGTGTTGACCCCTTTTTCTTACACCATTTATCTGAGATGTAAGAACATCTTAGCGGCTCAGCTGGAAGAGCTGGGGCTGACCTCGCCGCTACAAAGACTTTCTGCTCCTCTGTGAATCCACCAATCTCGTCTTTCTAGTTTCCCGTCTCAAACATCCAACTTTCATTTTGAAAGGGCCCTTTAAATGTCTTCCAGAGGGGGGAAGAAAAAAAGAGAATGGCAATTTGCTAGTTATTCCATCTTTTCCTGTGCCGCCTTGTTCTGCCTATGAGGATGATGATGACTTCTAGATGTACCCAAGAAAAGTCTTTGGTTTTGCGATTTCTGGTGAGGTACAAAATCGAAAGCAACCACATTTACCATGGTTTAAAATTGCTAAAATTAAACAGAGGCATGCTTAGGGTTTAGCTTGGTGTGCTCCTCATCGTTGAGGCGAAGGTGGACACCATGCTGAGATTCAAAAGACCGTCGTCCCGTTTACACAAAGCTGCTTTTCAGTGACACCATAACATTTCTGCTGCGATCTTACACTTGTAAGAAATGAGGAAGAACAAAACAAATGTGCAAGACAGCTGATGCTTGGTTTGGGAAAAACTCATAAGCAAAGGATCATTTCTAAAAACATACATACTCAAAAAGTACCTTTAAAAAGTAGTCATCATATGGTAGCGACTCTATGCATTTAGCCATTTGGACACGTTGAAGACGCTTTGCTTAAGTTCAAGCAATGGCAATAGAGTGGTGAAGAAAGTTCTTGTCTTTGAATATCAGATGGTTGTTGGTGCCAGATTAGCTGGGCTGAGCTTTTTTAATACTGCTTTATGCATAGCCATCTCTCCCAGGTTTACAGAGAACGGTACAAAACAATGAAGAGAGAATAATACACAGTAAGCCTCTGTTATATGAACCAAAATGCCTTGTAATAGGGGAACAGGCAGACTGGTTCCATATGATAGAAATACAACATTCGCTCAAACAATGAATGGGTACAACCAGGGTGTACCATCTCTTAACACACAACATGTTGCACCTTAAAGCGGCAGAACACGTCTGATCCTACCACGAGACCAAACACAGGAAACGAAGGCCACAGCCTGCACAGGCTCATCAAAATTGAATAACAGCAGAGTGGAAAAACATTGCAGGGTCTGATCAATTTTAATATCAGCTACAATGTGGATCAGTCCAAAACAATTTGTCCCTAGAATAAGAGAAGGGATCCGTTGTGTTTTTATCAACAAATACCCTGATGGTGTTGGGGTATTTTCTTGGTGCCCCTTTGCCATTTAGTACCTATTCAGCATCCTTTAAGTTTCAAAGTCTACCAAAGTGTTGTTCCTGACCATATCCATACCTTCATGACCAGTATGCCTATCTTTTAGTGGATATTCAGAGCAGGATAATGCACCGTTAGTGTTAAGATGACTTCAATGGCCTCAAAAGCCATAATAACTGAAACCAAAAGATAACTGCAGGGGATCTTTGAGGATGGTGGCAAAGTCAGCAAATGGGCAGCAACTGTCTGAGGCTAGTATGTCAATGTGGACCAAAACAAAGTAACTCTACTTTTACTTGCATACAATTTCTGGCTATCATCTTGAATGATTCAACTGATTTACAAAACAAGCTTCATTCTGCTACTCTTAATTTTTGCCTGTTCACCATGCTGTTCCAGCTGCAGGGCAAGTAAATACACAAACCTATTTAATAAATTAGAATATTATTAAAAAGTCCATTTATTTCAGTAACTCCATCACCAAGTGATATTATAAGATAATTAGACAAAGACTGATGTTTTAACACCTTTATTTCTTAACTTCTCATTTCTTTCTCTGCCAGCAGCTAATGACATTAGAACATTACATCAGACCAATTATAGAACTATTTTTAAAAACAGAAATATGATCTTAATAAAATGTTTATTACCTGGATTAAGGTTTTTATTTTCAAAATGTACTTTTATTCTGACAAACGATTCTCATCAGGACACATATTCTAACTTATTGAATATAAGTGGCTTATGATGTTATTTTAAAGTACTTTTCACTGTTCTAGTAAACAGATTATTTTCTGTAATATTTTTACATAGTGGACATTTAGGATTTGAAAATACATGTTTCTTTCAGTTAACCGAGTTAACTTTTTTGTGAACAAAAGTTTTTTTTTTTTATGTTTTTACCTGTATGTTCTTTATTTAAAATAAAGTCTTTCACAAATTATATCAGATTTAGCAGTACTAATCAAGTACACCATACTTAGGGAGACTTTTTATTGAATACATTTTTACTCTTATTTGAGAAAATCTTAGATTTTTTTTGCTTTGTTCCTTGAATCTGACACATAAAATAAAGTCAGTTCCTTAGGGAAAAGGGACAGATTCACCCTGATATTAGTAAGGTGTCATCAACAAAGTGTTCATTAATAGTTTGACGACAATATTGAAAAAAAAAAGTTACAAATTTTTGTTTTTCAGGTTTTCCTGCTGCGTTCTTTTCTCCTTCAGTCTCCTTGCCCATTTCCCTTTGTCTAACTTTTTTTCTTTTTTAAAATGAAACCCTGCACACTATGTCAAGCTACGCCAAGCTGCCAGCTAATCGCTCTTAAAGGAATCACCTTGTTAGTGTAAAAATACTATTTTATGCCAGTCAAGCTGCATTATGTTTGACATTTTCATGGGTTTAGCGAAAAAGATTGGAACAAATTATGTGTTTGCGTGACAGGCTGCGACAAAGTGCCTAAAGATATAATTTAAGATGGCTTTCCGTGAGTCGTTTATGTGCAGACAAAACGATGGGTTCATCTATCCATCCGAATACTTATTTGTTTGTATAAAGTAGAGGTTTCATACAAGTGGTTTAATTTTTTATTTTAAAATCCTCTATCAGTTATTGAAATGCAGCAACACAACAATAAAGCCGTTCACAAGACCTTCAGAAAACTTGGACGTCTCATGCTAAGTGGCTCTAAAAAGCAGGCTTGTCTCCTTGGCAGCTGCATATAGCAACACACTCTACATGTACCTATACATGTGACTCAATAGCAACAAACAAATGGAGAGCTACACATGGTACTTGACCACTGTGAAACATTTTCTCCCTTGGAGCTCTGCCTTTCTGCTAGTTTCTGGAGCAGCTTTTGAAAGGGCAGCCGGCTTCTTGTAAGAGGGGGATTATTGCTGCTGGCGGCCCCTCACTCACTAACGCTGACCTCTCCTCTGAGAGTCTGAGCGCCGTGTTTGGCAGAGAGGAGCTCTGAAGATCTCGGGTGAAGGCACATTTCGTGATGAAAAGGGAGACAGACTGTGCGGTTCGTCGTGTGCTTCAATTAAGAGCGGCAGAATTAACACTAAAACAGGGCAGGGAATGCTGGTCAAAGCAGCTGGTGGAACAGTGGGGATGTGATGTGTTCAATGTTACTCATCTCGCAAATGATTCAACATTCAGTGTACAGATGAGCTAGCTTCACTTGTCTAAAGTTAACACCTCTACCTAGTCAGTAAAATAAAATGGAGTGGCTGAAATTGGCTTAATGGAAATACGACAACTTTGAAATGGCAATTAAAAAAAAAAAAAAAAAAAAAAAAAGGCGGAAAGATGAGGTTTTTCACCAGTATTGAAATGTGTGTATTTTGCAAAACTACAATGTAAAACTACAACTTTCCATGTGAACAAACTTTTTCATAAGTGATTTTAATTGTGTTTCTTATTTAACTGAAACAACCCAATTGCAAAATAAGTTTATTTTCCAACATTAGCAGAATATGGACAAAGTTTTGTGCACATTCGTAACAGCTACTGTCATGTCTGCAAGTACAGGAATAAAGAGGTGTGTCTGAGCCAATGAGGAAATTTGGTTAAACTTTGCCTTCTTTTTTTTTTAAAAGAAGAGTAAAACACAGTTAAGACAAAATGCCTGCAACCTGTGGGATGTGTAAGTTTTTATTTTAATGGCTGACAAAAACCATTACGTCATGTGCTATTGGTCACATTACATAAAAAACAAATGTAAACTAACTTAAATTTAGGTCTTTAATAAATTGAAAGGAAATGAAGACTCGAAAGAAATCATCTAGAATAATCTAGAATCTGGAATGATCTACATGGATAATTTAGATCTAAATGATCTAAATTATCCATGTGCTTGTCAGAGATTCTTCTATGTATTTTCAAACTTTAACAGATGTTAAAGTTGACAGCAGGGAAATCAATAATAGTGCCACTAATATTACTTTATTGAAAGAAAGTCTATTTTTAACATAAGATCTTTTTTTTGTCTTCACTGTATAAATATATACTCCAATTAAAGTTTGGATTTGTCCACAATTTTCTCTGTATTAATGCTACTGCAATAAAAGAATTTATCTGAAGGCCTTCTGCACATTGTTATCAGCATTTGTACAAACTGATTTGTAGAAATTTTGGGTTGAATCATTTGAACAAATACGGACCATAGAAGAACCGAAATGGGCCGATGGTCCCATGACAGAGGTAGTTTACAATCACAAGGTTATTCTCACCAATTCATCACATCAGATCAGAACCAAAGGCGAGATATTTGCTAAAGTATTTACTGAATTCAGCAATGTGACTTCTCAGGTTTTATTAATTTAATGAGTGAAAACATTGTAACGCTTTATTTGAAGGGGTGTGAATAAGACTGGCATTACACTGTCATAAACATGACATAACATCTGTCATGAACATGAAATTCATGAATATTTATGACTGTTGTCATGAAGCGTCATTCGGCAAGTAATGACACTTTTAATGCAAACTTGCATTAAAAGTGACAACTTTGCATTATTCCATAAATAATGCCATTTTAATGCAAAGCTACATTAAAGCGTGCATTAAATGTAAATTAAAAGTGTCAACTTACAATAACAATAATAATAATAGTAATAATAATTTTAATTTATTATGTACTTTTCATTAGCAAAAATCTCAAAGAACTACCTGGACGTAATTGCAGAGCACAGCATCAAAGCACAACGTTGAAAATCAATGATAAAATATGACTGCAACTTTGAATTAAAAGTGTCATTATTTACCAAAAGACTCCTTGTTCATAACAGGTGTAATGCCATGTCAGTCTTATGCACAGGCCTTCAAATACGGTGCTACCAAAACGTTTGTTACTCTGTGATTTGGCTGCCTGTTTTCCATCACTCAAATATTGTGAGATGTTGACAGTAGAAGTGAGGTCAGTGTGTGAACCAACTTTAGCTGTCCAACAAAAATAGAATTCAGCACAGAAACAAAAAAAAAAAGAAAGACTGAAGCAGTCTGACTCTGAACATTGACTCAGCTGCTATGTTGTTGTAAATTGTGGATCTGAAAATAATCGCCTTCTTTGATCCATCAGAAAGTACTATTCTTAAAGAATAAAAGAAAATTGTGTGTGAAATTGCACCATTATCGTGTTACACGGAAGCGCCGCCAACGTCGGCCTGTTTATGCGCGCCCGGTTCGCTGCTGTCGGGGTGACGCCGGGCTGCTTTCATCCAGCCTCAGCTCAGGCCATTTTGGGAATACGAGAGGTGGGGATGCGCCACTAACTGTTGCCGCGGCAGCCAACGGGGACACCTGACATATGGAATTAGCTGGCCCGGCTCCTCCTCCCCCCTCCGTCCGACACCTTTCGTCTGCTCTCCGTCCGTCATGTGCACGCATGCGTGTACACACACCAACAACCGAGGCACAGAAAAAAAAACTGGATACATAGCCAATGCGCTGTGCGACGCGGACACACGCACTGTCACACGTAGGATCAGATGCGAACCAGACCCAGACTCCCCTCAGGACGGCAAACATCACTTCGTGGGACATCAGACGACGTGTTGCGTTGCCATGGAATGCTCCTGACCCATGACGGCTGTGATTGCTGTCAACATCTTGTCTCTCCACATTATCCGGTTACGAATGCAGACCTCAGAGGGAGCCTTTTGAGGAAAACTACACAACCGGCCCCGGATCCGACAAACGTTAGGGAGCGAGGCCGTCTATTAGCATAAGTGTGTGTATGAAAATGATAACGTACCACTGTCTTCTTTTGTCTCGTTTCTTTTAAGTAGGCAAGCCTCGTCCTCTGCTTGCCCTATGGGACCATTTATTCTGCTCAAGCTGAGACAAAAAAAATATGCTCATGTAACTTTCTGAACGTGCAAAACATTGTGGCAGGCCTTACAATGACATGGTATCCCAATGAGACTGCCTGATGCCGGCCATGACAACCCCTCCAGGGAAGGAGATTAAACAGGAAGCTGCATGTCCTTGTTTTTTAAGGGATTAGACAAATTTGGAACCTGCTATGCCAAAACTGAACTCCTGGTTGAAGACACCTTTCACGACAACCTCTTAAATCGGGTTCTACTGAAACAGGCACAGCATTCTAGTAACACTGCATGCAGAAAACAAAACTGACCCAGCCTGTGGGTATTGAGTATTGTTTTTCTCATTTAGAGAATTACAATCTGGATTGTACGAATTTATTTTCACGTCGCAAAAGTGTTTACAAAATACATCCTGTCGTTACGGGGGTTAACAAGATCTCGAGGCACAAGATGCAACAATGGCATTTAAGTCAACCCTGTCTTAACTCTACCCAGTTGTCACCAATGTGTGATTTGTTTTGTTAAGTCTAAGCCTTTGTCAAGAGTCTCGGATATGAATGTTTGAGACTTTTACTTAGAAGTAAGAAAGGAAGTGGTTCTTTCTAGGTCCTTTTTGTGTTGCCAGCTAAAAAAAGACTTCTCTTAGGGCTAGTGGGTAACAGTTGGTTTTAAAACCATAAAATCACTGAGCTTTGGGTACTCAGCCAGTGAGTATACTGCAGCTGGCCAGCCTTCCAGTTGATTTTTCCAACTCATAGGTCAGAATTTACGAGTTCTGACTACAAATGGAACCTAGCATATTTCACAGTTTTTCAATTGGCGTTGATGAAACGAGAGGCAACTGGCCAGGGTCTCCACATAAAACCCTAAGAGTCACATCCTGGGAGTTACTCCCCTCCTTCCTTCTTAGTTCTTTTTGTTTTATAAAGAAAATAAAGCTATGAAGTTATTACTATATGTTACTCTTCAGCTAAACAGTATGAAACAGAAGGATGAATGTATATTTGATCAAGTAGTGATGCTTGTGTAGTACTTTGTTAAAGTATTAAACTGTGGGCTAAGCAATACTGATGTCAAGTGGAGGAAAAATATCGTTGTTAGGTCAGTAAGGATGCTTGTGTTTTCTACTCTTTGCGTTTCATTTCCTTTCATTTCATTCTCAGGTAATTTGTTTACTTTGTACCTAATTTCCCCTAAGAGTGTCAAAAGAACTAAAAGCCAAGAGCGTTGACTATTTTCTGAATAGTGCAAATAAGTTTATTGATCAATTAGGCCGGTCCCCTTGTGGGTTTCAGTGTATCTCAGACAGGAGTGTGAGGTTACATGACTAGAGCAGAAGTCTTGTGTAGGGTTGCCAGTTGCTGGTCATTTTGCCACACCACAGGTTGCGTCACTGATCTCTGAAGACTAGAATTGAGATTTTAGTAGGTATTCAGAGGTGATGCTCAGTTTAAATGTTTTGTTTGGTGCCATTAGTCATGGTCTGCATTTTAGGGTGTTTTCACACCCAATAGTCCGGTAAACTGGGTCGGTTGGAGACCAAAATTGTGACATGTTACATTTTCAGCTGGTGTGTCAAATGAACCAAACCGTTTGAAGAACCGGTTCTCTCCCTCACCCGTGGTGGCGCTGCGCTAAGAACCACTGAAGGAAACGACATGATAGTCCACTTCCTGCTCTTGGAGAGCTTTCCATCCATTTTGCTTTTGAAGCACGCCAGAGTTCACTGCAACCGAACCGAAACCTAAGTTTTAAAGGGGACCAGAGTTCACTTTCTTGCTTCACATCAGAGTTCGATTGTGCATTCACACCTCCCCAAAAATGAACCGGACTTCCTAGGCAAACGAACTAGAGCTTTATTAAAACAGGCTAAACAAGGCTGGCATCAATGCAACTGCAATCATTTTTCCCCCTCGACCTAAACAGTTTTGCACCACCTACTTCTTAGCCATGACTGGTAAAGACTGCTGAGCTCTAAGAAAAGTGTGTTGCAGACAAACGGTTAGAAGGAAAATGTTGGGGTAATCTTAAGAGAGAAGCTTATTGAAATGGGAGTTTTGACATTGCCGAAGGTGTCATCCTCTAATTTGCCTGAGGATTCGGTAACTCGGTGCTCACTCTTTGATGTGTCTTTGAACTACGAACAGCAAAAAGAGATGTTAAGGTAGTGAAGGCTGTAGGAGAAGTTTCTGGCATTGGAACGTCTGCGAGGGCGAGCTGAATTAGATAAAGCTTTCGCTTTTGAAAAACTGAAGCAGGAATCTGAAAGGGTTGCATTGACTTTACAAAGTGAGAAGTCAGCGCTAATGAAAGAAGGTAAATTGTCAGAGTTTGTGTGATGTGGCGTCTCACCGTGGCTCCTCTGACGTCATTATGATTGATTTACACATATTGCTTGAATTTAGAAGAAAAAGTTTGGTACATTTTCATTTTATTCTGTGTTGCTTTTTTGAGTTGTGGTTGGTCACAGTCAGGACACTTCCCTACACATGAAGTGACTGTCAGGGTTACGCCAAATGTGCAACACTGAAGGCAAATGAACTTAAATATAGTGTAGAAGGCTGTTTTGGAACCCACGTGCTACATGCTTAATCCTCTAAGTTGATCTTTGAACAAATCACAGAACCACCGATCATTTAAAAAATGTGGCACTGTTTTGCAACTTTCTTCTTACTATGAAACTGATGCATGTCATGCTCATTTGCTGTGTTGGAATTTGTGTGATTTGGCGATTTTGTTCTGAAAAGACAAATCAGAAGCTTAACATGGAGGATTCTGTTCTTATTTGAGGTTGAGGTTCACAAAACCTTTAAGATTGTAAGAACAAATTGACTTTTCTTTTTTTTTGCATTAGAAACAACTCAGAATATTATGGATTAGTTGAACCTAATTGCAAAAACCCAGTGGTTACGTTCACGTCCGCTAATCGGCTAAGGCACCTACAGTGGAACTAATTTTACATTTAGCGCTTTTGCCAACTTTGAAAACATTTAGCGCACTTTTTTTCCCCTAAACCAATTCTCCTGAATAATTTTGAAAGCGCTAATTTACTTAGCTGTTTTTTAAACTTTCAGCTGAATAAAATTTGACATCCTGGTTGAAGATTTGGTTATTGACTCTTTAAAATTCTTCAAGTAGCCACACATTTATATTTATGACCTTATTTTGAAGTGGGTGAAGACTGTTTACGCAGCTGTTCCTTTTCCTCTCCTCATGCTAGCCCTTTTCTCGCCATAGGAAGACAGTAGAAGATAGTAGAAAACTAGATATGAACAGAGCATTAAGGAACATGTAAATTATAACATCAAATTAAGTCAGTGCTCGAGTGTGGCAGTATTTCAAGGGCAGACATAATTTAACTTGAAGCTAGCGCTTTAGCACTAGCTTCTGTGACCATGTTGGTGCAGCACTTTAATGTTAGCAGAACGAACGTTTATGGTTAATGCTTTAGGGTTAGGCTGGTGCCTACCACTGAATAAACCCCCAAATTGAGATTTGTTAAAATCTCTTCCTCTTCTGCCCAAACAGTAGGTGTTATATTTGCCCTGTTCACTGGCTTTCTCATCACACCCTTTTTTTGTGCACCTCATTTGTCAAAGTTTCCACCTCCGCCCCTCCCTCCATCATCCCTCCTCTCTTTTGCACACATTTTTCTTCTTTGTTTGTTTGTTGTTGCTGTTTTTTTTTACACCCCAGCCTCCTCTAAGCATTGCTCCCTTAAAGTGTAACTAATCTGCTTTTACCAGGATGCCACTGAGCCAGAAAGTGAAAACCAGGAGTCTTTTAGATTGAAGTCCCCACCCAAAATAAAAATAAAAAAAATGGTTTGAGCGAATCTGGCTAATGTAGATGAATCCGAGCTCATCCGTTTTCCTCTTGCCATCCTCATAACCTTCTCAAACTTCATTTAAGCTCCAAACCCCCACCAGGAGGGCAAACCCAGAACTCATCAGATAAACTAACAGACAAAAACAAAACAACAGCCGTCACATGTTGATCAGCGGTAGGAAAAGGAAAGAAGCGTTTGATGAGGACAACAACAACAATGCGGCGGCGGTGGTGGTAGCGTGGAGGGCGGAAGGAATGGGGGGTAAAAAAAAAAGAAAAGAAGAAAAAGAATACATTATGTTCTGTGCATTCATGTTTCTTGATGAAACAAAACCTCAATCCGGATGATGACATGGAAGTTGTCGGTGTTAACAGGCTGCTCTGCTGTTCTCCTATAAGCGGCAGAGTGCTATCTTTGGAGCGCGCTCGGCGGTGAAAAGGGCTGCATTTCCATCATAATAACAAGTGAAAAGAGTGAACTGTCACAAGGCGCTTCCTCCTCTGGCTGTGATGCATGCCCCTCAGTCTGGCCTCACTGTGCTGATGGATGAGCGACAGAACGCGCTTCTCTCAATGCCAAAACTGAGCCCCCCTTTCTGTGCCCCCCTCCACCCAATACGGGATCACTGCTGTGGCGATGAATGTCACGGTCTTCGTTCCGAACCTCATGTCAACAAGAGGAAATATCACGGCCGCATTAGCAGCCCCTCTCCCCGTGTGTTCGAACAATGCCGTTACAAGGGAAGCACTTTTAGATAATGGAGATGAAAGGTGATATTGACGAGGCTGGGACAGGAGGAAGGGAGGTGGGATCCTCATTTCGTATTCAGGTTGCTTAGTTTCAACATCATCATTAATGCAGGCTGAGAGTCCGGCTTACCCCCGGTGTTTACCCATATGCAAAACTCATGTTGGGAACAGAAATAAGAGGCGCTTTCCTTTGAACAACCACGTACAGCAGGAGGGAGGGAGACGCACGTCGGAGAGAGAAATTCACTCTGAGCTTCTGAATCACCAGAAATAGGCTGGAAATTCAGGCAGAAATAGAAAAGCGTGATTATGCTTTAACGACTGGTGGGGGAATTAGCACACTGCCAGCAGTGACTCACAGGGTGTTTGGTCTCATTTAAATGTCATATGTTGGAATAACGTTGAGCTTCTCTATACACAGAAGCCAAAGCAGGATTTGGAAACGTCACCTCATACTTTCACGGGATGAAAAGTTTCTCTTCCTTCATTTTTTTTTTTTTTGGCTTCCCTGCCTGGGATATTAGCATTCAGCTGACCTCCATTCAAGTCCTGGCTCCACAGTGCCAGCGGCTACAATGGTAGACTAACTGCACAGAGCTGATGCTGTTAGATGGAAGATTACTTGCCTCAGGAAGGCTGTTTGGTTCTTCCTGCCTTTTGGACCAGAACTTGACTTAATCTGTTTGAATAAAACAGGCGTTCTCTAAGGGTCACAAAAAAAAGGAAAAAACAAACAAAATTTTAAATAAAATAAAGCCAATTCAAAACTACCTTTGAATAAAACAAGGTAGAGGAGGTAATAGTTACTTTCTCTCTCCAATGTGTTCTTCCAAATGTATCAGCAAAGTTCATTACCCTGATGTTCTAGCTTACGTAACCCCAGAGCAGGGGTCCGGGGCCTACCTGAGGGGAAACGTTCAATGACAGGCTGGTTGTCCACCTGCAGCGTGGCGTTGCCGCCACTGCGTGTGAATCGCACCACATGGTATTTGCCGTCGCTCACCATCACCGCGCTCTCCTCGATGGTGATGTCGTCTGTTCCCACGTTGAAGATCACGCCGACCTTTCCCCGTTCCTACAAACGGAGAGCAAAGACAACTTTTGTTAGAAGACGCTCAAGACAAATCGGAATTTTGCTCTCGGTTGATTAGTCCTAAACATAGGTCCCCCTCCTTCCTATTGGGTGACTGTGGCTCAGGCAATGCGACACAAGGCCCCCAGCTCATCTCTTGTTGTATGAACATCTTCAGCTGTCAAGCTGTGAGAGTGAAACTGAAAACATTTCCAGTTCTACACACTAAAGCAAATGACTGAGATCCAGATCATGAACCGTTGCTATGCCACTCAACGAGTCAGGTCAAGTTGTTCGGACCTCTTATTGGGCGTACATGTTACCATAGCACTGGGGTCTCCAAACCTGGTCCTACGGATCTACTGTTCTTTAGGTTTTAGATCCCCACTGCAACCCACCTGAATTAATTGGTTGAATTATCTCTTCAGGATGCAATCAGGCTAATGAGCTGGGTAGGAGCAGGGATGCATCTAAAACCTGTAAGAGTTGGAGACCCTTGCTATAGGATCTCCCACTGAGAAGAGGTCCAGAGGCAGAGCCACAACTCAGAGAACAGACAATACATCCCTTACTAAGGAAAGCAATGTCTCACTCTCTTGGACTTGTTGCCTTCAATATTGATTGAAAATGTACTTTTATTAGTCAATGGATGAATGGATGACTTTTAGGATATTACGATTTATTTATTTTATTTTTTTTACTCGCCCATTAAGGTTTTCCTGACAACAGTTACAACCTGTGTTCTGGTTTTAACCACAACAATAAGGCATTTTCTTTTGTTGAGAAAAAAAATATTGTTAGCTTCTAGATGGTTTGCAAGGACAGTTATCAGATGAGTTGGAGAATTCTCTTTGCTGTGTTGACACAAACACATGGATAGAAATTAACAGAGAAAGCAGAATTTGTTTTGTAAAAAAAAAACCCCCAAAAAAACAACCATTCAGCGTGTGCAGAAATACAAGAATGTTCATTTAGCAGCAGCCTGTAGAGAATAGACATGTACAGGCATTTCACAGTCAACCATGAAACACAAAGAACAGCAGCAGGTGGTTTTCAAACTTGTCAGACTACGACATTCATGAACAAATCAAAAAACGACAAGGTTTGCAGGAATCAAATCTTTGGGTGACAAATCAAGACTGAACCGAGTTCAGACGCCAACAGTTCACCATTTGTGATCATTAGGTTGATCTTTTTGCATTTAACATGGATTTTAGTTCACTTGCAAAATTAAAAAAATAAAACTTAGTAGTAACTTCTGCTTAAAAGCAAAATTCAGGAGAAATTTTCACAAAGGATATTCATATAAATAGCAATGAGCAGGGCCAAACAAGCAGATCTGAGGAACTCCTGTGATACTGGAAAACAAAAAGACTCAAATTGAAAAACAGCTCACACCACTTACATGTGCCATATTTTAGCAATCAACACCCAAACAAATCTCCCTCCTAAATGATCATTTCTTTAACATTCACTGGATAACAGGATTTTAGAAGAAAAAAAAAACATGTTAGTAAGTAAAACACTTTGGCAGATAGAAGTGGATTTAAAATATGGATGGATAACTGACAGCAGCTGCCAGGAGTTGACAAAAGACTGCATTTAAGTTATTCGTTGTAGCTGGACAACTTATTTACACACAAGATAGATGTGCTTTTTTGTTGTCCAGGGCCGAAACTCAAAAGGTACCATCCAGTAGGTTCCTGCAGCGAGGCAGAGTGCCCTCATGTCCAGCAGACCAACGTCTCTGTGAGCATCAGATCTCACACACATCAGCCTGGAAAAAAGAGACAGTACTTACCGAGGACTCAGGCACCTTTAGTATTCATCTTCCGGCCAAACCACCCCCTCACCTCAATACCCCCACCACCCCTTTCCCATTTATTAGTGTTGACAGCCGCCCACTGCTTCGAGTTTATTACAGTCAACCGCCTACTCTACTCTTTCCTCCCGCCATCTCTCTCCTCTGCCTCCATGGTTCCTGTCCTCAGTCCCAGGAAAGGTCAAAGTCATTTACAGGCTGCCAGAAAGCCACGGAACAAGCAGCGCGGGAGGGGAAGCGGAGCACACCGGAGACAAACACGGCAAGCAGACACACCGTCTGTCTGCCAGAGATTCCTCCGCCGCAGTTTCAAACTCACAAAACTCCCTGCCCGGAAAAAAAAAACAAAACAAAACAAAAAAAAAAAAACACAAAAGAAAACGCAGAGGAGAACCGCAGAATGGAGCCGGGTGACACTCTGCAGCGACGACTTCATTGATCCCATTATCTCATTAGCTATGTGCATTTTATTTGTGCCGTTTCCCATATGTCGAGTGTTTCAGAGGTGAACGCGCGACTTTTGCTTGCAGCCATGTTGTATTATTCATGGCTGATTAAGAGCTTTAAAAAAGACAATAAAGCGCCAGAAAGAGCGAGTTCATTAAGTAAATAAGTGCAGAGGTTGCACGGTATGTTAATGATTAACATAGTCATTAATGATTTTATGTTTTTAAATGAACTGACTGTATTGTATTGTGGTGAACTGCTACATGGCTTCTAATGTTTTTAAATTTGTAACTACATATGTTTTACATTAAAAATGCTTTTTATTTATTATTATTATTCTCTCCTTTTGGGAGAAGCTTGTTAATTTTCCTGTATTGGACTGTAGTATATTGTATTTATGCTGATTTTACTTTAAGAAACTACATGATGAAAACTAGCCTTTATGTCAAACTCTGGCATGTTATGTGATGTGCCGTTGGAAACAAATATTAAATATGCCTATCACAATAGGCTACAAATCCATTAGTTGCATGATAAGTTAAAACAAGCTCAATTTCCATTTGCACAGTTTTTTTGTGTTTTTTTCTCTTTCTACCAAAAACTGGATGTTAAAAGTTTTCAGTCTGGTTCATTTGGTCTCATCTGGCCTTTGTGTTCACATAGACTTTATGATTCGTTTTATTTGTTGTTTCTGTTGTTTTGTTTGTTTCTGTTGGTCTTATAAGTGTATTAGACGTTTATTTATTTATCTTTGAGTATGTGTTCTTGTGTTATTATGCCATTACCATTGTATTACTTCAGAATGTTCTCAAAACAACAATATTATCGTTTTACTTCGTCGTCTGACAAAATTTATCACGACTGAAATCAGCTAACAGCAAAAATCAGCTAAATTTGCAACTCGGCGGTGCTGATTATACGGACTGAGCATGCTCAGAAAGCAGGACTCGTGGTTGATTGTGGGAGTGGACGTTAGAGCGGAACAGGAAGCGACCCCGGCTCCGGACGCCAACACCAGATTTAGACAAGCTTCCCTCGGCGGCACTTGATGGACTTCCACTCAGATGATCTCACCCTGCAAAGAGGCTCAAATGGCAAAGTGCTTCCACCTTCTTAGGTGCCTAATGAATTGATTCATGTTATGTAGTAGCCCTCCCAGGCTCTCTGCTCACTATTATTGTGCACTTCTAAACTATCGCTCAGCAATTTAAAAGAAAAAAAAAAAAAGACAAAAAGAATGGCAACTCGATCATCGCTAAGATCATGGCAGTCGGTTCAGATGCTGCGTCACCAGGAGGAAGACGATCGTCCCCGTCAGGTCCCACACACAGGGGGACCGTAATCACTACACCTTTTTTGCTTTTGCTCGGAGAATTAATTCGATTTCACAAGAGCAGAGCGGAAAGAACCTGCACCGTTAAGACTGGAAAGCAGATAGAATTTTTTGTGATATTTACACAGAGATTAGCATTTGCGTTCCGCAACATTAGGGTTCTTCTCCGTGCAGAAGGCATGTATCGAGCCCATTACAACAGAAAGCCTCAGGGAACCAAAAAGAAAAAAACAAAAAACAAAACAAAAAAAAAAAAAACAGAAAGCCTCAGGGAACCAAAAAGAAAAAAACAAAAAACAAAACAAAAAAAAAAAAACAGATTTCTGTGATGCAGTAATGACATTTTAATGGCCATTTCCCTTAAGCGAACATATCTCTAGACACAGGAGGAGGAGGGGAAGAGAAACACTGTTTGAATGACTGGGTGCAGTCAAGCCTGCAACTGTGGAAAATGAAAGGAGAGCGGGGGGAACCTAAAGTAAGGCCCCGGCTCAACACCACCACTTCTCGGCTGCCGCTTAGCGGCCCTTAATCTGCTGCGGCTGTCAGCCGTTGTCAGGAGCCCGGCTCTCGCATGCCTCCGCTTTCATCTGGAGGCCAGCTCACCCAGCGGCTCTTCCTGCAGGTCAGTCGGAGGCAGAGGTGGGGGCTTTTCGCCGCAGACCGATCCACTTTCAATTACGTCCAATTTAAATCTCAAGGAAGACGCCGTCTCTCTTTGAGATGCCGAGCTTTGTTGAAACATTCAAACGTCTACAGAGGCAAGGAGACACGGGGAGAAATAGAGAAAAGAAGTCTGTAGATTTAGATTGGAAGGAGATTCAGCTTCAGCCAAAAACGTTCTAGCTGTTACAGCCGCAGAGAGGAAGGGATTTTGTTTTTTTAAACTTGAGAGTAAAAACAGGAAATATCAAATTTACAGTACTTTCCAAAGTATTCACATCTCTTCAATCTGGATTTTTCACACTTTGTAAGAAAACATAACTGTAGCATGTTTTATTGAAATTTTTATGCGACAGAACAACACAAAAATAGCAAGGGATAATGATGCATGATGCTATTTTTCTAAAAAGTGAGGCATGCAGTGCAAATAAAATTGTTGTGCAGCAAATTTTCCTCTGAAGTCATTGACAGTGGACCCCTGCATATTTGTTGTTCTGTATTCTCAGATTCACCTGTTCACAGATTTTTCCATGGAACGTAACTTATTATCCACAGAAAATCTGCCTAGTTGCTGATTAATTTTGTGAAGCACATCTGAATTATTCAAATGAAGCTTAAACGCCATGGCGATATGCTACTTGACATGCTGTTGGCTAGTATTTATAAAGCAGCCAATCCAGAAGCGGTGCTCATTTTTCTTGATACCGATTGGCTGTACTCAGCAAGACCGGAAATAAATAAAACTGTGGATGTTTGATTCTGTGATAGCACCAAGATGGTACTAATCCATTTACAGGTATATTTGGTGTTTGGACTGTTATAGTAGGAAGTTACGAGCGTTACTAGAGGGGTGTCAGGTATTTGCAGATTTCAGCTCTAAACCAGCAGTTGTGGTACCAGATTGCCGCTGTAATCACTTGATAGAGTCTGACTGTGTGTGATTCATTTTCAGTTCAAATCCAGCTGTTCTGTGAAGGCCTCAAAAGTTTAAGAGTATCAAACCAAGCTACAAAGCCAAACAATGCTAAACGTTTAGAGCTACAAAGGAATGGTTTAGATCAGTGTTTTTCAGGCTGGGACCACCGGGGGGCGATACGGGACCTCAGAAAACCTGAGTGAAGATAAGAAGTGTGTTTTTTTAAACTTAACACATTTCTTAATTAAAGATCTTAATCAAATATTTAAATGACAAAATCTAATATGGTTTTTAATCTTTATAAAATATAAGTTAAAGTAATTGACTGAAATGTCATTTGGCATGCTCGTCTTTCTGATCGGCTGCTAGTTATCAAGAGGCTTTGCTCCTCAAGCTAGCATAGCTAAAATCAAAAGGTATGAGGCAGGACTTAAGCTATGAATATAGTAACTATTGAATATTGAGAAAAAAGTGAGAAAAATCATTTAAAAGTTGATGTTTCGTAAAATATTTTGTAGAATTGTTTGTATGCCGTTTGGGAGGCCAGGGCACGGAAATGTTTGGGAACCCCTGGTTTAAATCAAAGCATATTCATGTTCCACCATATATTTATGTTTTTACGATGATATTGTTGTTGAGTGAAAGTGTGTCTATCTGTAAGTGACTACTTATAACTGTGCTGCTGATACTTGCCAGGCAAAAGAGATTCCTAATCTCAATGAGTTTTTTTTTTATCTGATTAAATAAAGGTTGATGATGTGTTATAAAGACCTAGTCAATGTCTTAAATCCAATTTCAGATAAGACTTGAAAACCAATGTAAACAGACACTTTCTATCTTATCTATTTTTCAATAAGAATAAGCAAAAATGTCAGTCCCTACATGAGTAAAGCTGGTGGACTGGTGTCCCAAAAGACTTCATTAATTTCTCCCATGTCAGAAATATGTACTAATTTGTGTTGGTCTGTCAAACTGTAGCATGAGGGTCTGAACACTCTTTACACACATTTCTTGAAAGTGTTATGTTGCAAAAAGTCTTTAATTGTTCCAAAAATATTTAAGATTTCACTTTTGAGTCGAATCTTCTTAATTTTCAGAGTAGAATCCACAGTTCCTGCTGGCCTCCCATCAGATTTACCCCTCGTTTTGATATTTTTTTCCCCCTCAAAGACAAACTAAATCAGCTCTGGAAATCCACGGCAGAGAGGAGAGCAGCACCGGCACACGGAGAGCGTTTCCGTCTGAAATATTTCAACATGACCTTGCAGCAAGCGAGAGTGCGTCGAGGTAAACGCAGCCATCGAGAGGGGAATGAGAATGAGGCAGAGGCTGCAGTGGGCGTGCGTCGGTATGTGTGCGTGCGCAAGTGTGTGTGCATCAGGGTTATCTGGCAAACCTCAGAGCGCTCTGGCTGATCATTGCGAACAGAAAAGGGAAAGCGCAGAGGGAGGAGGAGGAGCAGACAGAGACAGTGCGATACAAGGACAGAGGAAACCTTGATGGTCTTCTGGGGCCTTAAGGTGCTTTGAGATCAAAGCTCCTTTTGAACGCTTCAAGATTTCTTTGTTTCTCCTCGGCACACACACAGTTAGTCAATTAAGAATGGGGAAATAGAAAAAGAGACTCCGTGAAGGCGGTTTTGAAGCTTTCCCTTCTTTGTTTTCTTCAACAGACAGCTCAATTAGACGGTGCTTCGTCTCTAGCAAATCCTAAAGGTTCATCACCAACACACACCTCCCAATCTGATGAACTAAGGGGGTAAACAAGCGAGGTAGAATGAGGAAACATTGGGATTTAGCGCTTCTGCTAAGTCAACGTGTCTCGAAAAACTACAAAAAAAAAAAAAGAAAAGAAAAAATGAAGAAAAAGCGGCTTGACCAGTTCAGGAATTTGCTGATGTCGATAATTCGCTCTGACAGACTTCATATTAATAGTCCCGCAGGGTGGCGGAAAATGCAAACTATTCCTCAGCTTCTTTCCCCATTTCCCCCAATAATGATCTATCACAGCCCGGATCTGCTTGAGCCTAACTTGACGTGCCAGTGTAAGTATGCCTCCCTGCAATAATTTATGAGCTTATGAATCAGCCGGTGGGGCAAAGTGAGCGGGAGACGCACCTGATAAACACATCTTAACCAAAAAAAAGCAATCACTTCTCATACGGATGCGCACGCACATGTCCGACGGTTCTCTGTGTTGTTACAGCAACTCAATATTTCGTACACGGCAGAAGTGGCGCTTTCTAATTTGCTTAATGTTCAAATACATGTTTAATTTGCAGTTAGGGATGAATATTTGGAGGCTTATTTTGAAGTTGTCCCACAGGCGCCTGCTACTGAGCCTGATAGACTATCAGAAGATATCTCTGCATCTCCCCTTTGAGGGTAATTCTGCCTCTGAATGGGTAATCAGCCTGTCAAAATGCACGCCTAATGCCTGCGAGTGGAGATCGGCTGTGGCATCTGCTACATGGAGAACAGTACAGCGGGGTGAATCTTCCACTCAGAAACTGCAGCGTTACATAAGTACAAGAGGGAGGGGGAAAAAATACAGAAGTGGTTGCATAACTTGCAGACTTCTCGCTGGCGAAATCACCCACTTTGTGTTCACAGGACGTCTTTGGAGTGTTAGGTTGTGGCAGACACAGAGCGGGGGTTCTGGAGTCGGGCGGCGGTTAGCTAGATCGCCCAATTCATGTCTCTCATCAGTCACCTGAAGTGGCGCTACAGACGGCGTAGCGGCTGTGGCCAAGGAGAGCGGGGGAAACTGAAATTGTCACCTATCAGAGCGGACACGGACGGCGTCACTCACCGCACATCTTTTCTCCGTTGCTGCTCGGCCAGCTCATTTGTATGCGTTTGCCGTGATCTCCGGCAGTCACCTTGAGCGAACACCCGACACACACATATACACGCACACATCTCTCCGTCTTAATAGCACTTTATCTCCCCACTCCTCCTTTTCTTCTCCCTAACTCCTCCTATGTTTTCAGCGATGGTGGTCATCTGTTCTTTCTCACCCTGACAACGAAGACTGGCCGCTCTAATGGCGAATCAGATCTCATTGAAAAATCAATGGCTTAGACTAATGTGCTGTGTGCATGTGTGTGTGTGTGTGTGTGTCTGAATCTGAATCTCCCATCAGAGTGTGACTCATGCTGGGCTTGCCTATTTGTCCTGGAGTACACACGCACTGGCGGCGAGCCCTGCTACTGCAGAGAGAGGCAACGTCTCGGCTAAAGAAAGGAAGCGAGACTCATAAATCAGCCGAAACATCGTCGTCTATAAGCCTGATTAGGAGCTCTTTGTCAGGTTCCAATGTCTGATTTGACAGAAAACAACTCATCCTGGGGCGATTCCATCCTGGGAGTATCGACAGAGTTTGACATTCTGTAGGTTTGCCTTCTGCCACAGCGCTGATTCACACGCTTATACGCCAAGACGTCAACGTACTGGTGTGAGGTTACGCCGAGGCCTGTTTCACACCAAACCGCAAGAGCAAACAGTGACTTTCAAAACTTCTGTGATCCAAATGACAGTGTGAACCATCAAGATGCTGTTAAGTGAAACAAACCTCTGCTCCATCTTGAGTGTAGTGACTCTTCTTTGACACAAACAAGCTAATAAAAACAGTAGAGCACCAAGCTCAGCACCAAGTTGGGATGGTTGTCGTCCAGACCACTGATGGGGATGTGAATGATTCGATTTGAAGGAGCCGGCATGTCTAAAACGGCATCAGACAGCATAATTGGAGGCATCATGAACGCAATAACACTGTTATCAGGCAGTTGCCAGAGCATTCAACAGTCAATTAAAACAATAAATGGAGGTCAGGAGAGAGAGAAAAGCTTTTGTAAATGCATTAGACAGCGTTACTGGCACTTGAAAGAGTTTGATCGGGGTTGTTTTTTGGGTTTGCATGAAATCGGTTTGTCACGGTGGAATCGCCCGATATCTGTGGCCAACTCCGTAAGACACAAAGTCCAGTTTGTTTATCCTGTGTTCTACAGAACTCAATCAAATGAGACCATTGGTGAGTGGCGCTAATTGCGTTTTGGAGAACTTTGAAGTCAATGATGAGGCTTCTTTGATGTGAGAGCAGAGCTCTTTGGTATCATTAATTGCCTTTCCTTCTACAAATGAACATGATTGTCAGCCGAGAGACTTTGAGGACGAATGCCTGCTAGAAAATGTTGAAATGAATTGAGATATTAAACTTTAACGCAACAGCCTTGTAACCTCTATATGTGTAAACGTGGTGTAGGTTATGACACACGGATATGCAACTAACACTGATCACCTTTCAACCGCTGATGTGAAATTACTTCAGAAAAAGTGTTGACATGGCCGTTCCTGCAGTATTTCAACCGGGTCCATCTAAACATATTATGGATCTGTGCTCTGGTATGAAATGATCTTTTGCAGAGAGTTTCAGACTCAACTTGAAACAAAGCCTTAGTTTGTAGCAACCAAAATCGGCTGACAGCATTTGACATTACCCAACACATAGCTCTGACTTTAAATGCAGCTTTTTCTACATGCACTCACTTTCTATATTCGGCATTCTTAACCCTGTGGCTTTGACATATTCGGATATTCACACCGTGCATTTTTTAACTTGCACTTTCAACATAAGTGTCTGGCTTAGAAATGGGCGCTAAGGGTGCTGGGTGGCTCAGGTGGTGGAGCAGGCGCACTGTGTGCAAAGGCCATACGTTTTTGCTTTAAGTCGCCCTAGGTCCAGTTCCAGGTCTCTGGCCTCCTGCCACATTTGTCTTTCTCTTCTTTTGACAACTTTCATCAAAGTCACGAAAAAAGGCCACTAGTGACAATAATCATCTAAAACTAAAATATATATACTCTAAGCTCAGCTGGAGCACTTTACATTTACTGTTATCAGTAACCCTATTCTTTCCCTTTAAACCTAAGACTCATGTTTTAACTATAAAAACTGAGTTGTTAGTTCACCTTGGGTCTGTTGTTATTGTGAGTGACCCTGCTGGAGGCAGGGTCTGAGTCCTATCATTAGTTAGATCAGTGATAAGCACTTCTAACTCTTCTCTCCGACCATCACACATCCACAATAATGACACACACGTCTTTAAATTACAGTGATGTTTTTATCAGCTGTCGTGTTTAAACAAAATCCCCATTTTATCACAGAGGAAAGCCAACACGGTAATATACTGAGAGGGCCTGTAATTTGAAAAGAAAAACTGCCATTACGACCTAGTGGTGTGACAAAATATGTCATCCACCCCTTGGCATCTCCCACATCCATTTGTTCCAACATCTGGTCACTTACATCTGAACACCCCATATGCTGTTTAACAACATAATATAAAGGCTCAGCTTCAGGCAAACCCAAATTACAGTCCAAAGCCTGCTAAGTGCTGGTAATACTGTCATTACATTTGCCTCTTTTTTTTCTTTTTTTTTGGTTTCTCATGTAGCGCTGTCCGCTGAAACAGGACTATTCCTTCTGGATTTTGTAAGCGCTCACTGATGTTGAGATAAAGGCCTAAAGAGATTTTTCTGCCACTCAGTTCAAATAATTTGCTTATGCAATGGGATGGAAACGTGATGCATAAGGGGCTATCGCACAAAGACATAGCGATCACATAAACATTTTGATTCCAATGTCTAATCTGATCTCTTTCTTCAGATCTTTGCAGTTCCTCAACCTCAAGCAAAGTCTTAAACTTCAAACATGCATCAAGCATGGCAGGTCTACCTTTCACTGCTTTATCACATGAAAGACGACTAAAACTGAGCTGTGATATGAAAAGAATATGTATTTTAGTGCTAACACAGGGTTGTGATTTACACCCCGGTATTGCTGTCAAGAGGTGTGCGATGGCAGTTTAAATTTATCAAGATGTGTGAGGGAAACCCGAACATTTCATAGGGCAAAGTGTCTATGTCGGTGCATCTTCAGGTCTTCAAAGATGGATGGAGGACTGGAGAGAGAATGAAGGCAGAAAGAGAGGGTTATGAATGTATGAGGCAGAGGGCATGTCGAGGTGGTGATACAGGAAAATGTCTCTGAGAAGCAGAAATTGTGAAAGAAAAAGAAGAAAAGAAAGCCAGACCACGGTTGGAAGCCACAGCACCGAACCAACGTGGGCGTTTATTCCTTCAGGAAAAGTTAGGAGAGGATCTATGTTGCTGTGGCAGTGGAAATCAATGTCGATCCTCCCACAGTTCACCTCTTTACCTACAACAGCTCCAGACATCTGGAGATGTTTGCCAATTTGGCTGACTAATTACAGGACAAAAAAAAAAAAAAAAAAAAAAAAAAAAAGTCGTATAATGCCTGTAAAGTTTCTTGTCCACTTTGGTTTTCTCCTCCTGTCTCTCTTTTCCCTTTCAGTCGTTTGGATTTATTGGCTCCTGTTAATCCTTCACCAGACTCCCAAGATATGGCAATAATCCCCATATCTGCCTCAAAGCCTCATTACGCGGCGCGTCATTGTGAGAACAGAAACAAAGCGAGGACCGGCAGGTGACGTGACATTTTATCTGCTTTACAAAAGAATTAAACTAACCCCAAACTCTTGCTCAAAATGGCGGTTCGGTGAGTTGAGCTCGACAGTGAGTCTGTTCTCTATCTCTTCGTCAACAAACCTTGAGACGTACTTTGAATTTCCTAATCCGTGAGCCTTCGACCTCAGCTAGATAGCTCCCTCCAAGGCTCGTCACAGTGTTGACCCGAGTCACGAACATGGTGTCGGAAAAGTCCGATTGATCCAGGAGCTTGTGTGAATGATCTGGGAGAAGGAAGCGACTCCCAGAGAGCAGCGTGGCAGGTGGGGAGGGACGCATCAAGTCAAAGCAAAATAGGATTGTAGATTATTCCTGCCTGGCAGCGTAAATCTAGTCAGCAAACTGTGAAATGAGATATCAGAGTCCTTGAATATTGTGCATAAGCTGTGTTTTGTTTAGAGGCTTTGTGCAATAATAATCCTTTGTGACATTGTACGGGTTAATTCTGTGCCATGGTCGCTTCTGTCTTACTTGATGTTGCAACAAGGCCAACAAATTTAAAAAAAAAAAAAAAGAAAAAAGGTGTGAGCAAATCACTGAACTAATTTGGGAGTCAGAGATACTGAACTACATTTAGCCACAGTGGGAATCATGATCCATCTGAACAGTTCTTTTTCGAAGGTGGAGTGATTATATGGATTCACTAATAAGAATTGTGGCAAGGCCTGTCAATACATCAATTTATCATGCCATCAATTAATGGCATGATAAATTAAAAAGCTCAATAAGGTCCATTTTTGTGATTTGTTGTTTTCCTCTCTTCTCTCTTTCTATCAAAAACTAGATGACAAAAGCTTTAAATCTGATTCTTTGGTCTCAACTAACTCATTTTTTAATGTCAATTTTGTTTTCAGAGACTTCCTAATTCATTTTACTTTTTGATTCTGCTGTTTTACTTATTTTGCATATTTAAAATGTTTTGGTTTTTCATTAGAATTTAAAGTTAATTAATCCTTGAGAATGTGTACACCATTAACATTAAACTACATGAAAATGGTTTCAAAACAACATTATCATTTATCGCAATAACTTCTGGGACGATTGATCATCCAGCAGATTTTGTAATCCCGACAGGTTATCATCACGGTGCTGTTACGTAGAATATTATCTGGTGTCGGTTCAGTCAGGAAAGTTTGCAGACACTGCTACACACTGCCAACTTCCTTCTTCTTTATTTTGGCTGCCTGACTGTGTGTGAAGCTACGTGTGAGACATGTGAAATGTTGTTTTGATATGAGTGTTTGTGCTTGTTGTGGAGGGGCCCGTCTCCCTGAGCTGAGGGGCAGCGAGGCAGGCAGCTGGCTGGAATTCAAAGGAAACACTGTGACCTTCAGACAGAATCAAAGGAAGATGTTTTGTGTCGCGCTTGTTTTCGCTCGTCTAGCCTTCCTGTCGTCTCCTCTGCCTTCTCAGAAACAGTGGCCACAGTCTCTTCCAGCTGGTAGCACAATGCAGGCATTTAATGTGTTGGAATCACATCTCCGGAAGCGACACAAGCTTTTCTTTCATAGTTGCCAAGGTGACAAGTTTCTTCACACGGGCGCAGGTGACCGACCTCCCTTCTAATTAAATACATGTCAAATGATGTGCTTTACAGTAGGGACCCCCACTGTGTGTAACCCTGGAGGACCCGACTGCAGAAAAACATGAAAAACAAAAGGTTCCACCTTGTGGATGGTTTTTTTGGGGCCTTTTGGGGTTGAAATTTTGTTTTTTTCGGTTTTTTTTGTTGATTTTTTTTTCGTATTATGAAAATTATGTAATATAAAACATTTTTCTGTTTTGCATTTTGTGAAATTCCTGTACAAAAATTGCATATATAAAAATGTCCTAGACAGATTAATAATCATCTAATACTCCAAACTTCTTTTTGATTGTTGCTCTTATAAGGGTTTTTCAAGATGTAGAAGTTTGTGGATCTTGTGTGAAGAAACGTTTATGAAAACCAGTCTGTCTCTGATATGTTTTGGATACTTATCCTTAGTATAAAACTCATATGTTGACTCTGCCTGTTGGGGGTTTTCATTTGGAGCTTCATTATTGACAATCTCTCTGTTTTGTGCACAGTATACAAATAAATCTGATTGAGTGGTTTCATCTAACAGTGCTTGGAAATAAATTTTTTACACACCTAGTCAAAGTTCAGGCCTAAATCCAATTGAGAATCTGTGGAAGGACTCGAAAGCTGATGGTTACAGAAACTCACCACCTAATATGACTGAACTGGAGCTTTTTAACTAAGAAGAACAGGCAGCTGTAGCTGGAGTAAAAGGTGAAAATATATCTACTAATGTTAGAAAAAACAGAAACACACCACACCTTTCAGATTTATAAATGCAAGAATTGTTGAAAATGGTGTTTCATTTGAAGTGCTACGGCCTGGTACATAAGGTCAACCTTGCGGCCGCATCATGACCAGACGTGGAAAAACACATGAATATTTCAGCCAGGCTCTGTTTTCATGTGGGGTAAAACTGAGAAAACAAACAAAAAAATGAAATAAATTTTACATCAATATGTTGTTTTTCTCCCCCCAAAATCCCCACCCCAATGCTTTTCATCTCTTTTCCTGCCACTTTTATCAAAGTGAAAGAAAAGCCTCCAAACTTCCAGTGGTTTCTGTGGTGTTTAAGATGAACTTGTCAGTAAACAGAAGCTCTCAGACACCAAGAGGGGAAAAGGTGCCAGTAGACACAGATTTACCAGATACGTTCTCAATAAACAGTCTCTACCCAAACCCACTCTTAAAGTTTAACTTGGACTGCCGATTGATCAACAGCACAAACCGCCTCTTCCTATTTCCTTCATGTTGTTTTCCATCATTTAAGCTATTTTCATTTTCTTCTAACTACCTTTTCCCCCCAACTACCCAGCTCTCCCCAGCAGCATATATATATATTTTTTTTTCCATTTTTTGGTCTCTGCAGGCAGAGTTGGATGTTGAAGCTGCCAGAGAAGAACGGGCTCCTGAGCGCTCAGGCTAATATTTACCCTGCGCTAAACTGAGCAAACAGGGATAAAGCAAACAGCTCTGTCCCTGGCTGGCTGCCTTGTTGTCCTCTCATTCCCACCCTGCCTTCCTGCCACCGCCTGCCGTGCAGCTCACCGCTGGCTAATCAAGGCATGCACGCCACGCGCATGATGTTTTTAAGTAAAGCGCCGGATGAGCGGTAAATCTGATAGCCTAATCTGTTTCGGCGGCGTGTCTTTGGAAATCGGGGTGTGAGGATTATTAGCTCCACACCTGCGTAATCCGACGGCTTCCAAGCCAGCGGTGCTGCAAGGACGGCTTCCAGAAACTTTCACGTTTCTGCTGCTGTTGTTCACAGGAAGAATCTTTGTCTTCTCTTTTTCTGGTGGAGAGTTTTTGTTTGGTACTATTTTTCCCCCTCCCTGGTCAGAGTTGAATGCAATGAATGGTGACAGAGGTCTGTCGATAAAGTGGACAGCAACAACAATACAGCAAATTCAATTTCAAGAGAGTTCAAACTCCCTCCACTGTAAAACTTTTAAATCGCCCCTTTTTTCTTTATACTGTTTGTTTCAGAGCAGTCAAAACCAGAAGTTTTCATACACCATTTTGTTGTTAAATCTGCCTTGTTGTCCTCTCATTCCCACCCTGCCTTCCTGCCACCGCCTGAAGATGGTGTCTGAAGACACATCAGACCAAACCT
Source organism: Poecilia formosa (assembly GCF_000485575.1). Classification (NCBI taxonomy): domain Eukaryota; kingdom Metazoa; phylum Chordata; class Actinopteri; order Cyprinodontiformes; family Poeciliidae; genus Poecilia; species Poecilia formosa. The sequence goes on along the minus strand of NW_006800012.1, from coordinate 1,440,672 downwards.
CTCTCGTATTAGGTCAGATGGAATTACCAAATTATTTCTATTTTCTGGAAGCCACAATAATGACAGAACATGTCAGAGATTTATTTATCGATGTCTTCAAAATCAGACGTTTTCATAACCCCATCCTGCAGCAAACTGCTCAACGTTTTGCTCCTTGATCACCAGGAACAAAGGATTGTTTGACCATAAACAAAACTCTAAAGTCGCCACAGAACATATGGATTAATATTGGGATTAAATTAAATACAGGAGGTCATTTGGTACGCAAAATTTTAACAGGAGGAATGCCTCTACAGAGCTCTGTATGCAGAGTGTTTGGTCACATTGACTTGTCTTTAGTCAGTCCACCACTTTTCCTCAGATACCCTCAGTGGGACACTTTCAGCAACTACTCCGCATGATTCAAACATAAGAAGTTTCATGGTTAAAATCAGAATATCAAATATTTAGCTTTTCTGCAAACTAAGACCAGACTCAACTGATCACCTGTCTGGTGAATTCCTAAAGAACAGACAATCCAAGAAAAGCACCAAACCTTTAGGTTTCCCCATAGTTTTCATTCTAGTTGTAATACTGTTGAGCTTAAAATAGGCAAAATTGTCTTTGCTCCAACCACAATTGCAGAATCAACATCTTGTCATTTTTGGTTAGTGCATGGATTTAAACCCAGTGGGCTCCATTAGGATCCAACAAAGTGGTTTATCCTAGGAAAAAATCTGAATTTGATTTAATACGGTCTGTCTGATCTGGTGTAGTTGGTTTAAGGAGAAGATATCCTTCAAAAACGAAAAAAAAAGAAAAAGTCAAAGAATGTTGCTCGGAGGGAGAAGTTAATTTTGCAGCTGACATGATAGAGACGGCGTGCCGTCCGACGATGTTTTATGCAAACTAAAGTGGTGATTATTAATCACCACCATAGACGATAATGACACCGTTTAAATTTTCTAGCTTCTAGGTCAGAATGAATTGCTTGTTCGAATCTACAAAGGCGTATGATAAATGAAACGAGCCATTAGGGGAGCGACAAAGCCCGTACGCTACACTTCATTATCCACCTGGGCCACAACAAAAAGCACAAATTACTGTTGTTCCCCGGTTTACTTCTCTGATCCCGGTGCCGCAATTACAGCTTCAATGAGATTTTGGGTTGTGCAAGACATGAGCAAAGTTAACTGACCATGCACACTTATCCATTAGCGCTCCTTAAATGTTCCAGTAAAAGCCCAATAAATTCCACAGATAAGTGAGGAGAAAACATTAATGGGTAAATGAATGTTTGCTGCGGATAAAGAGTTTTATACTAAATAAAACAAACTAATATTTTTTTTTTAAAGTACAAAGGATAGGGAAGTTAATGTCATTATCATGCAGCAGCCAGCAACCGATAATGAATAATTAAATGTATAAATTGCTTTCTTTTAACCTTTGGCCCATGTAACACCTGGGCGACTGCTGTGACAGTCATGCATAATGTGGATGAAATGTTTAAAGAACGCTGATGGAATCAGCCGGTGAGAAAGGGATTGTGTCGCAGCCCTGAAACTCGCGCCGCCTGGGCGGCGAGTGAAAGCGGCGCCCCGATGCGACGACGGGTTAATCACCCAAGTGTTTAAAAGTCTAAACTGTTTTTAAAAGGCACTGCTAAGCACAATCAGGCGTAGCTGTTCCAGAGCGCTCTGAAGGAGAGACTGTTGCGGCGCCTACAAAGCGGCTCGTAGAGCAACAGAGGCTGTCGCCGACAGTATGGGGCTGTGTGAGAGTTTTGTTTACATGGCAGGCATAAATCTTCAAAGATGTCAGCTTGAAGTCAACGGAAGAGACGAAAAACAAAAGCCTCTCTTGCTTTACGTCTTTTCTGAGAAGCGAGGCGAATGATATGGTGTTGAACGTTTAGTCCCTGAATTTATGTCCCCCCTGAGTCAGAGTGTAAGAAAGTAGGACCAGAATCCACTGCAGACATGTCAACACCTACAACCCATTACTAATTCACCTCGTGCTAACAAGATGCTAATATGAACACAAAGTCATCCAGAATCTGTCGTTTACAACAAAAGAGGGCAGAATAGTAAAATGGAGGGAACAATGACATTACTTTAGTGGAAACCCAAAGTTAAACTTCTTAGAAAATTTGAATCGTATGATCCAGACAAGTAAGCACACTGATAAGACCTGTTAGAGGGGCATTATGTGTTTTCCAGGCACATAGTGTCATTTTATAGCACAATCAGGTAACTTCAGTTATAAAATGCAACATACATCGAATGCAAATTAAAAGAAAGTTGATGTCCTGATTTACAGCCTTGAAATTGTGTGTCTGTCTCTTTAAGAAGCTCCTTTCTGAAACTCCATCTTTGGTATTCAGCATGGTTGAATCTTTCTCAATCAAAGATAAAGTCTTTTCTCTCCAGGTGTCCCTTGGAAACAGGCATGCCTTCATAACCTCGCGCCTGAATTACCACGATTCGATGTTATTCGAGGTCGGCCAGCGCTCTCTACAGCGTCTACAACTGCCGCAACGTGTAGCGGTGTAATCTTTAAATGGTACCAGACAGTAAGAGAACATCACGCCGGTGCTTCCACTCTTCCGATTCGGCTCAGGATTGATCTTTAAATCTATGAATGGTCTTTTTCCCCTCAGCACTTTGAGCTGCTTTTAGTATGAAGGGTGCTTAATACACAAAATTGATTGACTGACTGATTGATTGATTGATTGATTGATTGATTGATTGATTGAACCATATGCATGGACAAACGGGAATAAAACAATGAACTAATGGAAAATTTAATGCTAATTTCTGCAGTATGCTTCTCCGGCCACATTTTATCCCTGCTGTAACTGGAATTGCCCTCTCAAGCAAGCAATTGTTTCCAGTGTGAAATAAGACAAGAATTCCACCATAAACTTTGAACACAGTTCATTATTCACCATGGGTAATATGGCGCATATAAAATCCACTGGAACTTGCAGCTATAAAGTTTCTGTTTTTGCTCCTGTGACGCTTTGTGTCTCATTAAACCAGGAGCATACGTACAGAACGGCGCAACCTATATTTGCAAACACGTTACTTTATTGTTTGAAGTCTTAGAACAAAGAGGAACATGTTGCCGTTGGCTTTTATTGCTAATAACAAGGAGCCGAACAACAATGTGTGGACTGTGCCCTTATTGTGACCGCTTCATCTAGGAGCGCACTTTACTGCTAATGTTGTCCTCCATTGTACTTAGAGGTATCAAAATAAATGAGGCATTGAATTAAAACACACAATTTATACCAGGCTTTTCATTTGCACGTAGAATTTTTATTCTGCTTTATTCACAGTCTTGCAACTCTCTGTGACTTTCGTTGTCGGATCAAACTTTGCTTTTTTTCTTTTTTTGTTAAATGACGTGTCTTTGCTCAATCAAGCAACAGGAAGGTGTAAAATCTCATTGACAGCGAAGCTCAAGAAGGACCAGAGAAAGGTGTTCTATTATCATCATTACTCTGGGAAAATGTCACCTTAAAGAGTACCAGATGCGCTTCTCCTTACACCAACTCTCGCGTACTTTCTGCGACGTGTTGCTGCGAAGTGAACACAGTTTCCCGCGGCTGCTCTTGCAGAGGCGCGACCCCGCATCCCCAGCAGGTGATAAACACCACCATCTCTCCAGCCACAGGTGCTCTGTCCTCCTTAGCTGCGTCGCCATAGCAACCCCCGCCATTGCCGGTTCAGTGGCCATCAGCCATGATGAATCATATGCCAAGAAAATGATAGGACAGTGATAGCGAACACTTATAGCCTGGCCTTCAATTTGTTCTTTTTCTTTCCCTCTTCAACACACCCACTGCACATATATACTGTATGTCATAGCACAAGCACACACACGCAGATGCAGACACGCTCACGCACGCACGCACGCATGCACACATGCACACATGCACACACACACACACATCATCCGCAGAGGAATTAATGGTCACACTCAAAAGTGACAGAGAGGAATAAGTTGGTGCAAACATCACTTTGCTGCTTCCTGACAACACAATCAACAAACCCTCTGACTAGGAGAGATGCTATAGGGGGAGACGCGTGTGTGTGTGCGTGTGTGTGTGTGTGCGTGTGGGTATGAATGCATAAACAGAAATGTGCCATGATAAAATTTCTAATTATTACAAGTAGAAGACAGGAGTGGAAGAAGATATTAGCCGTGTTTAGCGCTAGCTTTAAATAGGCAGCGCTAAGAGAACACACTGTGAATAGTTGAAATCTTAACTGCCTGATGTTTGAGCTTCTGTCCAGTATATCAAAGCTACTCAGAGCTTTGATATACTGAGCTACAGAAAATTGGCTATAAGATTTTAGGAATCCTAATTGAAAAACTTTATGAATCACCCTACCGTGATAATATGGTGAGATTGGCTAATAACATCTGAAACACGAAAACAAACTGCTAGTGTCAGGTGAAAGATACACGGCTCCACCGCTTCATGAAGCTGTAACAGAGCTTTAGTGACTCAGTCGGTTCTGAACCTAAGCAAATATCACCGACCATGTCGTATTATGACTGCTTTCTGATTAATATTTGTCTGTAAACAATACTGCTCTGATGCAAAAGAACAAAGGGTCACAGTATCATATCATATCACATCATATGATATATTATACAACATTGTAATGACTTGAATTTGGATATTTAAACAGTTTTTACCTCAAATGCGCAAAACCCCGAATTTCAGAGTCCAAAATGTCATTATTTTATGAACACAGATGCTAAAAAAAAATACTGTTAAACTATGTAAAGCTCAGTGTCATCCTACTGACTAAATGAAAAAGCATCAGACATCTACACTGTACACAGCCTGACCTCCTGATATTTACTGTTACAGTTAGACGTTTTCCCTCTGACAGGCTGAGCTGGGGATAGATATCAATTTTTCATTCTGACAAAAAAAAAATCATCTGCACTTTGCAAATGTCCTCAGAACACAACCTGCGAAAGTAAAGAACAAAAACAGAAATAATGTTCACTCCCATCAATAAATATCTCATTTGGCCTCAACGCAGCAAATTATGTTTGGATTGATTTCTTTTCCTTCCTGCCTTCAGTTGCTTCATCTTTTTGTGACCTTGTAAAGGTTTTTCTTTATTTTTATTTTTATTTTATTTTATCCTGTGCAGCTCTAAACACGTGAAACACAAAATCCTCCCGCCTCCCGGCTCGGGTCCAGCTTCATATTTCCGCATTGGTGGGAAAGCCCACCTTGATCGGGTCACTGGGAAGGACGCCAGTGTTAACTGTGTTCACACACACACACACACACACACACGTACACACACGCACGCACACACGCACACACACCCGTCCTGACCTGTGACGCCCTACGAGTGGGAGTGTGAAGGTTGGACGGAGCTTGGATCCGTCCGCTAACAGCTGGGAGCGGCTGCACATACGTAATGTGGATGAATGAAGGCAAACATATGGAGATGCAGTTCTCAAAAAGGAACATCGACAACCTGGGAGAAGCTGCTCCTCCCCTCTTTCTTCAAATTCAACAAAATGGTTTCACATGTTTGTGCAGCACACATTTTTGTTTGTGCCGCAGTCATTGCAAAGACACTGACAAATGTTTCCAGGTGTCACTGAAGGTCAACCAGGCAGTCCTCATTTGCCAAATGGAACAAAATACAGTTTAAATGAACTGAGCTACACTTGTGCTGGTTTGTGTAGTACAGACAAAAAAATTGGCGCTGTTATCATTTCAAGGATATGAATAAATGTTTCCGGAGGTCATCGCAGGTCAACCAGTCAGTCCACATTTAGAAAATCAAACAAAATATGGTGTCAGTCGACTGTGCTACGTTTGTGCAGCAACAATTTTTTTGTTTGTGCCGTTTTGAAGATTTAGAAAAGAAAAATGATTCCAGAGTTCACCAGAAATAAACCTACCACTCTGTAGCTTCCCCTACACCCTGAACTTAATCAATTGTGTAATTGTGGATTGGCTGATTGACCTTTGATGAACTCTGTCTTTAAAACGACAGCAAAGACGTTCACTGCTCAAACGTTTGACACCAATTTCATCTAATTTGAAAGTTTGGGGTTAAGGAGGGTCCATCCATACGGTACAACACACAGCTTGTGTGTGAAAGTAGCACACACACACTCAGAGAATTTATGAGGCTGTGCTGCTGGTTATTTACAGGCAGTGCTCCGCTCTATTTACTGTCCATAACTGCAGACTGTTGGCCTTGTTTAGTGCTGCTGGGGCAGAAGCACTTACTGCGCTATAGGTACACATGTGTCGCCCCCCTTCTCCTCTCCTCTCCTCTCCTCTCCTCTCATTCCTGCTTGCAACTACTTCCCTATAAATCCAAGATGATTTAACATGAGGCACTATTGACTCTCACTCCCTGTAAGTGTCGGAACATTTCTGATGAATATAACAGAAAAATGCCATGACAGTCGTGGGGTGGAGGGAAGGGGGACAGAAGCGACCTAAATAAATAAAGACATCTCACATCAAATATGAACTGGAGGTCCGGATCCCTTCATTACCGTTCTGAGAGGCGTGATGGCGCGCAAGAGAGGCTTCTCACGCCGCGGCCGAGACAGCCGCTCCTCCCCTCTCAAAACGCCCATCCAGACGACTCATCAGACAATCAGGCAGAAAAACCTCGACTCACTACAGACCTGATCACCCCGCCGCCACCGCCGCCAAATAAATGTCTGGAGCTGAGGAGCTGCAAATGGATGGAGGGAACAAGTGCTTGGAAGATGAGGAGAGAGAGTGAAAATCAGCAAATCAGATGTAGAAAAAAAAAACCCAGTAGCGGTGGAGTTTTCTTGGAACATCTGCGGTTTTCGGGCTGAAACCTCCCTCTGAGGCTCATCTCGTCTACATCGCTTTCTATTCCTCCAGTGCTGAGGGACATTTAAAAGCTGGGAAGGAATAATGTGGGCTTTCCACCAGTGCAGACGGCTGCAGGATTCAACTCATGAAGGTTAAATAATTTAGGATGTGGTGTCTGAGGTATCATATATCTCAGACAACACGCAACCTAACTGCAAACACAACTTTTTTTTACTTTACTTTCAATGATGGTTTTCTTTAAGCTTCTGTCCTGTAAAAGGTCAGATTTCTAGAACAGTTGTCCTGGCAACAGATTCTCCCACCTGAGCTGTGGTTCTCTGCAGCTCCTTCACAGTAACCATGAAAACATTGGCTTCTTATTGGATTAATACAGTCCTTGGCCAATCCTTTCTGTCATTGTAGGGTCGGAGTTGTGGCATGATCTTTCTATGTTTTACTTTTGGGATGTTGTCTTACAATCTAAGTCTGCAAAACTCTATCCTTGAGTGTTCTGTCTGCATGACGCTGAGATCTAGTTAAGCACAAGTCAGTTCTGGTTTACTAAGTATGGGATTTGTAAAGGCAGTTGCTTGTACAGCCTGCTCACATATTTTTTCATAGATCTTATCTGAAATATTGGCTGGAGTTTGTGAAGCAGCCAATCCAGGAGTGGCATTTATTTTCTTTGGCCCTGATTGGCTGAACCCCAAAGAGCAGAAGTAAGGAAGACTGTAGACATTAGCTTCTGATATAGTTCTTATACAGTTTCCACTCTGCGTATCAGAGCATTTAAAAGTACATCTAACACTTGAACTATTTCATTAGGCACTTAGAAGTGATTTTAGACACTTCTAACTGACTTCAGGAGGCAGAATGGATTATAATTGTAAATGAATTTGAAAAACATGCATCACTCCCTAACTTGTGTCATTTCTGTATTACTTTGCACTTCTGTAAAACAACTAAATCTTCAAGTTTGAATTTTTTTTAAGCTGATGTAAATGTGGCAATGTACAAGGCTTATGAACAGACTGGGAAGGCACTACAAACTATATTTACGGTATTTGTTTAGAAAGTATTATACAATCAGATGTGTAACCAAGGATGGTTTTGTATCTAATTTTAGCTATTTGCTCCACTGATTGTCAGCTGCTATTGATAGTACAAATGAATTCCAGTGCTACTGTGAAGCGCATGACATTTTTTAGTTCATTTCATAGTTGGCATACTTGAACTAAGTCATATTTAGAACATTTTGCTCTTTTATGTCACTTTTTTTGGCAATATGTAGTTCGTTTTCAGACATCTGGGTAGAGCTTGGCGATAAACTGTTTTTGAAGATTTAATACATGGAAAATTTAGATTTTGTTTTTTCACCATTGTACCCCTTAATGCCACCATCTTGTTTGACAAGCCTATCTTACAGCCCCTTTCGTTCTCCACTTTGAATTCAGGTCAACTCACAGACATCCAGATTTTTAGGATATTTTCTGTCTATTGTCAGGTTTTTTTTTTTTAAGAAAAAAGAACAATGGTGTTTTATTTTTAAGCCACGTCGCCCAGCGCACTGAGTCATGCCTTATTGATCTGTGGCTGAGTTTATTCATCCTGAGTCAGCTCCCTCTGCCCCCTAAAAAACTTCCCATTTGGGTCAAACCTTCTGCAGTTCTCCCAGAGTTCCACTGGAGACGAAGGAAAGCCCAGTTCCAACCTGAGGTGGAAACGTCTTCAGGTGTCCTGCGTCTCTAGGCGACACGGGGCTAAGCGTGTTCTGACACCTGACATCGCCCTGCATGTTTCCACTCTTTACATCCATCAGCACTACGAGGTGTGACTAACTGAATCAGATCTTTATGAATACCTTCTATTCAACAGTTTCACAGCGACTGAGGCCATATGTGGGTGTTAGTTCAGAGGCTTTACAAATCGGTAAATGGAACTGGAAGGAACATTGGCTTCCCGAGATGTAATTAATCCAAGCTTTAGCGCGCTGACTGACGAGCGATACGACGACAAGAGAAGCACCGCCTCAGAGGAAGAACTGTTTCAAATCTTTTTGTTTAGCAAATGAACAGCGTCGCAAGTAGAGGTATTTCATTAGAAAAAACATCAGCGCATGGGTTGTCCGGACCAAATCTCCATTCATTTCCTCGTCGCCGAGCAGCAGCCGTCCTCCTGGAGAAGCGACCATCAACAACATACACACCCGGAGGTGTGTGTACGTCCATAGGTGTGTACTCCGGAGATAAAGACGCGCGGACAGACTGGATCCGACAAGTCTGCCGACACGCGTCTTCACTTATCTTCCACGGAGACCTCACTACCTGTTCTCACATGACACCTGCACAAGCCACCCATGACACACACCACCTGCTGCCTGCTCACGCGCACACACACACGAACTGATGTACAGCGACAGAAAGGCACAGACACTTACAAACAAGCTGTTAGTTTTGCTCTGTGGGTGACTACAGCTGGGGGTCACAAAGCAGCTCGTTATTCCAGGCGTCTTACTAGCAAAGCTGTCTATCAAACTAAACTCTCTGGATCTTAATCTTGTTCTTTATTCAATGTTGAGGCGGACATTAAACAAAAATAACTAACAGTTATGTAACTTTTATGAAAAATGATTTTTTTTTTTTTACATTTTTTAAAACTGTCACTTTGTCGACTCTGTTTGCTATGAGACAGGTAATCAGTGAATCTCCTGAAGAAATGCACCACTCCCAACCAAAAACAACCAATCAGAGCCAGGAGGCGGAATTTAGCGCTGTCAATCAATCTTATGTATTTATTGTTAAATCTGCAAAAAGTGAAGAGACAACTTACTGTTCCAGAAAAACCATTTCTCTGCCGTCCACTAGCTAGCCCTAACATTCACAACAGGCAATCCTGTATGGGGGAATTTTTCTGCCATAATTTGAGAGCACACATTTTCAGTTTGAAAGCAAGATTTCATGTCTTTCTTCTCAAAACTTGTAATGCTTGTACTCAAAACTTCTGCACTCTCTCAAATATTCACTGTGCTTTCTCAAACCTTTCTCTCTGCGCTCAAAACTCCTCTCTGCTCAGAACAAATCTCTGCTTGCAGACTGGTCAGATCACTTGCAAACCATTTTGTGCTTGCTCTTGGAACAAAAAAGTGCTGTCACCTGGCAACCTCTCAGCCAATAGAATGAAACGTTATACTGAGTGTGTTTGTTTCCTTCTAGTGGGTGTGCCTGTGCTAGCAGTAGCATAGCAGAGAGCAAGGCAGGAGATTTAATAGAGTTAAGACCCGCTTCCTGCGCCTGATTGGTTATTTCTAATTAGCACTAGAAACAGCTAGAAGAAGGCGCAGGAGCTTCATTTTTTTTCACAGATTCTTTTCACATGACATGGTGTCATGACATAGTGACAGCTTCAACAAATGTGGAAAAAAATATATTTTATTAAGAAGTTACACACTGTATCTTTAAAGGGTTTATATGATTCTACCTGAGCAGATGAATGTTGTAGAAGATCCAGCTACAGTTCTGTAAAATCGTATTACTTTTTAAGTGATGGTTTGATTTAATGAGACAGAAAAGAAAACACAAGACACCATGGTTAAAAAGTAATGGAGAAAACATGTAAAAGTAGTAAATCTTCCAAGGACTGGCTGACTTGCTCTGAAATGACTCCAACAGCACATCGATGACTCATTCAAGGAGATCATAAAAGAATCTAAAGCACTGCAGGCTACAATTGACCGAGTTAGGGTATGTGTTCACGATTCAACAACAACAACAAAAAAAAGAGACAGAGATTCCCTGCGAGATCCGAGGCCCAAACTGAAACCACTGCTGACCGAAAACCACGTAAAATGCACGTCTTGTTAATCTGAAAAATCATCTAGACAATCATCCAAAACACATCAGTCCATGACTTAATCAAGTAAAAAACACAAAATACCTCTTGGCTTAGTCCCAGTTTGCACTTAAATCAGACTAAAAGCATGTATGCACATCACATTGGGAAATCTCCCTAAACAAGCTGTTACTAGTGGAAATTAGACTGAACACAATCAACTCGGCAAAGAACAGGAGGCCAATACTCTTCTAAAGTAGAGGAGAACCAACCCGATATCTGTATCGGACCTAACATTGAAGAAAATTCAATATTGGCTATCGATGACAATGTGGCCAATCCATAAGGGCAGATCTATTCAGTCTAATTCTATGCTTTGTGCTCTGAGCGACATCATGATTCATTATTTTACATTACATTCAGAATTACAGTTTACACTTTTAGAACCATTTGAAAGAATGTTTGTTGTACTTTATGTCTTTCCCCAACCCCCTCTGTAAGGCTGCTGTGAATGCTAAGGCTAGTTAGCATTGCCACTGATGACAGTGGTTAAACTGTTTTCCCGTAACGGTAGGTTGTTTCTCTGCCTTTAGCATGTTGAATAGCAATTACATGGGGTTGATTGACAATGCCAAGACCCTCTTCCTTGCTCTGATTGGTTGTTTTTGATTCACTTCTTTAGACGCCAATAGTAGCACTGGGAGAAGGCGGAGGACTTCAATCTTTTCACAGATTATCTCTCTCGTATTACACCGTCATGATGACAGTTTTAACAAATATGTCAAAAACATTTTCTATGAAAGCTACATAGTGCATCTTTTAAGTGTTGGTTGATAACAGAAAGTGCAAGTTGATGTAAAAAAAAAAATCCTCTGTATTTACACAGAGCTGAAATTATGAATCTGCTGTTTCTTTACCACAGTACAGAGGAGAATGCAGAGTAAAGGGAACACTGTAGGAAAAAAAGGGTATTTTCAATCCTGGAGCAATAAACAAAAGTCAAAAGCAAAATAAAAAGGAAACAAAGCAAAATGCCAGGAGACAGAAATCCAATGAGCAGAACGCCATGACCAGCACTCCTGCTTCCGCTCAGGCATCCGTGGAGCAAGAAACTTTCCAACCGCTGTTAATTGCGGTGGCATTGGCAGACGTGCATGTCTCTTTCCCATTAATCCATTTGTTAATTACAGAGCAGACGAAAAATGCAGATCTGCCTCAGTCCGCGTTTCTCCTAATGAGCCTTCTCCCATTTTTTTTTTGAAGCCCCCTCTCCTCCAACCCGCCCGTCTCCGTTGTCTCCCCATTTGCTTCGCCATCTGATTCTCACTGCACCTGCGTCTGTTTCATATGAGTGCCAACTGAAGCCGAAGCCGCACCGCTCATTACAGCCTCTTTTTAATCAGAGCGCCCCCATGAATAAACATATTTGTCCTTTCACCTGTCAGAGGAGGACAACGTCTGGTCATGATTTAGCTTGGCTTCGCTAAAGCTACAGTCACGGCCATGACCACGTAGGAAGTCCACACACGTTACTGTGATGACACAAAAGAACTTCTTCCACCTTTTATGTGACCTATGACCCCTACAACTTGGTGCAAAGCCAAACATATTTTTGGAAAACAAAGGGTGCAAATGTGAACATGCAATCTAACTCTGATGAGGACCAAAAAGTAAACTCTAGCCTGCCTAAAAACCCAGGCCTCCGTTTGAATGCGTATGTCAGTTCCAAGCAGACAAGAGACCTTTACAAAAGCAAGGAGCACACTACAGCACAGGGCATTCTGGGTAAATGCAACCAAAACAAACTCATGTGTATAGCATTAGCGAGAGAAATGGATTGTGTTTCTTTTCTCCAAAAGATGGCTAAGAAATCTTATCAAATCTGACGCCAGTCCGATTCTTATTTACATTTCATGAAGGAGGAAGTTCACTCTGTGACTTCTTCAGAGATTTTTGTGTCGTTTCCTTCAGTGATTCTTGTTGCAGCACCACCACAGGTGAGGAGTAGGAACACATTTTTTAAAGGTTTTGGTTTGTTTGTCACAGTGGAGTGTGAAAGTAAACAGAAGTAGCTGAAAATGGAATAAACTTTGCAATTTTTGTTCCTGCAGGTCAAAAGATGAGGAGTCATTTCTACTGCTAATGCTGGAGAAATGACTACATAATCCAACCAACGATTCCGTTGGTTGTATTTACCCAGAATGCCCTGCTCTATAGTCTGCTCCATGCTTTTGACCAGCCTCCGGTCTGCTTGGCGTTCACATATGCATTCGAACCGCACTGCTGTTCGCTTCTCAATTTAGTTGGACTGAGTTTATGTCTCATGACTGATTAAAAACATTTAACGGGTGGTGTTGTACATTAAGAAACTTTTGTTTCCATTTGATGAGCTACATACACATTTAATTGAGTTCTTCATCATCTGAGCATCACACAATCAGTATTCTTTCCCCTTTTTTTTGTAGCTGAAGCCATTTATTCAAAGTTTTTTTGTTCCTATTCCTCTCATTTTTGTTCCAAATTGCTAAATGAAAAAATTTGCATAAGAATTACTCAGCTGGTAGTCCTGTCTGCTTCCCTTTGTGCTCTTTTCTGTTTGCCTCTCTCTTGAACTGTCCTGTCTATTATCTGGTAGTGTATTTTATTTAATGTAAACTTTATGTTTAAAAAATGAGGTCCCTGGGTATAAATATACATTTTTAACACATCTAATAGAACATTTTCAAAGAGAAGTTGCACCCATTGATTGGTGTACCCTGACTCTATCTCTTTCTTTTGGAGGTTTTGCCATCTGCGACATCGTGCGGCTCTTTCGGACGTTGGCTGCAGGGCGTGCCGGATGATGGCGACGCCGGGTTTTTCCTCGATTGGAGAGATAAATCATAACAGAGACGGACGGCACTGATCCGATAGGTGAGCGCCTGTCAGGGCGTGGCTGGAAATGTTTTATGGAGTTGTTTACATGCCACATGCTCGCAACTCTTCAGCGTCAGGCATGTCTTTGATTGATGCCTCCGATGTTCCGCCACAGCATGAAGCAAGCGGAGAAGAAACGGCAGTAAAACACAACACTGATCGCCGCTCGCTTCATTGGCAATAAAAAGGCAGTTGCGTGTACTCGACTACAAGTCTGAAAGCCAATTCACTTCATCTGCTGAGCCTACCCCCCTGTTCAGGGAGCGACGACAGACCTTACATAGAAGTCCTGTTTCCAGATAACCAACATGCCTCTGATGTGGCACCGCGAGTGTTTTCACAGCGCCCGCGCACGAACGTGTGTTTGTTTACACGCGCGCGCGGACTTCAGAGATAACATCAAATGCGACGACGGCTTCCTATCAGAGATTTTAGGGCGTATGTAAATGCGCGTGTGCACTGTTTGTGCCCTTCAGGTTGTGTGCTCAGAGTGGTATTTGATGGGATGTGTGGAAATACTTGTGCGTGCGCGCCACATTAAAGGCTGTCTGGCGTTATCTCTCCACGAGGATTAGAGTGCATAAGCTAAGCCTGGGGGCTCTGATTCCACCGTATCAAACGCTATCAATGGCTGCTGGACGCAAACCCTGAGCTCCTTATTGAAGAACCTCTCATATCTTACAGACAGCTATCTAGCAAAGGTAATGGGCCGTAGAGCGCTCGCCGAATCTGATGCTGTAAAAACGGGTTTATTCACCCCGCTGTGCTCAAACGGGCTTAATTTGTAGATAGTTTTTTTCTTTATTATTTCAGGCAAAACCGGGTGGCAAGGAAGTATCAGCAAGACATTTTTGGTTTGTTGGGATTTTTTTGAAGACTCAAGGTATTCCTTCTCTCACCATATCCAAAGAAATAAATAACAACAATCATTTAGTTTTTTTTTTTTTTTTTTTTTTTACAATGGTTGACATGAAACAAAATGTTGATTGGTTATAAAAGAAGCCATGGGGAATCCGTGGCTTAACCTTTGGACTAAGCCTCTCTCTGTCTGCCTTGTGTGAACCTTGACCCCTGCTGCTGGTCAGAAACTGTCCGTCAGACATACTGTCCATGCTTCTCCGCTCGAAGTCTCCAGCAGCCTTGAGAATGACCGTTGAACCGAGCGCCTATCAGTTTGTGTTAGAGTGCTCCATAAGTATTCATTCACACCCCCTTTGAAAAACACATTGCTTCAACCCAGTGATCCCCAGAGGACAAAGAGAAGAGAAATAAGCTCAAACTATAGTTGTATTCATCTACATGAGAAAGTGGCCTTTAAAAGGGAAGTGCTATGTATTTTCCAGGCATTTTATTGCATAATAAAGTAACTATGTTACTCTCAGTTGTTATGAAGTCACTTCATTTATCAAAAACAACTTATTTAGCTTTGGCTAAATAAGCGGTGCTTTGCTTGAGAATGGTTGCCACAGGAGATGCAAAGAATTCTGAAAGAATTAAAGAAACTCTCCAGGTATGCTTTTGATGAGGGAACAACATTAACACCATTACACAATTTAAAGCACAAAAAAGTTGGTTTTGCATAACATCCCCATTTAAAAGAGATAACTCCACCTGAATCTCTACAGATTTTCTGTTACAACTGAAAACTACAAAGTGTCTTTTATTGACATTATAGATGAGGAAGACGTAATTAAAAGGGATATAAATACTTTATATATGCTCTACGGGAAGATCCGTAGGTTTTATGCAAATAATTAGGAGTTACGTTCCACAGAAAAATTCACAAACCAAGAAAAGGTTCTTTAAGGATGAACAGGAATATTTGTGAAGTGCTTTTACTGACTTTACTGCTGTGATCCACTGCTGCAATCATAAAACTTTGGATAATGTATTCAAGCTACAGCAGTGCCTAAAATGAAGGGACAGGAAAATCACCAACTCTTTATTCTGCCTGGACAGGAAAAGGAAGGAGAAGGCTGACCTTAAAAGGAGAACTCAAAAGTTCACCAAAGAGAGAGAGCTATGAATGTCAAAAAACAGCTGTGAAGAAGCTCTGTGTGACTGAGTACATTAGCTGTGCTATCTGTTCAGAGAAATGTACCAAAGTAAACGGAGATCCAGTCAAACAATGCCAGGCCAAGTTAACATGCAAGTCACAACTGACAAGGTACGATTAGCTTAGAGTGAAGAACTGCTTCATCCTCAGTTCGGTGATGATTTTGTTTCCTGACACACACACAAAAAAAGTTTGACAGCAGGACCCGCACAGCAACAGACAGGGTTCGTCTCCGAGATGAAAGCTCAGGACATGCTCACCCGTCAGTTCTGCTGAGAGCAAAGGTTTTCAGAGTTTGATGGAATTTGCTGAGCTGGAGTTTACAGCCTCATCAAGAAAAGCCATTACTGCCAGACTGGAGGAACTCTGATGATACTGCCAGAGTTGAAAAACCGTCACTTCCCCTCCAACATGGATCCAGAGGGAAGCGAATGCATCACCAGACCTGTGAGTGTAGACACAACGTCTGCTCCCTTCACCAGAGAGTGTTTCCTGTGCAGAACATGAGGGGAATGCATGGATGTCTGATCCTCGTTAAGAGACTTATAGACAGAAACATTTTTTAAAAGTGAAAAAAGTTATCAGTGTCCTAAACATTTTTTTTCAAGAATTTAGGAAGTTGTTTGTCCTACTGACAAAAATTGGCTGTACACCAAAGTGTGGCGATAAGGAAGACTGTCAACATTAGCTTC
Organism: Poecilia formosa; assembly: GCF_000485575.1. Taxonomy (NCBI): domain Eukaryota; kingdom Metazoa; phylum Chordata; class Actinopteri; order Cyprinodontiformes; family Poeciliidae; genus Poecilia; species Poecilia formosa. The sequence continues at coordinate 1,424,348 of NW_006800012.1, read as the reverse complement.
TGGTGTAAAGCCAAGAGTTTCTATGCTGCGTATTAATACATATTGAGCTATATTTGGTGTTTAAACTATTAAATAGGCAATTATAAGCATTTTTAGAGAGGGTCTGAAGAATTAGTGGACTTTAGCTATGCTAGCAGCTGTGATGGGTCCATAAACCCATTGATTAATGGACGGTCTACTGTACAAGAGAAATAGTAGTGATCTTGTATTGAAATATTGTGGCAAATGTTGAACCTTTTTTGAAAGCATATTTTTCCTAAGTTCTGGTTATTATTCATAACCTAATTAATTACAACATTATATGCTTTACCTTTAAAGTTTTTAAGTTTGCTGATTGTTCTTTTCATACACCAAGAACATCATTCTTGTGCCAGACTGTCCTATTATGTTCAGATACACCATAGTTATTTTAACCAAAGAAAATAGGTCAAATTTAAAAAACAAGAATATATTTTTCAAGTGTCTATTAAAGAGTAATAACATTTTTTTTAACTGGGAACAAATTGTGTTAGATGTGAGCAAAATACATTTCTAACTGAGCTCAGTCACATGACATGACACCTTTATCTAATTAAATCCATTAACCTCATTAGTGGAGATCCCTTTCGAAACTGATTAGAATATCACTCAAAAGTTAATTTACTTCAGTTATTTGCAACAAAAAGTGAAACTCATTTGGATTTGTGACACCCAGAGTGATTTTGCACTAATTTATACACAAGCTCCCATTGTTGTTCATGTTGACTTTAATGATTATGGCTCACGGCTGATGAAAACCCAAAATTCAGCTCCTCGTATTACTTTACATGAAATGATCAATTAAGAACGAATTTGTGGCTTAATATAAAGTATATCCATGTACTGCACTGCACTGCAGCATGGTCCACTCTACCATGATGTACATGGTATGCGTTTCTATAGAGCCTGTTTAGAAACAGTCAGTTGGAAGCCTATCATCGCTTTTATTTCAATGTAAAAATGGTTATAGGGTGATGCAGGGACAGGGATGTAAATCAAACTTGTCATTTTTACTTCATTAGCGTCCAGTCTTTGACCAAAGATTCTCCATGAGGTTTTAGGTCTGATCAATCAAACACAGTAACAGTGTGTGCAGATGCCAAGCCAAGCTGGCAAATGAAATTAAGATGAATGATGAACATGTTGGTGGCAATTTGAAGATACAGTAGCAAAGAAACCTGTTAACTTGGGTTGTGATAACGGTTCGCCACGTCCCACTAGGGTCAAAGAAATCCTGGATCGCCATTAGTGAGCGATTTCTTCCTTTTACTGATTTTGCCTTCAAGACAAACTCAAGGCAGTCAATGTCAAAAGTGGACCTTTTTGTGGTTTTCTTTGACAGTAGATGCTTCAAAATACGCAGAAGACAATTTTACTGAGGAATAAAGACGAGGGAAAGGAAGTAACTGAGGGGAATAGTCTGGATTTGAACTCCAACAGGAAAGAGGGGCAAACATTTGCTGAATCCATCCCAGCCTTAAGCTTTTACTGACAGAACAGCTTCTGTCATCTCTGTCTGTCTGGAAAGAAATTCTGCACGGTAAACATTTCAGTATAGCTGTAAAACGTTGGTTAGCTGTAAACAAAACAGCCCTTATTGTGCATTTTGTGTTAAGATTCTTTTTTCTTCTTCTTCTTTTAGTCCTTTTCAGCAAGAGCTGAGCTGTCAAAGTGACTGATGTGTTTTGGATCCGTCTGACTGAAAAAAAGTCAGCATAGAGTGAAAGGAAATGCATCCTGAAATAGATAAAGCAATAAGTGGAATAAAACAAACAAACCTTGCGTACCTGCTGCTCTAAACTTCACAAAGCCTGTCATTCTTCTTGACACCACTGAGTCATCTCCGTTCCCTGTATCACCCGGTATGCTATGCAGTCTTTGTGAGCTGGAAGATTCCCTATTACAGCAGGAAAGGCATTCTGGAAACGGTCACCCAAAGACAGACGAACCACGCGAAACTGCTCCAGCTTATGTTAAAGTTCTTCTCCTGATGAGATATTCCAGGTCCAGCTAATGGGAACCTGAATGTTTTCCTCCATCTCTATCAAGATTCTCTCAGAAAGTGCAGAGCCAGTGATAAATGAACAGCCACCTGGGAAATATTGGTGCTGATGGGAGCCATTTTGGTTCCATTATTCTCAATAAAGGCCAGGTCAATGTGTCCCCTCCCCCCTAGCCCACCACTCTCTTTTCGCGGCTCCCCCTACGTCTCATTAAACGGGCCTCGGCGAACAGAGGAGAGGGAACATCATTAGTTTGGAGATGAAAGAGAGACCCTGTCGTCCTGGGAGGAAAGCGGTGACGCTCGCCTTGGAATGACGCTTAGAAGAAGTAAAAACCCTCCATGTTTATTTGAATCGTGTGGAACCCGTGTGATGTGCGGGGAATTCGCCTTCATGATGGAATGAATGTTGCTGCGCTCGCACACTAACAGACCGGTGCAGTGTACATTTCATTCAACCTGCGTGTCTCTGCTTATGAGCTTTAGTGCAGCAGAGCTTCTTTCCATCGCCTAACATGTCAGCGGTGAATTGTTTTTTCCTCCACAGCCACTCAAGGCAGGAGATTGGAGTCCTGACCCAACATCTTGAGAGTGGTTTCTATCTCGTGCCGGCATCTGACAGCTAATAATGAAAGCATTTGAGGGCTTCATCTCAAGCTTTTCCTCTTCTTCTGCCATTTGATTCAGTTTCATTTGTGTCCCCATGGCCGGGACAAGCGTTGCCCAAGATCCGGTTGTCTGTCCATCTGTCTGATGGACTCGCAACTGCGGGCTTGCCAATGGAATGATCTGTCTCGCTAAAGTGTTGGCTATCAAACAGATTGCCGTGTGGTCGTCAAGAGACAGAGAGTGTTACTGGCGCCAGAGCGTGTTCGGCTCTGCTCCTGGAATCTTTCACTCCGTGTCCAGACACCATTCCTAATTTTTGACTCATGTCATCCTCCCTGAAAGCAAGCATGCAGGATGTAATAAGGAATAACAGATTATTTTGTGCTGCAATGTCTGATGTTTTGTACAAAGTAGTCCCTGTTTGTAGTAAGGATTTCTGTCCCTCTTCTTGTAGTAAAAGTGCTTATACAGTTACATTCAGTAAATTAGTAGGTCTTGATATCTCTCGTTTGTAGGATTGATAGGATCTTTAAGCAGGTATTAAACATGCTTTTCATTAAGCTCATATTTGTGTTTTTATTTTTCATTGGTGTGATGTAATATTCTAATAATAAATGTCATGTTTTTATTAGCAGTTAGTGAAAAATCATCATAATCAACAGAAATCAAGAGTTGCTAATAATCATGTCGTATCATGATCCTCCTTCCACTTCCTGTAATCTTCTTTGTGGCAAAGTCTGGCTGTTGATCATGTGACTCGTGTGATGTGAAAAAAGTGTTTCCATTGCAGTTTTGCGAATTAAATTTCAACACGGCCAAAACATCAACTGAGCTACAAACAAACAAACAAACAAAAAAACAGTAAAATGCAAATGGCATTAAACAAATCTTTTTTTTCGAAATATCAACTTGCGCAATTAGTCAATGAAAACGCAGCTATTTAGTGATAAAGTTTCTATAATAAATGGTCTTTTCAATCATCATCTAATTTATTGAATGGGTTTGTATGGGCCTTTAAGTAATACTCCAGTATTGGCCTTCACTGCATATGAAGCTGCCATATATTTTTTTGGCATGTCAAAAAATGATGTAGCATGCTTCCAAGTTCGGAAACAAAAATTTACATGAATGATATACAGGTGTTGCAGAAATGATTAAATAATTGTGTCAACTAATCTCATCCCACCCTAAGCAGGCACTCTGTCTACACTGACGAAAGTTCACTCACATCATTATGCTAAATGCTTGGGGTGGTACACTGATATAACCATTTAGAGGCATTCATAGGTATTCAAGTATAACTGTTCAAATCAATGTGTTTGGTTTTAAGTGGCATAGCTTAAAATATTTAAATTAAGTCTCAAAACATAACTTTTATGACTGATTATTTGACATTTTCTGATGATAGTCATTTCAAATGGACTTAGTTTATGTTAATTCAACCATCTTAAAAAAGAAATGTTCATGTTTGGAATGTTACCATAATGATTTTTGAATTATTAGTCAGAAGTGTTCAGAGGATGATTAAGTATGGGAAAAGAAAAGTGACAAAAAAAAAAAACTAATTACATTGACCAAAGAATCTCACTCTATCCTGCCGCAGTGATGCACGGTAAATTTTACGGTTGCACGGTTCAATAAATATGCATTACAACAAATGGGGGTCATAAAAAAACGACACACACACCTTGAGATGACTCAGAACTTGACGTTTCACTAAATGAGCCTTGTTTCTTCACATTTAAACCCACTTAAAACACTTTGTTAAATGTGCCAATGTATGTGACAACATCAGAAACTGTGACAAAAAAAAAAAAATCTTTAAATGCACAGTCTAAAATAAGTTATGCCAGAAAAAAAATTAAGCTGTGGATTGAAATGGGATCAAATAAACTCAGATCGAATTGGACAATTAAAGCAGTAAGTCTGAATGCCTGATTTCTTTTGTTGCACAGTTGTTAGAGAACTTAGGAAGCACATGGAGTGCAAAGAATGATGCATCTTTCATGGAATCAATTTTACTGTTAAAAATGAATTTAAAGATAAGAGCCTGACAAAATACAGACTATGTAGAAGAACTTTTTCCTTTACAAGGTCAGTATGCTCAAAATGGTTTTCTGCAGCTCAAAGTCAAAGTTATGTATGAATTCCATCAGTATTATCTGCACGCAATTTTTTTCTCCTTAAGCCGACCCCTTGCATCAGTAAATCACTGATGTGATGTCCACCCAAAAGTTAATAGATAAAGTCAGAATGTGGTTCATGAACACTGTGGAATATCCACCAATGAAAAATCTATATGTTTTCTTTCCATCACATTGGGTGATTAGATTAATGTAGTCATTAAAAAAGGAAATCAATTAAACAATCTGATGTATCAGGACCTCAAATGTTAAGCGTTTGCTTAGGTTGTGGTATACAGTTTTCTAATTTGGGCTTTTTTTTGTCTAACAAAAGAATGACCGGTGGGGGGCACACTTTTGCTAATCCGTTAATGGTGAAGCTAATTTTTTGTGTAGCATTTAGCTCACTTTGAAAATATTTATCCCACTTTGCTTCCAATATATTAACTTTTTCAGATAAACTCTAAAGAGCTAACTTACTTGTATTGGGAACTGTAAGTTGAATGAAGGGAAACATTTTTGTTGAGCTTTTGGTTTTAGACTACGGTATTTAGAATCCTATTCATGCTCTTATTTTGAAGAGTTTACACAGCAGTCCCATTTCCTCTCCTCACGTTCTCTCTCTCTCTCTCTTTCATCCAATAATTTTGCTTTAAAAGAGAAACATACAGGAACAAATTACAACATGGACAGTAGAGAGTCATTTATAAACATAAATACAATATCTAATGTCATTATATGCGCCAAGGTTGTAGTCTTTTCCTTTTGAACTTAAGCTAGTGCTTTAGGATTAGCGCAACTAACATTTTAGCTAGGTGCGCCCACCACTGAAGAAGTTGCTATTTGCTGTCTGGTTTTGAGGTTAGATTTAAATAACTGTAGCACCAAGTAAGAACTACATCATGTTTTATTACATTCTGACATGTAAAAGTCAGGAATTAAAGTGGGTGTACATTCTTTACCATAGATGAATACTAATTGTGATATGGAAAGGATCCAGCTTTATACATATAGTTTTGTGTTAATCTGAAAACAAAATGAAGTAATTGCTGCTTTTTGTTATTCATGGTGTTGACGTTTAGTCTGGTAGCTAAAAAAAAACAAAACAAAAAAACTCCAAGTGTTTGCAAAGATTTTTTTTTTAAACAGGTGATACGGATTGACAGGCTGCTCTGTAGATGGGCTGTAGGGATCCAGTCATTGTCCCCTGGCTACATTTTAAATCACCTCTGTGACAGCTCACGTCTCCAACATGGCGTGCTCTCATGTTTTGCTTATGTAATGAGCCCCCTCCACCGCGGCAGAAATGCAATTATCATTTGGCTGACACAAAAATTTGTTTTCTCGCCTGTGGCCACTTATGCTGCTATTTAGAATTTTCTCAACTTCAGGCGAAGGAGCATGGGAGGGAGGGAGAAAAAAACCCAGTTTCGGTCTCTCTTTCTTCCATCGCCCTACTTATTTGGAGCTGGAAAAGGAAAAGCGAGGAAGAAGAGAAAGGATTGTGGTGAAGAGGAAAAGCGGGAGTGAGCGAGGGAAGATGGAGGGAGAGGAGAAAAAAAAGAAGTGAGGGAGAGTTTCTGGGAGGATGTGATAATAAGGGCAGTTAATTCAGAAACAGGGTGTGAGAGGCAGAGATTAGCCTGCTAGCAGGGCGATGCAGTCCACAGATTTTCTGCTCTGAATGGCTGTCAGTGAGAGCTGGAAGGGAGAGCCGTGATTGGCTGCCGGGGCCAAGAAGACCGCAGCAACAATTTTTAATTAAACTATTTGGGTAAATATGTCTTTTCACGTCCACTTCTCTGGCAGGCATAAGCCTTACTTTTAGGCTAAGATAGATAAAAAAATTAAAAAAATACAGAGAAACAAGGCGATAAATCTTCAATAAATATCTCTTAATTTAATTAAAAAATATCTACTCCATGCATACAGAAATGGACAAATTAACTGGCTCTGCAAACAAGGGTCCAAAAAAAAAAAAAAAAGAAGAAACAACTCATAATAACGTGATCTTTTATGGCGCTAGCATAATCTGGCCTGAGAGAAAATATAAAAATTAAACAATTGAATTTTGTCTTTCTAATTTTAGTACAGTGAAGTTGAAATGATTGTTTTTATAAAATCATCAGTGGAGCAATTATTTTAAAATGAACGTCACTGAATTCTTTAACACTTAGACTTTATAAAAGCTACAAGCTGCACTGATTAGTAATTAATTAGTTGGCTGATTAGTAAATATTTTGTGACAAAAATGCAGAAAGGCTGTGTTTTTTTTTTCTCATAAGTCCAAACTTTCAAACAGGATGGCTTTCTTTTATTAAGGCAAATATGCAAAACTCTTCTTAAAGTGGCGGCGTTATGTATTTTCCAGGCACAGTGGCATTTTATAGCACCAAGTAATTATGTCACCTTCAGTTGTTATAAAAATGCTGTATCTATCAAATATAACTTAAAAGAATTTTCATTTTGTATTTCAACGTCTTGAAATTAGGCTTCTGTCTCTTTAAGAAGTTTTTACTCTTTCTGAAACTCTGCCTTCAGGAATTCATCACACTATGGCTCCTCTATTAACCCTTTGACAACATTTTTTTTTACCAGTGTTACACTGAGAAGTAGCTCGTATAATGAGCTCAGCAGATGTACAGTTCCATCAGGTGTTTGCCAATTGCTGCTGGCTAGTCTGAAGGAGCAAGGTGAAACTCCAAGCATGTTTTTGATGAAGGGATAACATTATAACATGAAGTAAAACTCAAAAAAGTCACATTTACATAACTGCTTTATATGGAAGCTTTAAGTTTTGAACATTTGTTATGTAAGTTTTGCATCTACAACATTTTGTAAACATTAATTTGCTACAAATAAATTGACTACTTTTTTTAACATATTGCAACCTTAGTTTATTGATTACCTGGTTAAAAAAAAACTGTTGTTTCTTGGCTTTTTAGCATTTTTAAAAATTATATTTCGTTGGTTTGCAAGTTCTTTTGACTTGACAAGTTTGGTTGACAAGTCAAGAAGTTTTGACACCCCTGCTCTAGGAGACCTGCTATAGTTGGTGCCATCATAGAGTTCCTGAAATACATAGAAATCTAAAATTAGAAATGCTGTTGCAATCTTTTAGTGGGATAATGATACAACCCCATGTGGCCCAGTCAAAGTTCAACCTTCTTCCACAGCCGTCTCAGTTCCCAACACTGTAAATGTTGTGACAAAGTGTAGAGGTTGTGCAAAACATAACTTTTATTAGCAGCAAAATTCTCTGTATGACTTTCCATGCAGGGGGAATATTTTATTTAAGTTGCAAAGTAATAATTTATTTTTGACATGTATTGCTGTCCCCATAGAATTAACAGATTTACATTAAAAGTTGGATTTTTCTACTTTTCAGTGTGTAAATTAATCAACTGCAGTAACAGATGAATTTTTTTTTTCACAAACATTTCTCTCCATCTGCGTGCATTTATATCAGGAACTAATTTATGGACATTTAGAGCATGATGGACAGATATGACTCAGTGGTACGTTTTGAAATCCTCTACATAAAAAACAAACATCCCTCCTCAGTCGCATCTCTTCGCTGCCGCGTACATTAAACCTCCTGACCTTCACCAGCGTTGGAGGGTAAAACTCACGCCTCTCTCCCCTTCCTCCACATCCTCCTTTTTCATCCCTTTATCTCCAGCTCGATCCCCCTCTGCGCGGTTCTGCTTATTGTCCCGGGTCCATGCCTAAATGCAGCTCTTTCATCTTTGTTTTTATCTGTCAGATCAGTGAGGCGCTACTCCCGCTCCTCGCAACTCCTCAACACATAAAGTTAGAAAGTCTCCCAAATCCTAGCAGATCAATGGATAAGGGTTGGCAGGCCTAGCTAATGGAATGCAGCTTCTGCCCTAGATTAGAATGTTTTTTTCTTCTTCTTCGTTTTCTTCTTCTTCGGTCGGCTGTGTTCAAACCATCATGACGCCACAAGAACTGCTGAGACGGGGAGTGAGGACGGCAGGCTGGTTGGTTGGTTGCTAAGACTGGTGAGCAGATGGGCAGACCAACAAGACAACTCGCCAAGAGAATGGCAGTGGGCTTCAGTACAGCTGGTTAAACACTTCAGTGAAACATCCCATGGTTATTTTCTAATAGCAACCCGAGATCAGTGGCAGTTTTTAATATTGGCAATATGGCTCTCTGCCGAGGGCACCATTATGTCGAGGGCAGCAGAAGAACTTGGAAGGAAAACAAAGAAATCACAAATAATTACATCTCATTTTTGGGAAAAAAAACAAAACTATTTTTTTTGCTTATTGTCATAATATTGAATCAGTGCAAGTGTTTCCTCCCCCGTACAAATATTGGCAGCTAATTATGTTGACACTGGAATGAGCTTGAACTGAAAATTTTACTCAGCGCTAAATTAAAGGGCTCTTTAAAGGGACAGTTTTATGTTAAATCAACATTTTTGAGTTTTACATGATGTTATAATGCTATTCGTTCATTAAAAATATACCTAGAGTGTTGAATGTTTGAGAAATCCCTTAGGTTCCTGTGGCAACCATTCAGTTTTTCAAAACGCCCCAGTCGACCTAGCCCCGCCTCTGAGGATGAAGCCCCTCCTCAGAGCTGCAGTTTCCTAGTTTCAGAGCTTCTGCCTCACAGAGCAGCCCTCCACCACAACGCCTACCCTCAGCTCCTTCAGACTAGTCAGAAGCAATTAGCAAACACCTGGTGGAACATCAGCTAAGCTCATTATAGGAGCTACTCCTCAGTGCAACGCTGGTAAACAGCTAGCAAAAGGGTTAACAGAGGAGCCATGTGATGACTTTCTTTAGGCGAAGTTTCAGAAAGGAGATTTTTAAAGAGACAGAGGCCCAATTTCAAGAAAAAAATTCAAGTACAATTTTTTATGAAGTATCTTTATAACAAGTGAAGCAAACAGACACTGTATAAATGGGAAAAAATACGAAGAGAAAGACAAAGAGACTGTTGCTGACATCTTAAACTCTTAGAAGGGTCAAACTGAAATTGATTTATTTTACACCAAACGTGAGAGATTCTGCTCTGCTTCTTTGGAGAAGTATTTAGCCAAAGGCTTTGGAAACATATTTTAGTAAAAAGCAAGAATTAGTAGCGGTTGAAGTAATACCATGTCATCCCCGGGTTTATTTGTAATTATGCAAACAAACATAAAACAAACCTTCCTCATGGTAAGCTAACAAAGTCTCTCTGCCTCCGTCTTCTAATGAAGCGGAGGGAAGCAATCCTGATCCGATTAGTTATCTCATCCCACTTCTGCCGAGATGTGATGGGACAAGAAAATGATAAAACGCATTTTCAGCAAGGTGGCATCTTATGGAGATTACCTAGAAATGAACCCGAAAAGCTGCTCATTGTAACAAGAAAACTGAAAATAAGAGGAACAAAAGTGGGAGGCTTGGGGGAGAGGAGACGGGGACATAATGACACCAAATGAGAAACAGGAAATGGTGTGCTGGTCAGCTCCCAGAACACGTTGTGTATGCGCGTGTGTGTGTATGTGTATGTGTGTGTGTGTGCGTGTTTCTGCATGCCTCCGAATGTTTCAACAGAAAAACAAAACACGACAAAAAAAAATGAATCCAGATGAATCCAGCATAGGAAACAATGACAAGCGGACGCTCAGCCAAGTCTTCAATTACTCCAGAGACGACTAATTGTCTCCGGCCTGAAGGCACATGCCAGCCCATAGGTGCAGGGCAGTTCAGACAGACAGAAGCCTGACGGAGAGAAAGCAGAGATGTTGATGATGCGCGTCTGCCACCGAGGCCACGGTGGAAAAGGAGCCGGGCACCAGTCACTTCACTGGGCAGCGTCTGATTAGATTTCTCCTAAATGGGATTAGAGAAGAGAAGTAGCACTGGGCACGCTCGCGAGGGCTGAGCAGCAGAGTGGGAAACACTGACAAAAGAGGGATATCTTTCTTTCACACTATCTCTTTCACTTAATCTCGTCGCTAATGGCATTTTTGGGGGGAATTACCGGAACAATGAGTGCCGCATCTCATCTGCAGCGAAGCTCTGTTGCTCGTGTTTCCATATGTTTGCGTGGCAGAGGTCTCTCTGTCATCCGAAGAGCTCCGACTCCAGAAACGAGTTGGAGCGACGCAGAATCTCTAAAGTCTTCCCCGTCTCCCTGATTTGTGTGCTCACATTAAGGGGTATCAAAATGAGTGAGGAAGTAAACGTTATAGACTTTCCCAGTTCCATAACGCACAAAGCACATTGACAGATTTTTTTTTCTGAAAGTGTACAGCAAAACAGATTGTTTTTCAGGTTTTTCTCTATCCCTGAGAGTTATAGAGGAAAAATCCCAACAAGAAATGAGATACCGGCAAAATTCTCTGCATGTCTTTTTATGCCGAGGGAATCGATGATTACTTGGGACCGGTAACAACCTGGGTTCAGGAGAAATGAACCCGGAAACAAGATTTAGCAATTCTTCGGGAAAAACAGATAAAGGTTCTGTATCAGTGGAGAATAATAAAGCACATGTTTGACAATTTTTTTCACAAACAGAATAATAGATTTACAAATTGCAAACTGGGTTTCAAAAAATCTCTGCTCAGTCTGGATTTATCCGGTTCAAGTCTGATCGGTCTCAGTATGTTGGATACTCAACTAGACATTAAAACATCCGCTGCATAGTGAGACCTCAGTCAACACAATGTGGAATACCTTATGGTTCTCCACACGATCAAAACATCTTGGCTCTGTTTTAATTGACAAAATTGCTTCAATCACAAAAAGCATTCATTGTTATGACAGAAAAGGCTAGAGCCAAACTCAGGAGGGGAAGCAGTCTTCAGAAACACAAAGCCGCTATGTGAAGGGGGTTTGTTCATCCTATTTGAGTCTTGTACTTTGGTTTCTGTTGGGGAAGTTTGCTCTGGTTTAGACTGGTTTAGACATGGAGAGGTTAGATTTGTTGCTCTTTTTCCAACATACCATCAGTTTTTTGTTTTTTTAAGAAAACCATTGATGTATTTAGTTCTGGGTATTTCTAAGGTTTCTTCTCACTCAGTGAAACAGGAGACCTCACCTCCACAAAGCAATCATTTCTCATTAGCAGAGCGTCCAGACCTTCTGCTGGTTTTTACTAGACTTGTAGCCAATTTGGGTTGTTTGTGAGACTAGCTAAATATGTTCCGGGATATTGTGAATTCAAATAAAGTCAGGATTTCACTATGTTACAAGTGGTTAAATAAAGAGTTTTTACCATAACTTTCCTTTACAAGACAGCTGGACGATGTCAATATTTGCTGAACCACAACCATGACGCAATCCACCTTGTTGGTCAAAACTCTTCCAATCATTGCTTCAGTGTGTTAAAAGGTCAGAGTCTGTACTCCCAGTCTTCTCAGAAGCGTTATTTAAAGCTTTAAATATCATTTAAAGAGGAAGTTCCAGATGAATTTGCATAGTAAGCCACCTGTCACATCAGATTACCTCACTGAGCGACTTTATATTAGTGCCACACTGAAGTGACTTTTTGTTATAATCAGTAGGAGGTTTAGAGCTTAAATATCTCACACAAGGACTAAAGCAGTTTTTACATGTTCCTGTTCTTGAATAAGGACAAGGCGGGTATGCAAAACCGAAGGAAATGTTTTGTGTTTTTTTTATGCCCTGAGAGCACCAAGCCTTCAGGCGAGCACTCATCACCGCAGACACTCTCTCTTCAGAATCATCTTAACAAACCGTGCAATGCAAAAACAGCTCAGTGGCCCCGGGGCCCTTCTGAGCCATACCCTGTGCACCAGAAAATGGAGATAAATCCTCCATCCGCCTCTACCACCCTCACTCGAAAAACTCCATTGCTGTCGATTTGCTGAAAATATTTAGATACGCAAATTATTAGTTGACACTGCCAGTGGTGGCTTTCTGCTTCAGATCACTTTGGCTGCAGACCATGTGGCATGTAGATACACACACCCACGCATGCACACACACACACACACACACACGTTTGTGTTGCTATCTTTGTGGGGACTTTCCATTGACTTCCATTCATTTCTACAGCCTAAACCTTACCTTTAACCTTTTCCTAACCCTAACCATCACATACCTAACCCTAACCAAAACTCAATTCATACCTTAGTCCTAACTCTGACCCCTGACCCAAAATCAGGGTTTCCCCTTGTGGGGACCAGGCTCCGGTCCCCACAAGGAGCAATTGGTCCCCACGACTTAGTATACGTCAGGAAAATCGTCCCCACAAGGTATTACAAATGTGCGCGCGCGCACACACACACACACACACGCACACACACACACACACACACAAAACATTCACTCATGAACTCAAAATTATTCATACCCCTGAAATGTTTAGATGCAGCCATTTTCATTCAATCAAGAATCTCCTTTCTGAATGTGCGTCAAAAATGAACAAAGTTAAGAAGCATCATTGAATTGTTTATTAGAACTGCTGAGATGCTTTTTGCATGTTTCTACAGGTACTTTTGACTATTCAACTTGCACATTGAGCTCCAAGACTCTAATGTTTAATTGCCTCAACAGAGCAGGTTCAAATCAGGACTCTGAAAGGGCCCCTTCAAAGCCTTGGTATTATTTCCAATAAATTGAAAGGATAGTTGCAGCAGCAACTTGTGTTATTTGAATATTGGAAAACTAAATCAATCAGCTAACCATACATCATCCTGGTCTTTTTGGTCCTCTGTTGTGCCATCTCTTTCCTCACTTGTGTGAATTTATGAACTGCATTTTCCTGTTTTTCTTCTTTTTCCAGAGAATCAATTTCTCTATCTTGCCAACTGAGATGAACACGATCCGCAACAAGTTGGAAAAAAAAAAACGAGAGTTTTCCGATGCAAATTGATTTTCTACTCCAAACTCCTTCCTTTGAAAGAAACCGTCTGTGTGATTGAGTAGTCAAGGGGATTAAAGTACCCAGCAGGTAATTTAATCCATTTCATTAATACATACTGCATGAAAAGTGGGATTTTCAACAGCTATTGACACCTAGTTCTGCCGTGCGCATGGAGATTGAGGGCTATCGGCAAGAGGTTTTCGTCAGAGTGGAAAATTGTAGAGCACTGCCAAGAATGGTCAAAAACACTGTGTGTCAGTGTTCCCCTATAACCCCCCTCCCCTTGTGCCTAGTAGAGGTTTTCGTATTAAATGAAGTTGCTGAGAGCCATGCAAATGCAAATCAACTGTTGAGCACCAGCCTTTTGACTCTAATTCCTGTTGTAGCTAAACCATTTTACCTTCTGTTCACCTGTTTACTAGACCCAGGACCTGGACAAAACCCCTCAGTGTTATTAATTGAGAAATAATGAGATTTAAGTATAAAACAGGCATTAATGCTGAAAATGTTCTAATGTTGCAAAGTCACACAAATGGAACAAAATTAGTGTGACATTCACCATCCAGCACTGAACACACTTAGCTCAACTTAGGGATGTAACCTTAACAGTTACGTATTCATATCAAAGTACAAATTTCAGGGTAAATCTGATGATATATTGTCAACATTGCATGTCTGTCAAGCTCATCCAAGATTGTGCCGTGGCAATGCAGACAGAGCCACCGCTGTACACATTTCCAAGAGAAATTTTTCTGCTGACGTGAAAACACTGAGCTTTACATGAAGCACATCAGTTGTGTCATCATGACAAAGTTCCAATCATTTGCACAGGTAAAATTTTGGTCATCAGGCAGATGTTCATGGTATACTAAGTTGATGTTGCCTCTTCTGAAACTGTCTCCTAATCTGGACGTTGTGATTAAACATTCTCAGTATTTAATCACAAATACTGGAATACTGGCTCAAAAAAAGCTTGTGACGGAAATAAGGACGGAGCCATGAAGCCGGTATGTATTATGTACAGTCACTGCGTTGATTCCCGACTGTATAAGGGTTGGTTGAGAATAATTTTAACTTATTTACTTATGTATTTTTGAGAAAGCGATATATTTGCTACAATACTTTTTTAATTTTACATTTATTTCCACAGACTCCACAGAATGGGAGTCACATTTGTGTCAATCAGACTCTTCAGGAACGTCCTGATGTCCGTGACGAGGACAGAGATGCAACTGTGTGTGAGTATCTACTATTTTAGAATGTTGATGATATTTTATGCTTCAATATTGTTTATGTACATAATGTAATTATGCTATGTATTGACAATGCACAAAAATGTTTTCCAGCTGCATCCAGGACCGACTGCCAGTCATCCAGATGTTGGTCAAGAAAGAAGCAGGTAATATCTCGAGATGTCACAATTCCTTGAATGATTAAAGCACTGTGATTTATTAAAATCCATCAAGGCAAATTATCTGCCTCAGAGTTTGTTGAATTATGTTTTACTATTTATTACCAACTGCTTTTAATTATTTTTTTCTTCCAATTGTTTTCAAGTGTTTTCTCTTTTTTATTAAAGTTTTTATTTTTTGTAAGAATGTATTAATATAATGTTTTCTTTTGTTGTGTTTTTAGTTTTAATGTCTTATGTGCGCATACTAAGCTGGAAGTTGCCAAACATTTTCACTGTAGTTTCATAATGACAAAAAGATGCCGGTAGCTCATAATTATTGTCTGTTCTGTATTAACAGCTGATGGAGGAAGGCAGAGAGTACTGGCAGCAGAGGAGGTGGCATTCTGGGAGGATGGCAGCTATGAGGGGGTGTCAGGATGGACTGTGGTGAGGTTGAGACCCCAAGTTCCCCCAACCAGGAGCTCAGTGACGTCGGGCCTACGCTACAGGAGAGACATCGGGCCTACGCTACAGGAGAGACGTTAGGTCTACGCTACAGGAGAGACGTTGGGCCTGTCCTGAACGCAGCATAACGTTTGATCATGTTTGGACAAAAAATACACTGCCAGATAGTCCAGAAATGGACAAGCATTTATGTCTTATTTTGTGTGCAAACAGTAAGAAAAACTTCTGTGCCTCATTTATGTTCCTCATATATGAGCATGTTGCATATAAGCAATATCAAATGAATATATTTTAATACAGCATTTATTTTTATATAGATTTTTTTAAAATACAGCATTAAAAATATTAATGATTCGGGCGGGGTTTATTTATAAAGACATAAGTGCTATCCAATGGGCACACATCAACCAACCAATCATGTCAATGATGAACTGTGATGTCATTGTTTTTCATCCAATGACTGAGAATCCACGTGGGTTTGCTGAAGCGCCGCTAAGTAGAGTCGTTGACACCTCCCGCCAGCCTGCTCCCCCACACCTCTACTCCCCCCTCCTGGGATTCCGCAATCGACAGATTTCGACTCCCGTGAGTCGTGAGACAGTGAAAATGCAAACTGTCGATTGCTGTTGATATCTGCGTTCATGTCAGAATACAGAGTCAAAAATCCCACTTTTCGAATTCATCAAGACAACCAGCAAATGACCCTGGAGAAGCTTCAACTTTGTGAACAGAGCCGCATCTCCCGCTTGCTCTCGCACAAACATCTGTCCCTTTATTCTTTGATGGCTCTCCCACAAAATGTGCGGGCCATTAATAAGCTTTACTACAGCACACTGACATTTCGGTGATGTCCTTTTAATTACTCTGATCGATGCTGTAGGATGGAGATAAATGAAGGATGGTGGATCGGGATGACGGGTTAGGGTGGGGCTGTTACAATTCCTTCAGTTGTGAATCGGTAACCTTTCCACGCCATTGCTTAAATGTAAACGGTGCCCTTAGGGTGGTTATCATAATGTATTTCGATGCCATTTGGATTCGTTCGGAAAACAAATGAGCCCCTTTTGGATAAGTGGCTGAGCTTTCCCCTCAACTCATAGCGTAGATGTCTTGGATTTTTGAATAAGGAGGAAAACCAGGAAATAAATCCGTATGGAATAGATCATGGAATATCAGCCAATAATTCTTTAATGCTGAGATTGCTGGGTCCCATCACAGGGTCCTTAAAAAGTCTTAAAAGTCTTAGATTCAAGTGCCTAAAATCAAGGCCTTGAAATGTCTTCAGAACCATTTTCAAAAAGTAATTTGGCCTTAAATGCATTACATTTTGTCTTGGCTGGATTATTTAATCTCGTAGAGTCACACACTGACATCTTCATTCTGTTCTGTCACTTGAAATGATTGGAGATACCAGTAACTAACTGCTAATGTACCCTTGTTAGCTTGCTAACTATTTTCTACGCTTATTTTGGGTAAGTGCAAACTTATTAGCACTTGGTCGATGTTTCTTTTTTTCTGCCACAAGCAAAAAATCTACAAGCAGAATGAAAAGCAAAAAGCTGTTGCCAAGACACAGAGAATGCAGAAATGTAGATTTTGCTCCTCCGGTATGTTTTAAGTAAATGTAGTTCATACAGCTGTTGAACCAGGAAGTATTTTTATCACTTTATATTCAATAAAGAGGCATAAACCAAACTTGCACGTAAATGTGTGACACACTTTGTGTTTGGTTGTAACAGCAGGTTCCACCAACCACCCACAATATTTATCTATTTATTTCAGTACTATGGTTCATTTATGTTTGTGTGGATCAAACTGTGCTCATCATTCTATCACAAACAGACTAAAGACAGTCCAAATTTGGCCATGGTTAACATCTGGCACATTTGAAGGACCTTAACTCTTGTCAGCTGGCCAACAATTGGCCCATAATGTGAAATTACAGAACTGTCACAGACACAGATTTCTGCAATCAGTCAAAGGAAGCCACTCTCTATGCGAGGTTCAGAAATCTGAATCTAGTTACCTTCAGTTCTGCTGTGTCACTGTGCTGATGGAGGCTTGCAGTGCTGATCGCAGCACTCTTCTAAAGCAACACTGTTCACTTCGACTCTTAGCTGGCTACACAGAGAAGCAGACATGTTTCAATGGCAATCATTGCCACCAAATAAGATCTGACATTAAAAAAAAGAAAAGAAAAAAAAAATAACTCACTGTGATGGCCACATTCAATGACACATCTGGTAAAGATTGGTGAAAGATCCTAAAATAAATGAATTTTTTCTTCCATTGACACAATGAGGAACTGAAAAAATAGAGAAATCTCCACTTTAATTTAGCCATGAGGCCCAAAATCTGCATGTACTGATGGACTCAGACCTGAACCTTCACAGTCACATAAAGACAGTTACAAAGTCAGCCTTCCACCTGAAGAACATTTCCAGCTAGATCTAAAGAAACTCATACATTAGTTTATTTTTAATCACACTCTTCTACAGACCTTCCTCTGGCTCCCTGCAGCTCAGAGAAAATACTTTAAAATACTTTTGACAGTTTATAAATCACTGAATGGCTTTAGCACCACAATACATTAAAGTTCTGTTGTTCTATCCACTTTCCAGACCCCTCAGGTTCTGGAAACCTGAGGGCTCTGCATCCAGAACCAGAACCAAACATGGAGAAGCAGCATTCAGCTTCTATGCACCACAAATCTGAAACAAACTTCCAAAAAAACTGCAAAACAGCTGAAACACTGAGCTCCTTTAAATCAAGACTAAAACCCCACCTGTCTACAGTTGCTTATGGATACTAATAAATGGAACATTAACCAAATGTATTTAATGCCCTTTGATAGTTTTGATGATGGCACTAGACAAAAGGTAATGTCTGTTGGTTTTCAAAACACTTCACTATCTGATGTATTTTTGATGTTTTGTATGTTTTCATCATGTCCAGCACTTTGAACTGCCATATTACTGAAATATGCTATTCCAATAAACTTGATTGGTTCATTTAAGCACATTTATTATTCAGTGGATTTTTCTTTCTATTGTTTTAAGAAAATAAATATTTTCCTCAAACATTTCTTAAGGTCAAAGCAGACAGAGATCTTTGATCATTCCTCTTTGCTCAGCCTCCAGAGGCCGGTCTGATACTCTCTTCTCTTTAGCTCACCCCACAGGCTTTCTATGGGATTTAGGTCTGGGCACCAACATTGGGATTGAAGACAGATGATTTTGTCTCCAGTGAACCATTTCTGGGTGACTTTGATCACAATCCAGCTGAAGGAACTCATTTTTAACTCATTTTAAGTAACTATTTTTTTTAAATGTCCTTAAATTTCAAAGAGTTCATGATGCTCTTTGTTGTAGCGAGATTCTCATCCAATTTGAAAGCGAAACAGTCCCTCAGCATCAAAAATCCCTGTGGCTAAACAGTGGACAGAAAGTTTTTTTTTTTCTTCATAAATATCCTTTGTTTCATATCTGACTGTTATGATGTAATGTTGTGATCCCAACATTTTCTGCAGTGAGCTTTGTAGACTTTTATTTTGACCTTCCTTTTCATTCTGCTCACTATGTGGTGAGCTTTGGGTTATGAGGCAAAATATAGGACGTCAGTATACTGCCCAATTTATAAAAGGAAATAGCATCATTACCAGGTCATGTTCATAACTTACTATGAACGTACATTAGAAACTTTTATTTAAAAAAAGTAATGTATATAATCAAAAACTGCTGCCATTACATGTACTTTACCGTGATTTAAAGCGATTCTGATAATGGCACAACAGGAGATTTAGTTAAAAATAATGATCAACTTCATTGGAATTTTCTAATTACACCTTACTCTAAACTACTTCAAACCATTTTATTTTAAAGCCTTAAAATTGATGTCCTTAAAAATATACGTTTCCCCCGACCCCCAAGATTCACATTTTAAATGGGCAAGGCATTAAAAATAATCTGTATTCTAAGTGTCGAAATTTTAATTCCAATTCTGACACAACATATTCTATTTTTCATTTATTAATGACTTCTCTTCCTGCCATCTCGGTGACAGCTGTGCTGTCTCACGCTGCCTCTGAACAGCATCTGTATATTATTTGTTATATAACATTTTTTTTCACTAATTAGAACAATGTTGGAAGTAATTATTCCAGTGAGTTCTAATAAATTTTTGAAGAAATAAAAAAAAAAGTATCAGAACAACAATGGAAATATACCAAACTTCAGTCAAATAAGTAGAGCACCATTTTTACAAACCACTAGAAAACAAGCCGACTGTTAACTTTGATTTCAAACATTCAGTGGGAAAGGCAGAATGCAGAGGTGGAGGTCATTTATTCCGTAACTTGTGGGAAAACGCGTGGCCACTTCACAGTCTTATGGCTCACATCAATGAGATCAGCTGCTTCTCTCCTGTGCAACGTCTGGAAAAGCAAACAACCAAACTGAACTTCAGAGGCAGTCGGCATAATGATGCTAAGATTGGATTTTTTTTTTCCAGCATCCTGCACCTTTTACAGACTCAAACTGTATCACCATTGAAGCTGTCGTGGCCTGAGGGAACATGAGCGTGAATTAAAGTCTTAAACTCTCAAGAAAAAAACATTCACTTTACCTTATTTATGACTAAGATGTTTAAAAAAAATAGTTCTAAATGACATATCTTTTTGTTGAGTTAAAATCATGATCAGATAGAAAGCCAAGATTTGCTGTCTATAATTTTTTTTCTTTTTTATGTTTGATGCCAGAGGCAATAGCCTCCAAGCCATCTGGCCATCCAGTGATGAATATTTTCTCCCTTCTGTTCTCATTCACATTTAGGAAGATAATCGCCACCCATTTCATCAGTAGACTTTTAAAGTGAAAGTGGCACTGCGGAGAAGCAGGACCGATCAACAACAGGAGATGAAGTGGCGTGTCGTCGGCATAGCGATGGTACTTCTGCTCCCTGCAACTTCACTATTCGCTGTCTGGGTAGGAGAAGAAATAAAAAGGACTGCAATGCCCAATAAAAGTTAAGATGATGCAAAACATTTGATCTTCTAGCGCGCCGTGAACAAAGCATTTCAGTCCATCATGTCTACAGGCAATAATAGACCGTTTATAGCTTTGTTCAGGGCCAGTCCCATGCTGTGCCTTACCATAAACCCAGATTGAAACGTATCCAATGTTCACACGACTTGTCTGTGACGACTGATATTGGTGAGACAGAGGGATAGAAGATATGTTAATTTATTGCTGTGTATTACCTCCCATTGTGTGCAATCAATTTCCTGGGGTTTCATTAAAACCTCGGCAGCAACAAATAATCAAATTCATTTGCCTTTCTTATTTAAATGTACAAAAATGTGTCTGAAATGGAAAAGTCAATTGTTTATGCATATTTGTTATGTCGATATTAATTTTAAAAGGAATGTTTGCTTTTAGTGATTATATTGTGACAAAGTTTCTCTTGTCACCACAGCTGTTATGTTATCCTTTTATAAGCTGGTAGCATTGTATGTGCTAATGGTCTTATCCAAATAAATTTTGTCTTGCATTGCCCATCATTAGTGGTTTAAGAACAAACCTTAATTTCAGCTTTTCTGATTAACCAATAGCAATATATACAGCAGTAAGTTATGGATAACCTGTTTCATATTGTTCATACTTTGATACCATCATGGTATTTAAGAGGATCTGTGTGGCACACAGTCACAAGCTGTGTTTCCTTTATGCGTTTTGAAGAATGGCATTAGAAAAGGTTGATGGAAACTGAAAAATTTGAAGTAATTTCGTCACGTTTGCTAAAAGGTTTTTATTGTCGCTCAAGGTGGTTTTTAGGTTTTACAAAAAAGAGTTAACGTTTTAATGTGGGGAGATGGAAACACATTTATTACAGCCATGCGTAACGTCGATGTCTGAAGAAATTATGCTATTCGCACTATTGGTGCGAATAGTTTGATTCGCACCAAACTATTAGACAGAAACATGCACTCATTCATTTTCTTTTTTTGGGGGCAGCATTTAAAAAAAATTGCTCAAAATGACAATTGGAGTGAAACAGCTACATACACTAAGAACTTTCTAACGTGCAAAAGCACAAATTGAAATAGCTGAGAAACATCTTTCACCTCAATCAAGAAACTTTGAGTCTAACTAAACTACTTAAGCAATGTCAACATAAAAGTATGCGTCTTTGAATATCCAGCTTAAAAAAATAAGTAGTTGAAAGCAAGATGTGTTGTGGTTCAGAGCATTATAATTACAGGTGGAAAAACTTTTAACAAAAACAGAGAAGTAATCAGTGTACAATCAGGTGGATGGACCTGTTGGTAGATTATGTCTGACATAGTGTTTGTGGATCTGTAACGAGATTAGAGAGCAGGTAGGAAAACCAGGAGCTGATAGAGATGGTTTGTGACAAAATGTTAGCAATAATTGGAAAGCAGAAAAAAAAGAGGCCATGAGTCAGACACAACTATATCAAAGGTTCAGCAAAGGTTCAACATTTGGACACAAAGGAGTAAAGAAGACATTTTGGATATGTTCAGGTTATGATATAGGGTAGGATATTGGATACACTGGACAAATTATGAGGAATATGGAGCTGCAAGAATTAGTCTGTGACAGAGCAATGAACCAGGGAGAGGGTGAGACGATCCAATGTGAAGACCATCAAAAATACAAGATGAATCATTGTAACAACTCAACTTATAAGAAAAGAATAACCAAAAAGGTTAAACTTGGCAAAATTTCCCCACATTGGAGCCAGATTTGAACACATCCTCTGTATTTTACACCAATTTTCAAAATTTCAGCAACTCTTCAGCTTCCACCTGTATAAGCAAAATGCAAGTAATCCTTGCTCACACGTTTGTGATTTTATTTCTTTAAATTTCGATCTTGCTGTGATATTTTCCCGTCTTCCGTTCCTCACTTTTCCCTCGACCGTCTCCTGTCATTTGATGTCAAACAGCGCAGGCCGCCTGCGTGAAGAGCGCTTTTCTTGATTGAAATGATAATCAAAGACTCGAGTGGCTCTTGTGCCTTGGTGAGAATGTAATTCACATAGAGCTTCCAGTCAACAGCTTGTCCCCCAATTTCCTTGGGAAGTGGTATCCTTGCAGGTAGTTGGCTTTTTTTTTTCCCTCCCCCTTTTTGGATGTCAACATAATTGATCGCCAGGGCAGCAGGCCTTTCAGTCCAACCACAAGGCACTTGACATCTTTTGAATTATTAGAAGCTGAAATTGTTAGAATTTTTGAGCAGAGAGCCATAATTTGAGGTCAGTGGGACTGAAAACCATTCTCATGACAAATGGCATTAGAGGGAGCCTTCCAGTGGGACCGCCAACTCTTTTCACATTGTTGCAGGAAATGACTGTAAAGGTTTCAGCGGTAATTCACACCAACACGGACGTGCCTCTGCTTAAATTTGCACATCGTGAAAAAGCTTTGTTCCAAATTAATACATATACTGTATTTAATTATATCAATCATCCTGACAATCATCTCTATGGCTAAATTAACGGTTATGGATAGTAACTTCATAGAACTTCTGTTCAAAATGTTTGAACAATCCCACTCTTAAACCACTGGTAGCTCTGATTGAAACGTACCAGAATCATGTGTGTCACACTTTAAAATGAGCAGTTTGTCATTAGTGTTTGTTATGAATATAACAAGACCTCATGATAATAAAGCACTGCAATATTTGTTATCAAAATAAAGACTCTCTTGTTAAGAATTTTGGAATTGAATTAAGTTATTACAATGAGTGGTGAATATTTTAATTATTTTTCTTTTTAAGGGTCTTACTGGCTCTAGTGGCCTTTATTTGATAGTGAATTGACAGGAAAGTGGAAAATGAAAGACTGGGAAAGACATGTGGCAAAGGTCACCAGGTCAGGACTCAAACCTGTGATGGCCGCATCGTCGACTAAAGCCTCCTCACATGGCTTGTGCTTAACCCCTGTGCCACTGCAGCACCCCGAGAGTGGTGAATATTGATGCTTTTTTACCTTGAAATCTTACATTTCTGTTTAAAACTCCTCCTTTGAAGTAACGGAAGTAGTTCCTCAGTGGCCTCGTTGGGGTGGACGGCGCATCGGTGACGCATAATAACATATATTATGCAAACGCCTAATCTTCCAAAATATTTGAGTTGGTTACCCCCAAGAAAATCAAAACCTTTACAGAATGACAGACGATAAGGATTGTGTGTCTGATTACGTCATAGCGATGCTATGAAACCTGTCCAAATTTGAAGGCTCCTCCAAATGTAGCACACAAATAAAGCAGTGGTGTGGTGTGTCCTTCCTAGGCCACCCTATCCCAGCATTTACAAACAGGAGACCTCCGGTCTTGTAGCAATGGCGGAAGAATACATTTTAAAACTGTATGCTTTTAGTACAAAAATTTGTGTCGTTAGCTTTTTGGCATTTTGAATAGACATGTTTTAATAATTTATTATTAAAATAACAGATTCATTCATGTAATTAATTAATAATTGAATAAGTAAAAAGATTTTGAACTCCATGTTTTACCTGCATGCGTATAGTGCCATCATGATCCCTAGGCAACAGGACATTCACCGAGGTAAAGACAGGAATAAATCAGAAGGTTTGAACTTAAAACTCATCATGTGCTGTGAAGCCTGCTGTCGTACTTCACCAAATAGCTGTTTTACTGTCTTTTAAAGGGTCAGTATTATGTAAAATCAACTTTTTTGAGCTGTACATTATTTTGTAATACATTATTTTCTCATCAAAGACAAAACTAGTTAACAGAGGAGCGCCACTGTAATGACTTCCTGAAGGCAGAGTTTCAAAAAGAGCAGGAGGTTTTAAAGAAAACAAAGTAAATTTTTTTAAAGCCCTATTTGATATATACAGCATTTTTATAACAACTGAAGTTAACATTGTTAGTTGATTGTGCTATAAAATGGCACTATGTGTCTGGGGAACACATAATACTGGCCCTTTAAGGCTCAGAAAGGTAACACTACGTGGGTACATCATAAATCAGAAGTTGTTGGCAAGGAGACGTCTCAGGTGTGAAACCTTTACTAATGGATTTAGTAAAGGTTTCATTTATTCATGCCAGAGGAGGAATCATAGAGCTAATATGCATTTGTTGAGCCCAAATAAAGATATACACATAAATATGCTTCTTGATACTGTATGCAGTAAGAGAATACAATATCTAAATTGAACCAGAAAGCAACAAAAGAGACAATGGCCTAATTAACTCTGTGGGACTCATATGTGTGTCTTTTCTATTCTAACCAAAGCAGTGATTAACTTACTTCTTCCACACACACGCGCTGCCCATCCAACCCTAATTGCTAAGCTGGTAAATATAACCATCCAACAGGCTGTGCTGAATAGGCAGACGCTTTCATTTTGGCCGGCAGCACGGACAGGACAAAGGGCCGGCAGACAGCGCCAAGCAGCAGAATGAGGAAACAAGAGCGCAGAATGGGCAGGTTGGTGCGAGTGGAGTGGGAGCAGGAGCAGACGACGGCGGCCTCAGTGACACGCCACAAACATCACCAGAACCAACGTGACAGATTCAGAGCACTCAGCTGAGAGTGGGGCAGAGAGCCGAGCAGGAAGGGGTATAGCGGGAGGGAACATAACGGAACTCGACTTCCTGGGGTTTAAAAATACATCCGCAGTTAAACAACGCTTCGTATCGCTGCGCCACACAGAGAGACTTATTGGCTCGGACTCGCTTGTGCGACTGTATATTTCTCCTGCATGTAACGAATGCTAGAGGGCTGTGTCATCAGGCCCCAGTGTTCACACTCCCCTGTGCCGTCGTGGCAATGCGCTCGTTGGAATCACACACATAAAGGTGGTTACAACCCCCGTACACTCCACGCTGCTGTCGCTATGAATTTGGCAGAGGTCTCCCTGCTCTGAATACGACTTTTTACAGATCCATAAATCATACTTTTAGGGACTGCATTGTATTTTTCTCTACTCCATCGCTGTGCGACTTCAAAACATGTATGAAAGGCTTACAGTGACACTCAACACTTCTAGAAACCTTTCAACTACAAAGCTTATTGAATTTCATTGAGCTTTTCTAGAGAGTTTTAATTAGTAATCCAAGATATTCTGTTTCCTTGGAGTAAAAGTATCACATTGACACAGCAGCCTATTTCTATTCAAGCAAGACAGACACAGACGTCAGTCTTAATTGACTCCAAATAAACTAGAAGAAAATTGCTGCTCAACCGAACTTGATAAAAATCCAAACATTGCCTAAAAAGTAATAAACAACTAGAACATGGCCATAAGTTTTGCTTACCACCACGAAGAAGCAAACCTGTTTATCAATCAGTTTGAAAAAGTGTAGTAGTTGTTCTCTGATCGGACCAAGTTTACCAGGCTACCAGGTGTGGAAACACCCTAAAGGCTTGGCCAAGGTGGACTGTACAAATGATCGATATGAAGGATGGCAACAAGTGTGGCACCAATGATTTTGTTAAAGCAAAACATACTCACAGTGAAGGTTTTCACCATTCGTGTCAATAAATATGACGGGTACAATATCTATAGTGTTAGAGGAAGCTATATTATCCAATCTTTTCACTGAACTGCCAAGAGGTGTATCAGACATGGTTAGTAAAAAATATAAAGATTATGGTGTGGACAAGCACCTATTTTATAGAATTACTACTGATTATCTATCAAATGTAGTGAACACTTGAGAATCTCTAAGAGATATCTGTGTCTGGCGTTGGCAGGCTGAGTAACATTATTAGGTCAACTGAAAGCATTCTAGAAAGCAATAAAGAACATCTTAAACATTTAGCTCACATCAAGAAAATAGGAAATCTAAACTGGCATAAGGCATGTTTCTTCACTTTGTCCATGTTTCTCTGCCCACATCTGGGAATATGGGTGTCCACAATAACATGCATATTAAAGCATGGACATACATAAGCCTTTATTAAACCATGCCTTAAATCAGACATGGCACTGGTGAAGTCATAGCCCAGGGCTCATTTATTTATGGCAAGCAGCAATGAATTCTCTGTGGCATTTCATCTTCCCATCACTATTAATCTGGCCTTCTGGGGGTATCCCTGCAGAGCCATCTATACTGCCTGGGCTCCAGGTTCCTCGCACATACACAAGCATGTGATCCGGAACAAATTTACAACCTCTCAAGCTGAGGATGGTAATCGCTAGGTGAGTCTCTCCAAAAGTACCTTGAGGTGTTCAAAAAAGGACACGTCTGTCAACCCGTTAGCAGAACTGAAGTTAATTGGATAGTAAATGTGTTTACGTTGGTGTCAACAGCCCTACTCCGCATCCACGCGCTCATGTCAAGACCCTGGGAAAGGCATGACTTTATTTATTTATTTATTTATTTTTTTTATTTTACAAGCCTGCATGACACACACAAGAGCACACAATCCCTAAACCAATTTGGTGCACAGGCTGACGAATAAGTCATCTACCCTTCATTGAAAGCAGCTAAAAAGAAAAGGCAGGGATTAACCGGAGGCCAATTACAGAGTTGGCTAAACCTCATCTAACTGGAACAAATACGAGGCGAGGTCTCAGGTTTTTTCTGAACATGGAGTCAAATGAACATCCTTAGCACAACTTGGCTGGAAAAGAAACAAACTGAGTAAACATGGACAACATGAAGTTGCAGACAGAATCTTGAAAGTCTGTCTGCAAGAATTTGCAATTTGGTGCAAATTCAGTAACTAACACTCCAACCCATATTGCTTTAAATGATTAAACATCAGCTTGGTTACAGATAAGTTTGCATTAGTCCTTATGTGTTACTTTTTATCTGCTGTGAAATGCTGTTTTTAATTTTAGCATGTTAGCATGACTGTTAGTGTAAAAAAAATACGTCAAAAATTCTAATGTTAGCATGTTAGCATGAAGGTCAGTGTCAGAAAACACTGTTAACTTATAAAGTAAACAGTTTTTATAAACTTATAAAGCAAAAACAGTGTACCTGAGTTGTAAACGGTCTTGATTAAAAATAGAATTGGATCCAGTGCAACTTAAGTTAAAGGTTAAAAAAACATGCTAATGCTAGCATGCTAAGCAGCAAAATGTTAAGATTTTCAAACTAGCTTACAGCATCCAAGCACATTTAACTTGGAATGTCTCATTGGCTATTTGTTTTAAAACTTGAAGACTTGTGTGTGTCTGTGAAATGAGGGAATGAACATTTTCAAAAACAATTTATATTCATCATAGATATATGATAATCTGTCATGTTTATGATGAATAATATCCACAGAAATGCACATAACATGGATCTTAAAGTTAAAATCATGTATGGCTGGTCATGAAGGTCAACTGAAAGAAAAAGAAAAAGTGACTAGTACAGGGTCTTAAGATGTGCGGCGAACATGTGTTGGTTGTAAGTGACTCAAGACAGCTCGTATGCATCTCGACAGTGATTTGGAGCGAACGGTTGCATGACACCATGACCTCAGCTAATGCTAACACATGTAGAGTGACATAAACATGGTGAGAAAGACTTGAGGGCGAGGCCACGCTGGAAGACACGGCTTGCTGTGCACCCAAGTGACACCAGGGTCAACAATAATCGGTGGGAAGAGGATGCTGATGTGGGGTGTCTGGGCGGGAGGGAGGAAAAGGGAGGGGTTTCTTCCTCACTGCTTATAGCTAAAAAAAACGTAGCATATCCCAACACACTGTGACTTTTCAAATCATGCAACTGTCAAAGGCAGGTAGTGCCTTTATTTGACAGTCTGGTCAGCTCAGATTAGGTTATAAGCTAGAGAAAAGCAAAATAAACAGGGATCTATTTGGATGGTTGCTCTTGTGAGGACTTTGAATCGGCTATGTGGGAAAGAACGGGTGGCACAACAAAGAATGGCCTTGATTAGAAAATTCCTCCTGGGAAATGGCAGCAGATATTTTACTTGAGACTAATGGAGTAAATAGAGCTTAAATCAGAATTGCTCCCAAAAACAACACAAAATCACAGCTAGTAGCAGTAGGGGATGACTAAATGTACTTCAGGACATAGAGGAAGTTTACAGTTTAATTAAGGCTCATTTAAACTTTTGTTTTTGATGGGAGAGTTGGTTCTGTTTCCCCTCTCCACAGACCAACAGGGAGAAGAAGACGAGCGCTGCAATTCTAAATACGTGAGTGAGAAGACCCTGGAATATGCTGCTAATATCCTTGTAGAATAAAAGCAGATGTAGCATCTTGGCAGCATACATTAAATGTTTGAAGTGCACAGGAAAGTACCTTGAGGAAACCTTAATAAGGCATTCGTATTCTGCAGCTGACGCCTTCTGGGAGCTCAGTGATTTGTGTCAAGATGCAGGAAGGAGCTTCACTGTTGTTTGTGGTGATCAACATTATGCTGGTGAGAAACACTGATAAACACACACATTAAAGACTCAAAGTAAAACTATTACTTTAAATGAGAAGACGACACTGGACTAAGACAAGGCAACATTGGTGCTGTTAAAAAACAGCCCATGGATATGTTGTTGTCGACAAAGACCCTTTCACACCCCTTAAACATTTTCATATTTTGTTGCATTATCACCACAAATATGCTGAATGTCTTTAGCTTAGTTTGATAAATCAACATTTAAAACCGATGGAAAGCATTTGTTTTTGAGCCCCTTTAAATCAACTCTTGGAATCACCTTCTGGTTTCCTAAGGTATGTCTTTAACAGGTTTATTGAAAACATAGCTCAAGCTTTGTCATTTTTATTGAGAGAGCATCTGTGAATATCAGTTTTAAAGTTTTATGTTTACATCTTTTTGGAATGCAACTCCAAATAATTATTTGCTGGGGTTTTTTTGTAGTGAATATTTAAAATGTTTGAAAGAAAGTGCAGCTTGGGAAGCTGAAGTAACCAGGTACAATGGTACTTGAGGAGTTATTGCCTAATGTTCGCAAATATGCCAATAGGTAGAACACCATCTATTTTCCTTCACAATCAATGGCAAGGTATTAGCTTATGTGCTAATGCTAATCTGGTCTGTGTGCAATAATCCATGCTAAAGGTATATGTGGTGTTTTGCTATTAAAATGAGCAACTGTAAGTATTTGTCGAGGGGTTCTCCTTTTTAGGTATATTAGCTATTCGTAGGCTACTGCAGTCCATAACTCCATGAATACCAGGAGACCACTGAATGCTAAAACCTTCAATTTTGGGCAAATCTGATCAGAGTACCTCTTTCCAAATGTTTGCTATGTCTCATACATGGCTTGTGGAAAACTCCAAAAGAACTTTTTAAATGACTTTCTTCCTATCACTCTTTCATAAAGGAGAACGGAGCACAATTAGTTCTATGGTCAATAGCTCTTCTCCAGAGTTACCATGGGTCTCTCAGCAGAGTCACATTCACCCAGTCTCACTAACCTACACACATTCATACATTCATATGCGGACCTGTAGGCAACTCAGGGTTAAAATGCCTCAAACCAAGACAGGAGGAAGCAGGAATCAAACCAACAACTTTCGGACAACAGGATGACTTCTCCTCCCACTGTTCCAAAGTAACCCTAAGCTGTTGGTGTATTGTTTTCAAATATAACCTTGCTTTAAACTTCACCACAGCTTTACCCCTGGTTTGTTTTTTATGCTCTTTGGTCTTTATAATGTTTGCAGTTTACAAAAAATTAGAGGACATAGGGAAACTTCTGAAAGTGAGTGGCTGTAATGAAGACATATTTACTGATGAATCTATATTTAAGACGATAATAAAGAGAGGGGCATTACGGAGAACATAGAGTATGGACTTATTTCACAGTTTGTTTAACATTTAAATATGCGCCAACAAATTCTTAAAAAGGGGAAAATAAGAAGAGTGTGACTCATTCCAACTAGCCAGTCACATCAAACTATGGATTGTGCAAGCACTTCATGTTTATAGACCTTAACTAAGGCATTGCCTCGTAGACAGGCTGTGTTGGGACCGTCTACTGCTGAAGCAGAGCCATGAAGGAAGGGTTGTGATGTGAATACACACACTAAGGTACCAGTCACATTGTTGGTACGCAGCCAACATCACACTGCCTGTTGGGCTTAGACTCAGCATTATGTGCTACAGGGTATATTATGTGGGTTTGGAATGAATGGACCAACACCATTGTTCTGAAAAAGGTGGATGCCCATGACCCTGTGCCAGGGTTGCTGGTTAGGTTGCTTTGGAGGCTCTGCTAGACTTGTTGCTTTGGTAATCATCTACCTAGTCACCTTGACAACACATTTTATCCTGAGTGAAAGTCTCCTAAATCACAATCCTTCCACAACTTCTGATTAAAAGATTAATATGACTTGGTTTCAAATATAACCTTCTTCTTTCTATACACTAAATCTGGACTATTTAACTGTTTATTTTTTTCTCAGTTGTTACCCACCTACAAGTAATGTGCTTTTAATATTAGGCAATCCTTTATTGTTACTTTTACGTAACCACTGCCTCACACTAGCACACTCAAAAATCCCCCCCAAAAAACCAGCTATTTATGGAGCAATTTCTTACAAGAACATGTTGTCTTCTGTAATTACACTGAACCTTTAAAAATCTATAATAGATACTGAAGTATTGAATTGATGAAATGGGTGAACCGATAGCTCAAAGTGAAGATTGATTTTGTTTGTTTTTAACCTATCTTTGAAATTGGTGAAGGTATTCCATGGTGTTCTTTTGGAATGTTTGCAAAATGTTAATTGTCGAAGCGGTGGATTTGAATTTCATATTTTGATTTTAAGAATTTCATTAAAAATTTTTTTGTAATGATTGTAAAAGTATGATTTTATTGTAATGTTTGTCTTGTGGACCCCAGGACGAAGAGTCTCTATTGTGGCAGAGACTCATAGGGATCCCTAAATCGACAATTTATTCTTTGTCCAATCTCTAAATCAGTGGTTCTTAACCTTTTTTGAGGTACCGAACCCCCCAGTTTCATATGCACATTCACCGAACCTTCTCCCCCCCCACCACACACACACACAGAAAATAATTTGCGGTATTCTGGTTTAGTAATGTAATTATGAGTTGTATTACCACCCCAACCACAAAAAGATGTGACTAAGGAGCAGATTTAGACTACAGAATTTGGTAAAAACGGTGAGCTTTACTGAAGTAATTAAAGACACAAGTTCAAATCCATGCTGAGAGTGGAGCTCCTTCAATCAGTGCTCCTCTGCAGCTCTGATTGGCTAAGCAATGTAACGTGATCCTCTGGAGCAAGTGATGGCAAAGCGGGGCGTCATCACAACTTTAAATAAGTGTGTCTTTACCTCGGCGGCAGAGGCTCTGCCGAATCCCTGAGACCGACTCATCGAACCCCTGGGGTTCGATCGAACCCAGGTTAAGAACCACTGCTCTAAATACTGGTGTTTTTCCATCGTCAACAGTGTATATCCTTCACTTGCTGATGAGATATGACTGACACTTTGGTCAAATATGAAATATGTGTGAAAATGATAGAGTTAAGACTCTGAGATATGATGTGAATGTGGCTACAGCCTTTTTCTCTAAACCTGCCATGATATGTCACCCCTGATAACTGGCAGATCAGGGCGACCTTAGCTTGCTTTATCTTCCCAGGCAGGCATTAGACTTTCTAATACGATTCCACACCGAGCGAGGTGTGGAATCTCATTTTATAAACGCTCCTCTAAATGACCCACCAGCCGTCACATGGCTGTGCCTCCGTCTTTACTTCTCCTTTTTTTCATTTTCATCATTCCAGAGGGATAATTAAGAGTCTGAGGCATGGCGTTGCTGGTAGTTGGTGGGATCCACGGGTGGCGAGGTGGCCCCCTCCTCCCAGCCTCAACAAGCAGCAGAGCCTCGAATCGTCAGTTTGCTCACTGTGTTATATCTGGTCACTTTAAGACAATGAAGAAATCTGACTCAATTTTTTTCCCCCCTCATCTACCACACTTTGCTGTAGTTTTTACATCATGGATACAGTGCCTTGCCAGGTATTCACACTTCTCCTGAGCCTTTCTACTTTCTCTTATATTTCAACAAGAACCTTCAGTGTAATTTTTGGGGGGATTTTATGTGACTTCAAATGAAAACATGAACATTACCACATGGGTATGTATTTAATATTCCCAAATAAGACCCATAATCTTATTTAGGGATACAATTTCAACTTGGTATAAATATCACTGTTTTGTTAAGACTCTCTTGAGATTTATTAGAGAACAATAATGAACAAAAAGCATCTTGGAGACAAAGGGATGCAGCAGACAGTTTGGAGAGAAAGTTCTGGAGACGTTTAAGTAGGGTTTAGGTCAGAACAAAATATCCCAAGTGAGATCATTATTGTGGGACTTACAACAGACTGATGTAGATTGATGACTTGAGTAGATTTAATCTAGCCTCTCCATATCTTTATTGAATTTATGCAACAGTGTCGGGTGTAGTTAAGGTTTGGGGGAGGACTCCCATTTCCTTTTGGCACTAGTTTACCTCCAAGTGAAGGGATTTAACTCCGTAACTGTAACAGCCTCAACTTTCATGTTGAGGCTGGTTCCCCCTTTCAGAAGCCATAGTACAGGACTATTAGTTACACACACTACAAAACCAGAGCTACTAAGGATTGGTTTAACTCAGCGTTAATGTGTTAGAATGGCCCAGTCCAAGTTCAGATTTTAAGTCCAATTGAGGATCGACACTTCAACATTGAGTTATCTCTCTTATGTCCTGTTTCTATGTCTGACATGTTTATACATCTGGACCTGTTCTTGTCTTAAGCTCCTTTTTCTATTACCTTCAACTTTTCTTTTAATCCAGCACCTTGTACTTTTTTTTTATTTCAGCACCTTTAAATTTTGTTGCATTTCTGGGGGTTTTTTCATCTTTTTTCTTGGTCAACTCTGACCCTGATGGCTGCGCATTCAGCTTTCTTCCCGCAAAAGAATGAACTAGGTCAATTCTTGCTGATATGGAAAAAAATATATTATCATCCTGGAGCAGAATTCCTCAAGACCTCTCACCACTTTTCTAATGAATAAGGCAAACATCATCTTCCAGTTTCAAGAGGTAATAGAAACAAAGACAGGTTATTTTGTTGCTAATCAGGTATAATAAAAATGTTCTCTCAAACGTATTACTCCTGGACATATTTGCTGTATGACTAGCTTTATTTCCTACTTTTTGTAAATTGGTCATATTGGTCCAACCTGATCATTGGTGGTCAAATTTTGGTTTTCTAATGGGTTTTTCCAAAAATGTGTGTGTGTGTGTGTGTTAAAACCAACTGCTACTCTTTCCATTTAACCTCAGATTTAGAGGCTACCCAGCAGTAACCGCTCTCCAATTTCCTGGAGCTTCCAGATTTGCACATAAAAGACCAGTAGCGCTGTGCCAGCTGTCTCCTCGACACTTTAAATCATTGGGCCAGATGTGCAGCTAATTGTCTATGCAAGCGCGGCATCTCGACACCCAGCCGTGACAGCCTCCAGCACGCAGAGATTTATGAAGCATGTGTCTCTTCTGCGTGTTCGCATCCGTGTGCGAGACGTTCAAAGTGTGAAAACTTTCCTTTCCACGTCTCCTCTACGCCTTTCGACCCCCGGGAAGCCCATGTCAACAATGATCCAAGTCTGGGGTGGGGTTGTACCCGTGTCACTACTGAGATGTTTTCTGCAACAGACGCACACAAGGAAGTCCTGATAGTGTTTGCCTTCAGCCTATCTACGGTGGTAAAGGTGCAGCAGGATACCTCACACACAGCTGCAAACCTGGTGGGGGGGCAGCGGAGCTGGGAGGCAGCACCCCCTGACATCTGCCCTTGAGAAAGCCCACTGATCTGGGCCTTGTTAAAACAGCAGGTGGGGGGCCCTCAGAGAAGCTCTTGGGTGTTCTCCTTTTCCACATTACTGGCATCACAGTCGGTGTTGAACCCAGGGGAGTTGCAATGTGTGTGTGAGAGAGATAGAGAGAGAGAATGTGAGTGTTTGGATGGCCAGGAATAGCCTGTTGTTTACTCATTCTATTCTCTGACTAATACTATATCTGCTTCTTTCAAAACACAGATTGCGGTGTGTCATTACATCTGTTGATTAGCTCGCCGATTGCTTTTGATCAAGTGAATCCGGAGAAAGGCATCCCTGAAGTCCAATATTTCTGCTTTATGGCTGCCACTGTAAACAGCTCTGGGACTCTGATGCAAGAGATTGCTGCTAATCCATCAGGGAAATGGTCTCCTTGGGCTTGACTACTCGCCTTTTCTCTAATTATTGAGCCTGCCAGCTTTGATAACTTTGCCCTATTTGTCACGTACGTATGCGTTGCGCCTCGGCTGACTGAGCAACGATTGCATGGTAATGTAAACCTGTGAGCAAGTGGACTACGCGAGACTGCAGAGGGCTTCATTCGTCAACAGAATCGACTGCGGCCCGTCTGCTTGTCTATTTGCTACAGCTCTACCTGCGGAAGGTCTAATGTCAGTCATACAGACCCAGATGGCTTCTCTCTTCATGTTACACCATGCATACGTCATGTTGGATGAGTCATTAGCAAGGTATGCGGCCATTCCAACCTCGTCGGCATGTCAGGAGGTTCGACTCAGCAGAATGACTGGGAGAAGCTAATTTTCATCTGTGTATTAATCAAACAGGCATGTGGACTCAGCTAATTGCTCTGGGAAAGCATCCAACTAGCAAGCACCTTTTTTTTTTCCTGTCTTCGATTGGCTCAGAAATGAACAGCATAACAGTTACTGCTTTAGCCTCCATTAAGTAGGAAAGATCCATGTGTACAAAGTGCACTGCATAATAGTCTGCGTTGGTTGCCTCTTTGACGTTTGAGTGACTTCTTGCCTAGCAAGTCAGCGCCCTTGTTAAGTATCAAGTAAGTGTGGAGACGTTGAGCTGCTCCTCGTTTTATGTTTCTTTCCTTCCAGCACAGCCTAACTGAATACTTTCAAAGCTTTTTGTCAATGGAACGCACAACAACTTCCAGAACAAACAGCCCTCAACATTAGCAACCATTTTGTTTAGAGAGGGAATTGTATCAAGTCTCCTGTGGCCCTTTTCCACCAGCACCTACCCAGTGTGGCTTCACTCTGCTCTGCTCGGTTCTGAGAGTTTTCCTCTAGTAATGGTTACATGGTACCAGACCTCTTCTGAGAGCCTACTTCACTAATAGAATGGAACATTTTATAATGTTCTCCTAAACCCTCTTTTACATTCGATTATCTGAATAGTCTTGTAAGATTGATCAGCGACTTTCACATAGACCTCCAGTGTCATGTAGCAGCAGGAGATTGATGCCTGAGACTAAATGAAACTTTCCCAGCCTAGAACTTACTAGGTTCAAAGCTGTGCTCTTTAACGTGAAACATAGCCCCCATTTGTCTTAACAAAAGCCAAGTGGAAAGATCATCTGTGTTGCGCTCCACAGAATCTTTGGTGCGTAACAATCAAGAATTCACACCTATAGTTCAATCAAGCCTCTTTTCTCTTTGTTGCGAAACACTCACAAACAGTGACAAGTTGCTGTTACAAGATCCGCTGACCAGAACCTACACAAGGCAGTCAGAATCAACTGTTAGCGAGAGCAGACTTGACAAGACTCCTTTGACTCTGGATTTAATTGAGATTGACAAAAAGTCATCGCTTTGTTGCTCAACATAGCTATGGTTTTTGTCAATCACAGCTGTTACTCAATCGTAGTGGAAACCCACTTGAACTGTGTTGAGTCGGTGCTAGTGGATAATTCTAACCCAAACCTTGGGAGTCCAGATTTATAATGACTAAACATGGTCAACTAACAACACTGGCACATTGAAATCCAACAGAGACGTTACATCCTGAGGAACTTGAAACCAGCATAGTTCCCTACTGCATTGTTCTAGGTTTACTGGACTCACCTTCAGAGCATTAGATAGGGAACTGATTGGGTCAGTAGAGATGTGGGAACAAGGTTGAACAATAACTTTGTCATATTTGTCAGGCTGAACGAACATTGTCATTGACATCGACATCTCACAACCTCCCAAACCCCTTTTAACAAAGCATAACTACTGAAATACTTGTGCCATTGGTGAGCTTTAATTGTGATCTGTCTTTCTTCTCATACTGTAGAAGTCTACATCCACACAAAATGTGTATAGTTATCAGAAACAATTAAGATATTAATTATTTCTGATAATTAATATCTGATGTTTTGTTTTGATGTGGGTTTCAAAGATGGTGGCAGTGTAGCGAGTGCTAGGATGTGCATGTGGCATCATCAGTGTCTGGTGATGATGGTCGCGTTCTGAAACAGAGAACAGTGCCACATATTACAGGGGAATATATCTTAAATTGCTAATGCAACCTAAAAATAAATTAAAGTTAACCAAAAATAAGTTCCAAGTGGAAATACTATGGGCTTCTTTTTCTACACCTGCCAACATTCTGTCAGCAATATCCTAGAGATACAGCAGCACTACTTAGCAGAAAACCAGGTTCTTTGGATTACCATGAGACTGCAATAGTAAATTTTTATTCATTTATTTTTTTCTAATTTCTTATGCAGTTTTTATTTCTGCACAGTTGGCCTCATCTTTTCAATCAAAGTTTTGACATTTTCCTTCTGCTTGCACCAACAGCCCCACAGCCTTAGATATAAATGCTTTTAATTAGCATAAATTCTGGAGCCTGAGTCAGCGTTCAAGCACTGACTCAGCAGAGGGGGTGGATAAGATAGAG
>NW_006800012.1:1315819-1387134 GCF_000485575.1 Poecilia formosa | reverse complement strand
CCTGCCTCCAAAAAAAAAAAAAAAAAAAATTCCGTTTTCCAAGTTGAATTTTCCTAAGGAAGTTTGTGACAAACACTGGCGTCTGGTGCTGCTTGATGAAATGAGAGCTCATGATTTATTTGCAGTTTATTATCATCTCTTTCTGCCTTTCCATCCCTTTCCTCCAAGTCGAGCAGCTTGTAATTTACACTCGAGGGGCCGCTGATTGTTGTGTCTTGATTGTCCCATTCCCAACCAGATGAACCTACGAAGCAGCGCCGTGCAGAAATCCTGATCGCGCCAGCCGGTAAATAAATGATGAACTTCCGTCTCCTCCTAGAGTGTGCAGTGGAAAAAAAAAATAGAAAAAAAAAAATTCAATGACACCAATCCTTCACTCACTCACAAGAGGTTGCTCCCTCGTGGCTGCAGGAATAGAACGTGTACGGCGCCCCAGCTTGGGGAGACAAATGGAGACAAGAGATGTGTTGTGATTTGTGACTGAATATTCACAGCGTGGCACAGATTTTTATTCCTTTTGTTTGTTTTTGTTTTTGCATCTCATA
Organism: Poecilia formosa; assembly: GCF_000485575.1. Lineage (NCBI taxonomy): Eukaryota > Metazoa > Chordata > Actinopteri > Cyprinodontiformes > Poeciliidae > Poecilia > Poecilia formosa. The sequence continues at coordinate 1,386,589 of NW_006800012.1, read as the reverse complement.
AAGGCACGCTGAAAGACCTGTCCCCCCTCCCTTTGGTTTGTTGATGTGCTCAAAGATTAGGAGCTTAAGTAAACAAGAGCCTTTGTTAAAGGATGATATGTGTTGCTTTAGCAACGGCGTTAGCTGTTTGTGTATCATAATCCAAACTGACCCTCATCTCAGGAGGAGGAGTGAGACGTTGAGTGGCTGCCGCAGTAAATCAAAGTGAATAAGGCGGATTTTTTTTTTTTCCTCCCCCTTTCTCTGTTCCATCTCTGATCACATTCAGAGCCAATTTTGGTGACACAAATCAGACACAAAAGACCCCGGAGAGACTTTGGTCGATGAATATAAACTGCGCGGCAAACTGACAGGCCTGGCAGCCTGTTGAGGGAAAAGGGGGGATGAAGGGGTGTTACGGTAGGAACGGAAAGCTTTTTAAAGATTTATGGGGAAGCGGCAACGCAGATGCACTGCGTTCTGCCAACTGAACCCTCATTCTTTACCATGAGCCCGTATATATCTGGTCCGGATTAGAGAAAAAGCCAAAGCGCGGGTGTCTTCGCGACAGTTTCATCTTAGAACGAGACGTTTCTCTGTCTTCTTCACGTCCCACCCTCAGTCCGCACCTGTCTCCGGATCCACTGGCGCCATCTGTTCCAACCGTGCTGAAAAACGCTCCTTACAGCCAGAGTTACCAAAGCGTCACGGCAGCTGCAACCAGTGAATCCTATTTGCACCTTATCAGCTGAGTGATGAAAGATTTAGCGGCGAGCCTCTGCAGGGACGGCCCCCTCCATCAGGTCTGCTCAGACCTCAGGGGCCCGGCGTGCTTCGGTTATCGCCGGCCTGACAACAGGATTTCATCTCTTTGGGAATAAGAGAGGGCAGCCGGACAGTCGACTTCTCTCGCTGCTCGGGGAGCGAAGATCTCAGTCACCCGTATCAGTGAGGATGGATAACGGGTGAATTACTCCTCTGCCCATAAAGGGAAGGAAATTGAAAAGAGAGAAGACTGCGACAGGGTACAGGAAGAAAGATCACAGGATATTTCCATTTTGGTGCTTTAAACATTGTTCCTTTTGGAGCCCCGCTTTTTTTTTTTTTTCTGTTTATATGAGTGAGACTGAGTTTTGATTTTGGAAGAGCAAAAGAAGTATCCTAAATTGACAGTGAATCTATCACCGGTAGTAGATAACACTCCTGGCACCTTTAAAAACTCCACCTTCTGGAAGTCATCTCGACATGGTTCCTCTACAAACCCATTAACAACGTTTTTACCAGCGTTGCAATGAGAAGCAGCTCATATAATGAGCTTAGCAGATGTAGAATTCCTCCAGGTTTTTGCTAATTGCTGCTGGCTAGTCTGCGGGAGCTGTTGGGGGGATACATTGATTTTACACAATACTGCCCCTTAAATTACACTCATGTTTCAGTATTAAAATGTTATTGTTTTTTATTGGTCTGATGCAATATTCTACTCCTAAATGTCATATTTCTATGAGCTGTAAGTGGAAAATGATCATAAATAGCAAAAATAAAGGTTTAAAAACATAATTCTGATGAGGCCCCATTTGCATTGAGCCAGGTTTCTGTGAAACCGTAGCATTTCTGTTGCGATCCAGCCGCACGCCAACAGATTTTAGCTTGCCGCTAAAATCTGTTGAAATCGGATTTCAGGGTGAAAGTTTTCGGTAACAGCCCCTGAGGAAGTGTGAAGTACTCTGCAGGTTCAAAAGCCCACATGTGCAGAACGTACCACTACGCAGGTGTGAGCAGAGAACAAAAACAATGGCGGATAGCATTGTGCTGTGTGTGCTGCTTAATCTGTTGCTAGCATGCAGTGGAAAATTGGAATCCTCAAACTCACCATTCATGACCAACTACTCAGGATTTATGCTTAACACAGACACAAAGAGACCTAATTTACATAAATAAAGCAGAACCTCACTCAACAAATCGTGAACCGTTAACCCTAGCAACCAATCCAGAGAAAGTAATCATCATTAAACTCACAGAAATTAATTTAGTAAATTATATGTGAACGTGCAATGCTGTGATAGCATTCTATGGCTATACGCTATTAAAAGAATGGTGGATTTTGAATAAAAATGCTCCTTGTTTAGTGACAGAGTAATGCCAATTTAATGTCATACAACCAAGGTAAGAAACTTACATAAACATCAGGTCATAACCAAAATGTTTTCTTATACCACTGACATCCTCCTTTCTTCCTCAGACGGATGTTGCGAGAAAGTGATTTTACCGACACTTAACAAGAGCTCTTTTACTGTGAGGAAGGAATTTCAAATTAAAAAAAAAAAGCAGTCATGTTCTTATCTTTTCTCCACACCGGTTGTGTTTTAATAGCCTTCACTCTTCTGACCAAATTCATGCTGACGGCTTCAGACGTTCGTTCCTAATGGCATTCAGTTCAGCACAACAATAGCGCTAAATTATGAAGTTGTTCTTCGCGGTGTACGAACTGAAGGATGGCTGATGGACTCTCAATGTCGAGAGTGGCGAGTGAGAAAAGATGCATTCATCAGTGGTGCCTGGAGTACATCACCGAGGGCTTGGAAGCATAGTCGAGAACGTTATGCATGGATGAGCAGATGTAAACATCATTTCCGCCTCGCTCTACCCACAAGACATTCGCTTCTATTTTTTTTTCTTTTGCTCTCGTTGTCAGTCCATTTTTTTTTTTTATTATTTCCTCTGTCCTTAGCCACATTTCAGTTTCTTGTTTTGCTGTGAATTATTATCAACACGGCGAGTCCACAGAGAAATTAGTGGGTAAAATGAAACAGAATTTATAACACACTCACCGACCACATTAAGTACACCTTGGTAGTATTAGGTTGGTCTGCCTTTTGTCTTCAGTATTAATGAAATGAAATGACTTCAGACTTGTACAGCGCTTTTCAGGACTCAAAGACGCTTCACAATGAAATCAGTCATTTCCATTGACACACTGGTGATGGCAAGCGTCTGAATTCTGTCTGGCAGTCTGACAGAAGTAAGGCTGCTATACTGCGCCACTGGCCCTTCTGACCAATGGAAGGTGGGTGAAGTGTCCTGCCCATGGACACAACGACAGTGCTGCTAGAATCGAACTGGCCACACACTGATTGCAAGATGAACTCCTACCACCATTGCCACCATCACCCCAATCACTCCACTTTTTTGTGGCATAGATTCAACAAGGTGTCAAAAACATTGCTTGACAATGTTTTTGTCCATTTTTTTTTCCCATTTTTTGCTGATCAGCTGGTTGTAGATCTCAGTCCAACATGGCCCCAAGGTTCTCTGTTGAATTAAGGCCTGGGGACTGTTGGAGAACAGTGAGTTCATTTTGATATTCAACTCACCACTTTAGGTTGATTTGAGCTGCTTGTGGTCTGTTGGTTACCAGGTACTGTCTGCGGGTTCTGACAATTTGGGTGTATTGTGTTGCTGTCTATTATGTCTGTCGACATGGCATCGGTCCTGACAGAAGGTGTGGGTGTGTGTTGCGTGCATAAGGATAAGGCAATGGTTTTTGGGAGTTGCCGTTCTGCTTGTTTGTGTTTGATCATGTGTTAATAATCTTGGATGCAGGGTTGTGGTCTCAGGATATGGTGTTGCTCATTTGACTTTGCAGCGGCTTTATGGTGGATTGAATGGTGGCAAATTTGGTAGCACTGTTGCCTCACAGAAATAAGGCTTTAGGTTCAAATTCCTCAAATTCAGGCTTGAGGTTTTTCTGTATGAAGGTTGCCTGTTCTCCAAAACCATGACTGTTACGTGAACTGGTCTCTCCACATCATCCTTAGGTGTGAGTGTTAGCAAGGATTGCTATCTGTACTGTGTGTTTCCTGCAGACCTCTCGCCCAATGACCGATAGAAATGGGCACCACTTCCCCCATGACCCAAACAGCAGAGTTGAGAAACTTGTTAAATAAAAAAGTTGCCTTTGTTACATTTAAAAAGAAACTATCACTTTAACAGAAAAAAGAAGTGAATTAGAATCAGTCAGTGTCAGTGAATCAGAATGCACACAGATGCATCATTCCTCATGAGGAGTGTCAGGCTGCAATTGTGTTCAATGAAGTCAGAGTTGGACTGAATAAATGGCTTGTCCTCTAAGGCCCATTGCTCACTGCAGTGAGTGGAGGCTGGCCTAGCTAAAGTGCATCCAGAGGGAGCTGAGGGCTGGATGTAGATGTACAGCAGTGACATTTGGAGAGGACCGCACAGTGGCTCCATCCTCGGGGCCGCTACTAAAGACAAAGTAGAATGGATAAATGTACTTGTACTTCTTTTTTTTCACCATCTTGTTTCATGCTTTTAGCTGCCTTCATGCCCTGCCCTGCTCTTATAATCTTTTTTCTTGTGTCCATACGGTCTCTCTTTCTGGCTGAGCTCTTGGAAGATGTGGTCATGCGGTGAGCACATTTTCTGTCTCTTTGTTTCAGGCTGTTTTAATGGAACTTATTGTGACCTATCGCTGTGTTTGTCAGTCATATTGGGATAAAGCTTTGAAACAAATGGCAAATTTATGAATCTTAGCTAAAATGACAAACTTCAAAGACAACTGTTCCTAACTAATAAACTTTCTATTTGCATTAAACGCTATGAAGATAGTGCAAACAGAGTAAACAGGTGCTCAGGCAGGTCTAAAACCACACAACAGATCTCCTCTTGGACCTTAACAGAATATCGATCAGAAAAACTCATCCACTCCTTTCCTCTTACAGGACACCCAGATAGCGAAGGCCACAGTACAGCGACCTAAAATCACTAAAGATAATGGAAGGTACCTTGCTAAGTGAACGATTACATGTCTATGGCCTCTCTGCTAGCAGATGACCATGCTTAGTGTTCCCAGTGCATTTCAACAGATAAAAAAACAAGACAATGAAGTATAAAGTAGTAAAAATAAACTGTTTTCAGAAACTTCCAATGATCATTTGAGGGTACAGAAATAGGAACATAATATACCAGCTTCACTCAGACTGCAATTTAGTCTGTATTCATCATAATAAATCATTCCAGATGAACTGTTGATGTTCAATAAATCTCGTCACTGACACATTTTTAACTTCTGTATGTATGTTTATGAATCAGTATGTGGTAAAAGTGGGGACCGTATTCAACATTATTCCAGTTTTGCTTTAAGCAGTCTGCCAGTAGACTTATGGCTCCCTGTCCAGAGGTTTCTTCAGATTTGTAGGACTGACCACTACCGGAAGTGCTTTTTGTCCGCATCATCATACATACTTCAAAAATATGAGTTATGAAAACATCTAAGTTCCCTTTGGGAAAACAAAAGATTTTTTTATTTTTTTTTTATTGAATTGAATTAAAACCCCGAGAGGTCGAGATGAAAGAACACATGTTGATAACTAGGACTCTAAAAATAGCCTGAATGAATAAACGGCTAGAGAGAGTTGAACGAGACAGATGTTACTTTCACAATAATCTAGAAAGATTTTGTTGCACAACACGCCTGAGTCAATAGTTTAGGTCATTACCATTCTCAGTAGATTATCTGCTTGACCCGCTCCGGTTCTGTGGTGCTGAGCTCTTCTTCCTATCAGTAGCAGGTCCCGTGAGGAAGCACGCATTCCCTTATTCTGCTGCTGCAGCACTGACAAGACAAACAACGAGGTCAGTCCAATCAACAAAGCCACACTGTGAAGTGCAGGTTGTTGCATCACTTCCTGACGGTGCTGAGGTTTTTCCACAAAACCGCCTACCCCCCTCAGACAGTTGACAGGTACGAGCCAATTCGCTGCTTTGAAGTGGTCATCACACGTTAGGCTGTGTACTCTAAAATCAAGTCTCCCAGGGAGCAATTATAATTGTGCTTTGTGCTGCTCTCCACCACCATCATCAGTCAAGGGGGTTTAAAGGTGTGAAAGGGTTGATTTCGGGGGGTAGTCTGCCAATCCAAGGGTGAGATTATTCTATTCAAAGTAAGCCACCTAACATGAAACCTCTAAAACCTGAGTGTGCCCCTTGCCCACCACCAACTATCAGCCTGCGTCTCCCCTACTTGCAGGGGCAATTAATTAGTGATGCGAAAGGGAAGGATTAATCGATACGCTGTCAGGCTCCCACTGGCCGAGGAAAGAGACCCTGCCAAACCCACCAGGACCCGATCTCATTACAAACAGCAGCCCACTCTCCCCTTTGAGAGGCAGCTGCATTCATCAAAGCCATGCTTCTCTGTATCTCTCTCTCTCTCTCTCTGTTCCGGCCCTATTCTCTGTTCCATCCCTCCCTGTATGTTTGCCTTTTTCCTCCCTGATAAGATGAAGGAGAGCTGGCTGTGGAAGTGACACCCATTTAAGTAAGAAAGTATGGGGGAGGGAAGGGAGTTATAAATAAGGGAATAACTAAACGTACAAGAGAAACAGTGGGACTAACCGCTGTACCTTGTAACCGTATACATAGGCCCTTGTAAAAGCATTTATACCCCTTAAACATTTTCACATTTTAAAGTTCCAACCATAAACTTTAGTGTATTTTTTTGAGGGACAGGGAGTGGATTTTCTATAGACCATATATAAAACCTGAAGGTTGTAGGGGACGTTTATATTCAGACCTCTTGAAGTTTGCCACAAACTATGTACCACCTAGAGATGCAAATCTTTCAGTCCACAGTGATACGGTTCTGATTTTCAAGGTCACGATTTGATTCAAAACCCATTTTTCCACTCAAACGGTCCAGAGATTCAGTTTAAATTATGCGAATGACGAGAGGAAAAGACAGTGTGAAGATTTCTTTAAAACAATTCTGTTCCAAACTGTATCAAATTGTATCACTGAATCAAATCAGTTTATACTGAAATGAAAATAGGTTTGTGCATAAAATTCTGTAACTGAAATGATCAGCAATAGGTTAGGCAAATAGGAATGAGCAAAAAAAAAAAAAAAGAATCAAGCTCCATATGTCCAAAGCTACTTGAAAAGACTTGCAGCTGTAATTACGTCAAACCAAATAAATACTAAGGACAGTAGACACGTGGCTACAACACGAGAGCTCTGACTGACACAGTGTTAATGACAGCCGAGCATGCCAAAGACTGAATGTTCTCATGCACATCAGCATGCTACTTAAGGCGGCAGAAGAGGATAAAAGCCTCTCTTACAGTTTTATCTCCATCACCGTCTTCCTTTATCTGACACGAGCATCTCTCCACCCTCTCCTCTTCACAGATCAACTCATCCCAGGCTGGTGGTACATGTCAGATCTGATTTCTCAACTCATAATGAAACAGTTGCTGTCTAAAGCCCTTAAAGTAGCACTAGCTGATCGGCACATCATAGCCATTGGACTCCGATTGAAAACTTTGGCTTGTCTGGTGGCTGGTAATGAGAGAAAAAGCATTTCTGTGCAGGTAAAAACCCAGACTATTTTGTACTGGAAATAGTATGGTTTACACCCAGGACAACAGCCAGGAAAAGTTAAACAAGTTTTACTGACTATTATCTGAATGAATGACTTTCTGGTCAGACTCCACCAGTGTTGGTTGTCAGGACAACCCTCTTTGGACATTTGGACCTCAACAGACTTGGGTCCTCTGTGATGTAACGGCAGAGGAATGGTGAGTGTTATTTTACTGGGGATTGTTTCACCAGTAGAACCATATAGAGGGCAATCCTCTATGTGGGAATGGCAGGGGTTTTAATATCCACAGTCCAATAATCAAAGTATGGGGAATCAATCCAGGTCAGCAAGAGGGCAGGCAAAGCAGGTGAGATCAATGAGGTAATCTGCAGAAGGCAGAGCATAAGGCCCAAACACAGGCTTTAACATGACAGTCCGTCCATTCGTGAGAGTACTGGAAATCCCGCCATTGTGAGAGCAAGCTGGTGCTGCTCAACCAAGATCAGCATTTCAGTGTAATTTTGAGGTCCAACCACAGGTTCCCAAAGCGGAAGTGTTTAATTTTCCACAGTGTCTCACTTCCACTCTGACATTTCTGTCAATTTCCTGTGGAAAAAAACAAAACAAAACAAAAAAACAGCAAATTGAGTAAGATAGACCAGATAGGCCTCTAGCCTATTTTGGTCGGACAGTCAGAGAGGCAGTCGCAGAGAATCACTGGCAGTCTGCAAAGCCCCTTTGACTTTAATGTGTTCTAATCGCTGCTAACGTCATCAGACTTGATTTTCCATCAGATCGGTTCCTCCATTATAATTTCTGCTGGACCAATCAGCAAGCAGAAGGACAAGTTGTGAACAATGACTTATTATACGAGTTGTTTAGTCTGCATGTGGTTTTAACCCTTGTGCGAGCGAGGACTGAGGCAAACGATACAAGTTTTACGTGTGTGGGGTCGGTTGGACCCCATTTATAAACACAGGGGTTAACAATGGCAGCGGAGGAAGTGAGTGAAGCCGTTCAGTCCGTGTTAGTCACACCTCCAAATATTGAATTAACATGAAGAACCACCTGCGGCAGACTGGTGACCTGTCCAGGGTGACCCCGCCTCTCGCCCGAAGTGTCTTGCTGGACATAGGCACCTGCACCCCTCCCGGCCCCACTACGGACAAGGGTGTACAATGGATGGATGAACAGCCGCCTCGTTCGGGTCGGCACGTCTCTCTTTGCAGTGGAGGATGGTTGTTTACAATGCAGACAATTTCCAATTAGCTTCACAGCATTGAACTGGTACAATACATGTGTCACGGGCAAATGTTAGCGACTGGTTAACATTTAAAACTTCGACAGAGTTCACGCCTCCAGGAAGCTATCATTTCTCCATAGCTGAGAGTCCAGATCCTCTGGAAGAAGCAAAGCGTAGGAGAAGGGGCTGGTTTTCACCAGGCTAAAGACTTAGCAGAAACACTGAATACCTCTCATCTCAGTCAGGATGTGACCAGGAGCAGAAAATACAGCCATGTCTGTGCTGCTGTCTGCCACCCTCTCAGGCTCCCGCTCCCTGTCCCGGCTCAGATGACAGATTTGTTGAAGCACGGCTCCCTAACGAGTAATCAGAGCCAGCCTTTATTTAATGCTGCGAGTCTGGAACGGGACAGCCAATGATGGAGGAACCGGGGGGGGAGGCCCGCTGCGCAATGTGCACCAGCCCATAACTGCAGATGAGACACTTCCCACAGAGCACTTAGTGTAACAACTTGCTAGCTGTAAACGCACAAAGAACAAAGTGAGAATAGCAATAAATACATACAGAAACCACTAAACAGTCACAATTTAAAAAAAACAAAAAAGATCAAGCGGGTAATGAAAAGTGCATAAAAAACCTCCAGCTTTCTTTGGCCATCTGTCGAGGCATTTGGTTGTGTTATAAGGACCCTGTGAAAGTAGTAGTAATTAACCTCACGCATCTTTAACAAGTCTTTCTTGGGTTTAAGACCCTCATTACTCAACTTACAAACAGTTTTAGATGACACCTAATGTCTTAATCATGGGATGTCATGGGATGCTCAGTTCTAATGAACAAACTTTTTTTGTCCGCTCTGCGTTTACCAAAGCCTTTTCTGCTGAGGAGGCAGTAGAAAAGACAGCTTCTCAGCCGGGATTTAGCTCGGTGCCTGTGTTTACCACTCTGTTTGCTGACAGCCATGCTACATAGCGGGTACAGTGGAGCGTGGTACTAGAAAAACATTGCTGTAGGTATTGCATCCAGATTGAAATCAGAGACAACTTTTCCTGCATGCCCAGTTTTCAAATTGCCAGTGTTGGTGTAGTAGAAGCCTAAAGCTGGAGCGTAATACTCACACAGCGAAAATGTGCGTTTCTGCAGGACAACCCTCACAGATTTTTCTACTGTAAGTGTTGCTTTTCTTTTCCTTTATATATGCTTTTAATGTAGATTTCCATGGAGAACAAATCTCATCTAGTGTAAAACAAAGTTTCTGAGCCAGCCAGTCAACTTTCCCTGTGAGTTTTGACTGATGTAAGAAATTGGAGATAGTTTAAAATATGGTACGATCCAAGTAATCTGTTATACTAAAACAGAGTATGCACTCTTTTGTAAGTATCAGCAATTTTCAGTATCAAGATATGGCTAGCTCTTTTTTTTTTATAAAAACATCAGCAGCTCAAGATTTAATTTTATTGAAGATGGCAGCTGGAGAAAAGAAAAGTTAAGATATAGAAACCAAAATATATTCTACACAAAATGCTCCAGGAACAAAAAAGTTATACCTGGCAAAACAGAGCTACATGTGAGCATCCGTTACTGAGTAAGTTAATATTAATGACTTAGTTGTGTTATTTTGTTGGACTTTAAAGCTACAACTATGGCACTCGTTTCAATGGAGGATTTGGGAAGGACTCAGTTGTTAAGTGCTTATTCTTGTGTTTCTGGATAATGAGGTTAGGGTTGGGCAGCAGGGGTCTTTAAAAGTAAAAGAAAAAGTTCTCCTTTGAACGCTTGCATTAAAAACTGTTGCAAATTTAATGAGGATGGCAGATCTATGAGTTTAAGCTTTTTGAGTTTTTATTATTAGGTAAAGTACCACCTGTTCAGTTCTGTTGTGTAACAGTTTCAGGATAATTCAGTCAACACTATTTTGATAATGCAACTCATTCATCAATATACTGCTGTGCAGGCTGGGATATTACCAGTGTTTCACACTTTCCTTGGTTACAGTTTATACAAAATCAGATTGTAAGACATATTTCCAATTATGACAAATATGGACAGTCATGATGTGGACAGCCCGTCACGTTTACTAAGGTTGACAGCGCTAACAGTTGCCCATCTGATTGTTCAGCAGTAAATCTCAGGCTCTCTTTAAACCAACTCTCTGCATCTCGATGATCTTCACCTGGAACATTTGCATTTTCATAAGCCAATTAAGAAATAAACAATAAATAAAACATGGACTGTTGTGCAACTTTACTAGAGGAAAAGGCTGTGCTTCCACTGAATCTTCCGAACAGGTTTTCAGCTGGAAAGTCTGCAGCCTGCTGCATCTGATGCTCATACCAAGAGATGAACAGGGAAGCTGATTTCAAACAAACATAACCTTTAGAGGCGACATGTTTCTGTATTGATGCAAATTTCAATTAAAAAACTGTTATTTGTTGGACATTAAGGTTGAAATTCAGTCATTAACCCTTAACCTGCCTTACAAACCCTTACAGGGAATAGTTTTGCTAAAAGCAAAAATAAAGAATGTTATATATAAGTGACATTCTCTGTGTGTGTAATGCTGAGCCGTTTGGGTGGCTCAGATGTCTTGCTTCCAAGGACATCTACCTTTCCCAGCTGCCTCAGATGGGAGATTTATCTATCAGCCTGCTTTCATATCTGTCAGTATCCCTCATTCTGTGGATGTAACACCCCAGGCCTTCATGGTGAAAATTTCATGCAGGTTGGTAATAAAAAAAAAAAAAAGAAAGCCATCCTGAAATGCCCAAATTATTATTTTAACTTTGACTTTTTAATTCCCTGATACTGTGAGGATTTTTTTTATTATTATAAATTTGTGAAAAAGGCAAAATTCCCATTGAGAAACGATTTCTACTGTAATAATGACTAATAGTTGTGGTGGCTACTTTCTCTCTGCAGGAAGTCAAATAACGAATCTAAGACTCATTGGAAAACGTTTTTTTGTCTTCCAACAGAATAACTATATTAGGTCAAATGATTTAAAAAAGAACATTTACTGTAAAATTTACTCAAATTGCTAGAGATGCCAAAATGAAGAAAAAATGAAAGAACTGCAGGACAAAAACATTAACTGAAGAGATAAACGTCGGACCACCAGCCACAGAGATAGATCTGTGAAAGATCCATGTAACAGACTTAGATGAGATCAAGTTTTAGGCAAATTTGATGGCGCCTTAAAAAGGTTCATTAGGTGAAGACAACTTTGAGGTCCGATTCAAACAATCCTGGCTCTTCTGTTCTGTATATCAACTTCACGGATTTCTCTTCATCAAAGGTTGTCAATCACTTCTACTGGCTACCATGGAGCTTTGAGTTATCCAGTTTCTGTGGTTCATTAGCTTGAGAGAGAGATAGGAAGAAAAAAAAAGCTAATTTCTTAACCAAACAGTAAGTTCATATTCATTTTGTTTGTTTCATAGTCTTGGTTGGCAGAGAATACTTAAAGACACATGAGAAATCTGATAATGTGACTTTGAAAAGCAAGTAAAAGAGCTAGTCTAAAGGAGATTCTGTGAAGTTATTATGAATAATATTTTTCTTATTGTAGAAGGACATCACATTCCAGTGAGTTTGTAGGAACATGAAGAAACCCTCAAAGGATTGTAGGAAAATGTTGTCACCCATAGGGTAAAACACTCTACATAGCATATTAATCATCTACATGTTCAGGACACATCATTGTTTTCTAAGGTTAAAAGAACTAAACCTTGACAGGCCATCACTGCCTCATAATGGACTGGATATAATCCAGGCAGGTTGGGCCTCTGGCAACCTCAGAAAATGTACTGTCATGTAGTGGCCAAGGAGATGTTTGGGAACAGAACCCTGTATCGCAGCATGTGATCCATGCTAGGTGTGTAACACCCAACAAGAGATGGGACGAGAGTTTGATATTATGCTAAAGATCAAATTTATGTTACAAACTAAACAAAGGGTGGGCTGTGATTGTGATGTAGCTCATCACACCCCTAGACCAGTGTTTCTTAACCTTTGTCCTCAAGGCACGCTACAATACATGTCTAAGATCTTTTTCCTTTGCTTTAACATACATGATTCATACATTATTAGCTCAGCAAAAGACTAATAATCAGTCATCAATTGAAGCCAGCTGAGCTGAAGCAGGGAAATATCTGAAAGTTGCTCTGCAGTTCACCTTGAGGATCAGGACGCTGCCCTAGAAGTCTGTTGTCACTTATTGTTCCCACTGGGAACAATAAGTGACTGGGAACTTACTGGGAACACAAAATGCTGCCCAACAGATGATCTAAGAGCAGCCGGGGCATTCTGTTCCAACTTCACTGGACAGAGTCTTGGCGACCGCAGCGGGGTAGAGCTCGCAAGATAGTCACCTCAGTGAGAAGCAATGTGATGTTTCAATAACAGTTCTTATTTCTATTCAGTCGCTAACAATGATTCCAGTTAGAATTGTTTTAAATGGCTAAGATCAAGAAACTCACTTATATGACATCTTTCTGCTACCGGGATCCGTTACTCTTAACAGTCTCACAAAAGGCTTGTACAAAATCTCTGAGCTGTCCCTTTAATGTGTTTATGTCTGCTCAGCAGCGAACCATTCCTTTGGCCTTTTCCAGATAATGTATCAGAAGTTTTTTTCCATCCAGAACTCCAAATGTCAATGCAACTGCGCCACATTTATACCCACAACAACGGTAAATAATTACCACCAGTCAAGGTCCTACGAGGACAGAGTCTGACATTTTAAAGGAGATGATGTCAGCGTTTTCCGGCTTCTCCGACTCGCCCGCAGCCGGCTCTTTACGTGGCCCAATGACAGCGTGTCAGAAAGGTGTAGTGAGTGATGTCCCGCCCTCCGTAACATAAACGGACAGAAATCGAAGGAGCGAGTGGCATGAAAGAGTGGGAGGTCTGGACAGAAACGGGGAAGAGTATATAAAGAGACGGGTGGCCTAGGCGAGATAAGGAGTAATGTTCCATCACGTCCCGGTGGTGTGCCATTATCAGCCGTTTGCACCGGTGCCAGTATTTCTAGTCGGACAGGCAGAGACAACATCACACCGTGTTGTTTCATTTCCTGTAACAAGAAAGAAATGGTGGAGAGCAGAGTTTGTGAAGCTCTAATTTAAGAGTAGAAAAAACCCCCCGATTTCACCAACAACTTAAAGATGAATGGTATTCTAAAAATATGACGTCTTGTCTTAAGATAACTGAATCTTTATTTTAGAAAAATTGTGAATATGACCTTTTAAACCCAACGGAAAATATTGGACAAAACCATCAACGAATGAACGCAAGTGTTATGTCACCTTTTACACAAGTGAACGCAAATAAAGCCCCGCATTTGGCCCTCAAGACCACCATCGGCGAACACGGAGCCCATTGGTAGCTCTACTGGGTCCGTGAGGCCGACCCTCCACCAGGTGGGATGATACGGGAGCCACGGCTCGCAGGTTTGCAGGTCTAATTTGCCTGTGCTTCTCCTCTCAAAAAAAAAAAAAAGACAGAGAGAGAGACAGGCATAATTAACAAGAACCAAACACCCACCACGGGCTGAACGGAGTCATTTAGGGGAGCGACTCGGGAGGAACGGCAGCAAATGAAATGTAATTGCGGTGGGAGCAGAGGAGCCGGGGCCCGCCGTGTCGGTGTGCGCTGGTGTGGGGGGACGAGAGAACGAACGGGGCAGACGAGAGGGAACGAGGGAGTAAATGAAAAACACTGAAGTTAGATAGAGAATATGCACTTGAGAGAAGAGCAAGAAAACGAATGAGTGATGAGCAACAGGCAGGAACAAACAGTGAGGAGTCCGTCCCTCAGGTAGGGAGGTTGAACCGTGTTTCTTCAAGGATTTAAAAATGGATTTACGAATATATAAAATACATTTAGAAAGATCCCAGGTTAAGGTCAGCTGGTTTCAGCATTTATTTTCATCTACAAATTAACTGACAAAAGGTTTTGGTTTAGTCTAGTTTGGTTTTGATACCAGACAAGCTCCCTCCTCTGAGTTCATTTGGACATATTTAATCTGTAGATATCAAGTTTTTCCACATACCCTATGTATGCATGTATTTTTTTCTGTTGTGTTATGTTATAGATCATTGTCACAGTTTGTTTTATTTTAAAATGACAAACTGAATATAAAGCTCAGGAAAAGTAAAAATCCGGGTTGGCAAGTCAGACATTTCTAACCAAAAAGCTAAATATTACATATTTTTACACAAACACACACATTACAACCTCTTGTAATGTTTGGAAGTTCAAAATGTGGAGAATTATTTCTTTAGTTTGTCTTCTATGTTGCCACCTTCTGAAAAATGTCCTAAGTCTTTTTTTATTACCTAAATCATCTTTTGACTAAAACATGACTTAGGCCTTTATTTTAGAAAAATGACAATGGTCACCAATTCAAATAGCAAATGCTATTGGAATTAAACTTGGAGCTTGAATAAGTTAGTTAACTTTGATTGGTTACCATCAACAAATATACCTTAAATTGCATTAAAAAAGATTTTAGCTCAACCACAGAAGCTAACATTCGTGGCCTTCCTTGTTTCCATCCTTGGAGTCTTTTGCTACCAATCAGCAAGGAAGCACAATCAGCCAATCAGCAACAAGGAAGATAAACGGCGCTCCAGGAATGGCTTCTTTGCAAACGTCAGTGTAGCGTGTGCCAAGCTGCACCAGGTTTTTCAGGTTCCCAAGCTGAATTTTTCACTCTGAAATATTTTAGAATAAAATCTGTTAATTGGCGAACGTTATGTTCCACCGAAAAATCTGTGAATACTGAACCGCGAAAAGGCGAGGTCAACTGTAACACAGCCGTTGCTAAAAAATAATTAATTCAAAAATATACTCTAGCTCTCCTAATGAGGTACATTGTCACTAAACCAACCAAAACACTGAAAGATATTAGCACTCAGGTTGTTGACGGTCTTTGTTACACAGCTCCCAAACCTTTTCAGCTCTAACAGTTCACACATTTCCCAAACCAAATTTCCAGATTCTAAGTGTGTTTTGAGTACATTCTTAATATCGACTATCTTCTCCAGCTTCTTCTTTCCTTATTCCCACACAGCTGCCATGTAAAGTGCTTCCATTGGGAGTAATTTGGGATTCACTGTCAAGCCTCAACATGTCAAGCTGAAGGTCCTCAGACAGTTTCTGGGCTGCATTACAATTTCACCTGGTTTGTGTGAGTTATTATTGTGGTGTTTTAACTGACCTGTGACAACACAGTACAGAAACCGCTAAAGCAAGAAATCCCTCTGCTCCACAGCAGGACCTTATGCCAAAATCCTAAATTAAATTTAATCAACGTACTAGAAGAATGCGCCAATAGATGGACTCTGAAAACAGTTGGAGGGATAATATCTGTCAGTTTATAAAAGAAAAAAAAAAGAGCATACGTAAAGCAATATGTTGAGGCTGAAGCAGAGAACGTCTCGGCTGATGGGAAATGAGTCGACTGAACTCCGTGTAGCATTTATGCCAAAGGGCGACATTTGTAATATCTAATCCATGACAACGTTGTCTTCCTCCACTCCATCTGTTGACCAGCATATACATTCATGGAGGTGGGGATAGAAGTCTTCTAATTGGACCCTTGCTGACTGTAGAAGATTAAAAACAGAAAGTAGGAAACAGTTGCTGTGATTAACTGGAAGTGTGATCGCCTATACAGAGCATAACTGTTAAGAGTGTGCTAACACCACAGAGTGATGGGAAGACATCAGCAATCACCTCACATGGCGTTCAGTCATGCTGCTCATTTATTTTCCTCGGCTTCCGACTGGCATTGGAGACATTAGCTGATATATTGGATTAAACTTTATTTAAACAAAACTGGCTTCATAGAACCATGCCAGTTTAAGTTTGGTAAAGTCTATTTGTGAGGCATATTCAGTGACAGGACAAGTCAGAGTACTTTACATGAAACACTATGCTGTTGTGCTTAATCCTTTATTCCCTTCTTTATATTTACCACAGTTTAGCCTTCTTCTAATCTTTTAAAGTGGATCTTAAGATACTTTTAGCTATGATATTTTATTTTTATTGGTAAACTGAAGATATATCCTGGAGCGTGTCTTAGGAAAATATATCTGGTGACAAAACTCCTCATCACTCAAGCAGAAACTACAGAAAGATGCACTTCAAACTTCTATAGAGCTACTGAGATGTCATAGATTTTCATAATCGTATTATACTTATGGTATGTTGTGGGAAAATCTGTGCTGTAAAAGTACAAATAGACTGAAAATCTGTATCAGAAAAAAGCAAGATTCTAAATGAGTTGGACCAGTTTGAGGGACAAAAAAATGTAATTGGAATCGTCTTCATCTGATTCATTTTGTTACTTGAAGTGGAAAATAAGCTTCATATTAGTCTTATTAATATATGTGAAGCTGAAAGATGCTAGCTGGTAAACCTCTGTCATGAGTACATGCAGACTTATAATTCACAAGTGTTTGTATTAAAAGGAAAGATAAGAATCAAAATTTTAAGAAAAATCTAATTATAACCAGTGGTGTCAGATTTCCAGGCAAATTCAAAGGTTCCAATCACCTTTGAATTTACAAAAAAAAAAAAAAAGCAATTAATTGCATTAAAATCTGTGCAATTAAATAGTCAATATCAAAGTCCCCGTCCTCATTATAACCACAATAGTAAGCAGCAATAGGTATAATACTTGCGTTACCGTTTGAAATGTAAGCAAAGAAATAACTACAGATAGCAATTATGTATTGCTGCATTTTTAACACAAAGACGTCTTATTTTCACTGTGAAATCCTCCTCTGTGCTGATGTCTTCCCCTCTTCTCACATATCGTTGTATGTCTCACCGAGTCATTTGTGCTCCAGACGACTTTTAAAATATTAAAACCAGCAGACGGACGACTTCACATCACAGGAAATGACCCATTACAGCTCAGAGCATCTACAGTTGACCCCTGATGCATCACCACTTAGCCTCCCCCCTCCCCACAACCCATGCATTATTTGTTGGGTCCATTATATTTACAACTATAATCTTTCATCATTACAGTCATTACCCGTATTTATCACTGAAGCTAAGAGCATTTAAATTGGCCTTGACCTGCTCGGTCAACTCGGCAGCGGCGGCTCACACACCTGTCCCTCCCCGTCTCCCGTCGGCCCCTCGCCCTGTTGCTCTCAGTTTACCCAGCACTGGATGAGGAGCGACCCCGGGGGTCACCGCTCTCTCTGTTGCTCTCGGCACTCGGGCTAGGAACCAAACAAATTGGGGTCGGCGCGGCTGCCAGAGCACTGCGAGCGCGGCGCACACAAGAGGCCGAGGGCAGATAAGTGGAGATCACAGTGATGGTGTCTTCTCCCGTCTTGTTGCTGCGGCATCACCTTTTACCATCCGGCGGAGTAAAACGCTCCCTCTGAACGGCTCAGAGGCAGCAGCAAGTAATCCTGGATGGTAATTAACACAAAACCCACCATGAAAATGAACAGAATATTAGGTGGAAGAAGCATGGAGGTCAACAATACAATTAGAGCCCCGTTAAATGCCTTTTAAATGCCTGTTGTCCTTTAATAGCCATTTCAATCCATCAATGGAGGTGGGCTTTAATGACCTTTAAGCCCAACATATGAAAGCTGTAAAACACAAATTAGGGTGATGACTAGAAATAACAAGAAGTGTGTGTGTGTGTGTGTGTGTGCGTGTGTATAATTAGCCATTTTCTTTACTCGGAGCCTAATCCTTCTTAACGGGCCTTGAAAGCAGAAACGGGTAAAAAGAAAAATAATAATCTAAATGTCATTTAAAGAAAAATCAGCCACACTTAGAGAAGCCAGGGGTCCAGTTTTACTCACTGGAACACGGCTCTGTTGTTTCAGTGGAAATCTAAAACTATGCAGTGGGGAGAATGTGTCTTACTATGTGCAGCTCCAGGTAGTCTCCCAGTCCCTTGGCGCTCTCCACCCTGACCAGAATGGCTTCCTTCAGCTGCGTGCTGAAGCCCACTGCCAGCCGGTCTGCCCGCGTGCTCGGCCGGTCATTGGGTGGCCAGGTGTATGTGATGAGGGCTCCGCCTCGTCCAAAGATGTACGTTGTCCCAGCTGTGAAATACAAAAGGCAAAAATAAAGAAAAAGCTAAATTAGGACAGTTGACATAATACATAAAAGAACAAAAGCACAACATAGAACACTACTGGGAAGACTTGACAACAACGGAGCACAAATCCGACTTTCAGAACAGTAAAGATGGCTTCTCCCACCCCCCGTCTTTGTGTTGTCATAACATTTCAGCTGGCGCCTGCGTTTTTCCTGTTTTGATAAAGAAATGCTTTTGTTGTGTTGATCCCCTTTTGGAAATAATCTGTATACTCTAATTTGTCAAAAACAGTTCCCATCCAACTGCGATAAATGTGATTTTGCGCAACAGCAATCAAAAGAATTCGACAGCCGATGAAATATGAGAACAACAAGCCAGCGCGTTTTATTAGAGACACCGAGAATCTGTCACAATGTGCCATGAAAGAGTGTTTGTACCACTGGAACTTCTTCACATCGCTACTGTGAGACTAACTAAAATCTGTACTTAAATGAGTTTTCATGTGAAAGACGAACACAAAGCAGTGCATAGCTGAGAAAAATTACACATGGATGTCAATTTTAAGGTGATATGCATATGCAGCCAGCTGCTCTGAATCCAATTAAACTCTGTATGTCTGATGCAATTGTTATACTAAAATAACATGTTGAGTAAATAAATGTCTGACTGTTATCCTGTATTTTCCAGTCCATCGTTCCATCAACTCTGACTATCTTCTTTATTTTTGGTGAGGAAGAGCCTCCCTATACTGTGATGCTGCTGTCACCACCAGCCCTGGTTCACTGAGATGTATTCATCTCCAGAGCTAGCCAACAAACTAGCTAGTAATTGTAATAAATTGTTAGTTATGAAGCGCTTGTTGGTGAGGAAAAGCAGCCCTAAAGTATAATGTTGCTGTCATCACCTGGTTTCACTGTGGAGAGCTAGCCAACAAGCTAGTTAATAATTGTGAATTATGGCTACTTAGCCCTAGAACTAGCAAGCTAACCAAAGCTAGCTATCCAACAATTGCTTCTAGCTCTCTTTAGCTGACTCTTGTTGCCAACAAAAGCTAGACTACAGGCTAGCTGTTGCTGGCTAGCTTCAATTAGCCACTGTTATATGGGTCTTAAAATACATATACAAAATACGACGACGTGTTGACCTTTCAACATCAACCGAAATCAGACCATCTTGTTAGCAGCAGCATAGCAAAAGATGGAGGAAAAAAAGAATTGCTGCCAAATAAAATGAGTAATTTTATGTTTGAACAGTAACAGAGGGGATGGAGTTTGGCTCCGATGAGCCCACAGGTAAATGAGAAATAGCTGCTAGGCGTGATTAGCACAGAGTAATGAAACCACAGAAACTACCATCAACCCATGTGGGCCGTTTCCATCCCCAGTATTATAAACACACACACATATACACACACCTAGGCCGTGCGTCAAGATAATAATGCATGTATAGCATTCAGCTGTATGAATATATAAGTAATCAAAGGATTCAGGCGTGTTTTTATGCAGACCAAACTTAAGGCCACCGACACGGATATTTACAGGTTTTCAGTCATTTTGATCAGAAATGACAATGGAGAAGCAGCATTCAGCTTCTATGCACCACAAATCTGGAGTTAACTTCCAGAAAATGGCAAAAAAACGCTGTGCTCCTTTAAATAAAGGCTATAAACCCACCTGCTTAGAGCTGCCTTTTAGTAGTAAATGATGAATGACTGAATGAATGAATGAATGAATGACACTGATCAACATATTTCATGTGTGTTGATGATTTCCATGACAGCATTCAACAAGACGTAATCTTTCTTGCTTGTTTCACCATTGGTGACTGTATGATGTTTTTATAAACGGCCATGTTGCTGAAATGTCCTGTACAAATAAACTTGACCATTTCTTTTGGATTTGACTGAAATCACATTGGGAAGAAGAGGATAAAATGCAGCCGTTTAGCTAATCTTCTAGTAGCGTAACTTAGTTTTATGTATGCCAACGGCTTCTAAACACACCGTCACTGGAAGGTTGACGCCGTGACGACCATGGGGGAGCCAACGGGCCAACAACATCCACAACCACAAACAGCCACTCGCTCAGTCGTACACCAAGCAGAGACCCCTGATTAAAAATGGGGACAAGCTGTCTCCCTGCACACAAACATGCACTCATTCAGCAATGATCCACTGGTAGCCATTTCAAATTGGCTGACACACAGCACTCCCTGTTTCTCGCTCTTTTTTTCTATCTCGCCAGCCCTCCCCGTCTCCCTTGTTTCCTCCCAGCAGAGCTAAGCCCCTATGCTCAGCTCTTGTTGTTTTCTTGAGGCTGTATTATTTTAGCGCTGACTAATTATCGCAGCATGGCAAGGAGGGCTATAAAGAGGTTGTGTGCCGGAGGAGAAAGAAATTGGAAAAAAAAGAAAAAAAAAGTGAGAGGACGACAAAAGGCGACAGGATTTAAAGACAAGCAGTTTAGAAATAATGGTGGAAGCTATACATTGTGGATGTTAAAGAAGAAAAGTTGGTGTTTTCTTCCTCTGTTCATCACGAGTGAAGCACCAACCTATACAGACCTGGTCAGGAGACTAACAGAGGAAAAAGGAGAAGAGATTTGTAAAATGGCCGACTAACAGGAAAGGAAGGGAGCCATGTTGTACAAATAAAGAAAGCTTTTGCATTAAACAGTCGATCTGCATCATTGAAAGTGAAACTCAACTAAGTTTTACATAACTACTAAAGATATTTGCCCTCTTTCTCATTGTGTTTATTGACATACTGACATGTTTCAGATCATCAGATATATTTTCATACCAGCCAAAGAGAAACAGGGTAAGGAGCAACGCCGCCCCAGACCATCACACTCACACCGTCTCTCACTCTTCTGATTTCTTAACCTGAAAGGCTGCCAGTTTCTCACTAATTCCACAAAGTTTCATTATTGTCAAGTTTTTTGGCCTCTTCAAACCACCTCAGCTTCTGCCCAAACTTGAAAAGGCTTTCTTCCTCCAAAGAGACGCAGAAACAACTCATCTCAGCGACATCTTTTTATTTCTCTTTTCTTTTGTCTTTAAATTACTTCAGTTTACAATACAAGACCACCATGATTTTGTTTGAGTGGTCAGAGTAGACACAGAGAGGTCACCAAGCAGGTTGAAAATCTACAAACAAATGAACCAAAATAAATTACAAATCACAATGAGCTAATTAAGCAGTTTACCAAGTAATATTACCAATCTATTTTAAGTTAACAGTGAATGAACAAATAAATAAACTACATTCTAAACACATAAAACCCATTTCATCACCAAGGCTAATTTGGTCTTCTGAATGCAGATGAAATGATTTAAACTGTGCATAATGTCCAATTCCTACCAGTGGTGTCTTTGTGGAAGCTTGAAGCCGAGGTTCTTTGTCTGTAGAGATCATTCTGAGCACAGGTGTGCCAAGTTACCTTATAGGCTTCTGAAGGCTTGAGTGAGAGAGAGATGGGTGCGCTTGATTCTCTCTGATGCATGTGCCAGTTGGGTGAAGATAGCAAATACACCCACAAATGCACAATTTGCTGTTTTAACTTGACAATTATGTTATAAAGCAGTTTTTATTTGTGGAACAAGTAAAAACAAGCCTGTATGTTCTTTTTGGTTCTGCAGTGGTTTTCATCTTAAAATATTCCCATGGATGCCCTTTTTGCCCTGATGCTAGTTAATTGAGGCAAACGAGGCTTGCTGTGTTTGACCCCTGATGTTGGTCTGGGTTCTTTTGTGGTTTGTTGGATACCCAAAGTATTAGAGACATTTTTTAACCCTGTCCAGACTGACATGTCCAAAACTTTCTTCATCTGTTTGTTCGTGAAGATCATTTTCCTACTTCATGTCGTCAGACAAGTTCTATCTAAGTGAATTTTTTAAACTAATTATTTTATCAAGCTTGGGTATGGCTGATGAAACTTATCAGAGCTTAGTCATAATCAAAGTTAATTTATGATTCAATAAAAGGGCAATTGATTTGGATAGGTTTTCTTCTTTAAAAAATAGAAGTATATGAAAACTGATCTTTGTTTTTACTTAAGTTTGACATTAAAATGTTCATAATGAGCTCTCCTACAAAAACTAAAAGTTAAAGCAGAACAACAATGTTTGCACTCTGTCTTTATTTACTTTGATTTTGCAATAGCTTCATGGTAATTAAATGTGGCTTTCATTTTGTGCTCAAAAATGTTTTTCTCAGAGAAAACACTTAACATGGTGTTTTGATGCATCATGTCAAGGTGGAGATCATGTCAACCAACCAACTAAAGAAGAACACCTAAAGCTTTAGTTAAGCAACACAGTCAAATTTCATCATCTCAGCATTCGCAGCGTCTCTGTAGAGCAAGTTCTCCACACAGTGCTCCTCTAATATATTGCAGTTGCATGCAAAACGACATGGTGGGCGACCAAGATGTAACCATGTTCCTGCTAACAACAGTGTTTTTGTCTTTTTCTACGCATGTTGCTTTGTGTTGTATGCTCGCCGTAGGCGCCCTACACTGCCCCCAACAGGAACGAGCCGTAATATATGTATTACGGCTGCAAAAGTTGAGTTGGCCTGATTCTGATCTTGAGCGTCTGTCTTCTGCATGAAATGCAAGCTTTACCATTACCAGATTCCCTGATTCATTTGTAAATCCAACTTGATGTGCATTCTTTTATGTAAATAAATGCATTAATCCATTCTCATTTAAGCATCTTGCTACAAAATTGTTACGTTTCGCAACCTGGGAAAGGTCTCAACCTAGAAACCGGGTCAAATATGCAGCAAATAATGCACTCTGATGATTTTTTTTTACTCTCTGTTCAACACTTTTCCTGTTTTTTGATAGCTGTTGTTTAAGTTTTGGTGTGTCAAAAGGGCAGAAAGAGCTGGAGAGTATTTGTTCAGGCCTGTGTCTGTCAGAACCTTTACAATCCAACAAATCCAATAGGACACAGTTATGCTTGCATATCTGAGAAGCATTAAAAGAAACAGCAATTGTGAATTTGTGTACAAATTATGCCAGTCCTACATAATCCCTAGTCCTGCTGTGTCAGGGTGTTATTTCTGTAGGCTTGAATACATCTAAAAGCTAGCATGGTGCCGCAACAATGGACCCCCACTGTGACTGATGGGTCGAACATCACTCACTGTGCATGTACAGCGTCTAGCAGTAGTAATCACAGCCTTTGAACTTTTTCAACACTTCTCATGTTAAAATCCTAACCTCAGTGATTTTTAGTTATGTTTGGGTGGATTGGGATTTTTTCAGCTTTGACTGTATTAGAGTCGTCCTGCATAAAAGTGAATCTTCGGCACAATTTTAAGCTTTTGGAGAAGCATTTGGGCTGGATTACAGCTTTTCATTACTGCTAATTTTGCCGCAGCTATGTATTATTTTCAGTTTATTTACTGTGACATGTTTTTATCAAGTAAACAAATTCATATTGCCTTGGTGAAATGTCTAAAAATCAACTGTACAATGAAATCTGTTCCTAGTTTCCGTTTGTAGAGTGACGAAATGTGAGTGCAGACAGGCACACTGCTTCCGCTACACCTTTACACGGCAGCTGGGCTAAGGTACAAAGATTATCCAAGAACACATCACCTCCAGGCAAAGGCATTCATCTCCAAAGGCTAGGGAAATAAGAGCTGCAGTTTCATTAAAAAGATTTATTTTCTGTTTATATTAAGTCTGGTGGTCTAGACGACCAAGAACTCAGTAAAAAAAAAAAAAAAGTTCTTAAATTCAAATGAGAAGCCAGAGGCTAGTGAAAATTAGTGACGGCAGATCCGCCTCAACTACACAGAATTCAGATCATCATTTGATGTGTGGAAAGAAACTGTGGTTGGATTTACAGATGCCATAAAAAATGGTGATGCGTCTTGACACAGCAATTCCACACAACGCAGCAGGAGAAAACAACTCTCGGAATCCATCTCATTTAGAGTGCGCTGCAAATTAGACTCGCAGCACGCATCGTCACCGCATATCTTAAACCCAAACTCGGGCTGAAATCACTCACATTGATTACAGCCCCCACCAGGCTCAGCCGCCTCCGCCATATGCTCCCCCGGCTCCTTAGCCCACGCAGCAGACGTCACCGCCGCAGTGACACCTGTCAACTTGTGGCCTAATCGTCGGAGTGAACGTCACAAAAAAAAAAAAAAAACAATGTTCTGGGAGGAAAATCAGGACAAAATCAACTAAGGACTTCAACTCTCCCCTCCCCCCACTTCTCTCCTCTTCTATATCCACCCTATGAGCCGGTGGTGACTGCTTTGATTTGTGCGCCTGGTAGTGGCCACCTGCTGCTTTGTAGACTCGTGAGGCCCGTGCACGCCGTGCGCACACGCGCCCTTCTCCACTCTAAATGAGGAGACTAAGGAGCCACAGAATCTCTAATGAGTAGTCTGACAGAGCGCATCCGTGTGTCACCGTTTCTTCCAGCAAACACCTGCTGCTCTGCTTAAAAAAAAATAAAAAATCCACTGAGGACTGCGGCGCAACACACACTGGTGGGAGGATGAGATGAAGAGGGCGGGAAGAAAAAAGAAAAAAAAAACAAAAAGAAAAAAGAGGAATGAGGTGTTTATTAAATTCAGAAGGACAGGTCTGGAGGGCATTTCTTCGCTTGTTGTTGTCACTATAACAATCTGAATAAAGTTAGACAATGTAAATCCACAAAATGGTCACGTGCAGTGCTGAGCACATCACACCTCTGTCTAGAAACTGATCTGTAGGATTAATTAGGTTGAGGAATATAGTAGTCAGATTATAGATTTAAAGATTTTTGGCACTAGTGGCCTCTGTATATGGAGAACTTTCTCTACCACTGAGGCACCTGGTTCCTCCGAGTATGGAATGAATACCTCATGTTAATAAATAAATAAAAATAGCGTAGAAAAAAACAGATGCTTTGAATTTTACTTTGAGACCAGTCACGTTCACAGCTGTGGAAACACCACTAATTCACCAGATTGTTTGCTAATATATTTGTGAACATCCTCGCTTTCATTGGATGTAAAATCTACCAATTCAAATCCAAGCCTAAATGTAACTCATTTCTAGTTATGCATTTATGTTGCAGCTCTTCCCCGTCACTTTCACTGGCACTCTAAGAAAGTGAGCAGTGGTTCTCTGGGAGCGGGAGAAGATGTCGGCAAAATCTTTAGTGATGCCATTTGGCTACATGGATCATAAAGAATATATTTGTAACAATAGCATCCAGAAGAAAACATACAGCGACTTGTAAATTCTCCAGTAGTTGGCTTTCAGAGATGGTAGGGACTACGTCAAACTTTTGTTGTCACTTAGACATAGCTTACCTTTCTTTCTGCTTTTTTTCTGAGTGATGTTAGCAAAGCTAGCTAGCTAATGTTAGCAATCTGCTTCTGTACCAAAATTCTTTACCCAATTCTCTCACAAGAGATTTAGTCAATATTAGCTATACATATTAACTTACCTGTGTACACTAGGCTTATATACTGTATGTTTTGGGGCACTAGTTTCCACTCCTTGTTAGCTGTTTGCCACCTAGCTTGTGCACCAAGGAAGGTCACCTCATATTAGTGTGGGGGTGGAGGAGGGAGCTTGTTTCTGACTTAGTCTTGGTTTAGGTGTTCTTGACTACAATACTAACTAACATGTACATGTGCTGTTCATTAAAAGCAGTTAGAGAACCACCGAATGGACATGGATCCTGATCAATGATAGGAGGGTTAAGGTTAGCCTTCAAAGACGAACGGTTGCCATGTGGAACCTGCGTATAGCTGCCTTGTTGAAGCTCATCCATGTTACTCAAAAGAGCTAGTGTCCTTTAAATGAAAACTTCATGTTTCATCAGTACACAAACTTCTGACTAGCTGAAAAAGTCCCATTTGTCCTCCAAACAAGAAGTTCTAACTTCTTAAAAGCACAATATAAAAATGAGAAGCGGCCGTACAATTCTGCTGCTGATCCAAGCTTTTTAGCGTTCATTTTGATGAATTACAGACTGACCTTTATTTTTGTGTGTTTCTATCAACACTGAGGCCCTCCTGGCTCTTCTTCCAAGAAGCCCATCATATTTCAGAATGGGACCGACGGTGCCATCAGAAAGTGACACAGTTTGACCTTAGAATTCAGCTTGAATGGCTTTGGCCTTTACCTTTAAAATGGATATCTATAATCCCATTTCTGAGGTCTTCAGAAAGCTCTCTTCCTTTGTTTTCTCTGGTCTATCTCCAGTGTGTTATACGCAGCGAGGCATGTCAAGAATCCTGGTAATTGAGCACATCTCTTCACTTCTTTGTAGTAATGCTAAATGCATGTACTAGAGGAGTGTTTTCCCTTTTGTTTATAGAAGTTGGAAGATTACCAGCTCATTTATCCATGCCTAGAGTCCATATATCAAAGACAAATCTTAAAGTGGAGCTCCAAAAATATGTTATTGATGTCAGCAAAAAGAACCTTACTGCCAACCAAGAGTTAAAGCTCCGCTTTCTGTGGCGTTTACAGGAAACACAGGCCAGACAAGGTGTTCCAGTCAACCTGTCTGCCCTGCTTTCACAAGAACTAGAAAGATATGAAGTGTCTTGTCCGATTCATAAGCGACTAAATATTTATCATGTGTGTTCAATTAGTCCAGGTGCTATTGATTGGGCCAATCAATCCCACCTACAGGTTCAGAAGAGGAGAGATGAGTCAAACCATGCGGGATGCTTCTTGATTATCATCTCCATTCATGTAAGCTACCTCGTAATTTGGTTGAGGAAGAACTGGCACGGAAAATAAAACAATTTTCTTCTGTCTATGATACCGGTAGAAAAAAATAACCTGAAAACGCTCACCAATCAAAAGTGCAATGACGAGCCTATTGATTGGGATTTTTTTTTTTGTACGTAGGAGCATGCGGGGAAGCACACCCTCTCATTTTTCCCTGCCTGATCCCACTACGCCACGGCAAAAGGGGAAGGTACGAGTTTATCATCTAGGCACCATTGATTGGGAATAGTGAATTCTAGGCCACTGCCATCTACTGTGGGCATAAACAGGTCATATTGGAAGGAAGTAGACGCCACAATTTTTCATTAAGGCCCGCGGTCAATGTTGCGGTGTCAAATAGCAGCAGCTGTGTAGCCTCATGAGAGTTGGCAGGAGGAAAATTGTGAGACAAGATGGCAATAAAACAAAAACTCCACAAAAGGGATAAAAAAAAAGACTGATGATGGTGATGAAGTGTATTCTCTGGAGACAACAGGCCTCAAGGCAGCAGCTCTGCGCACTGATGTAAATGTTTCCCCACTTCTTATTTTAACCTTTCAGACAGGCTTCCAAACAATAACTCAATAACACAGAGACGGTTCCTCCAAACTTTATGCATTATTGCATCAGTGGAGCCTGATTCTTTGAAGTGGTTTAGTAGACAGACAAACCTATTGATTCTTAAAAAAAAAAACAGAATGCTTGAACTTTTTTTTTTCTTTTTTTAAACAACAAATATTTCTGAGACACTTACAAAGAGATGTGTAGACCAAGATACAGACAGGGGCCGATGTAAGACATTTGCCAAGCTTTCATAAAGCAGGAGAGATCTTTGAAGTTGTGGAGTAAAATAAGCACACACACCTCGAGGACAACGTCAGGCACACACATTACAGACCTCTTTGAATTATTTTCACCAGAAACACATACAGAGACAAAAAATTAACCACCAAGAACAGAAACCTCCATTTAGACAATTTTAGAGCACATGCGGCCTAGCGATGGGTCTGTAAATTATTCAATTTCTGAGGAGCTGACTATCCATTTAAGTAAATTATTGAATGCCAGCAAACACAGAGGATATGTCATAAATTATCAGCTTACTTGACTCAAAGTTTGATGAAAGGACAAAAGGTCATGTGGAGAGACTCCTCACTATGTGGCCTGTGAACCCTCCTGCTAGAGTTTAGGGGAGGTTGCCTGTCAGACCGTCACTTCCTAAAATCACACAAAAAAAAGCGCACGCAGTGTACGTGAGGCCCTGTCAGACCGCGCATAGGATAAAAAGAACATGGGGTCCAAATGACTCCACTGCTTAAGACTGTGGGGGGTTAGAAAAGTCACACTAACTCAATGTTGGGCCAGAAAGAAAGCATAAAAAAAGATCCTCAATGTGCATCAGCAGACTGTGTGGACAAAGGTACCAAAAACCTTATATGTCACCAATGGGCTCGACAGCATTGTCACATGGTGTAGAATGGAAGTTGTTTACTCCATCACTCAGTTTGAATCTTCAAGACACTGCGGATATGCTTTGAAGAAACTGGCATAATAAAATCTCATAATGATAATATTTCTTATCAAACTGAACCCTCTTGGGATATCTAGTTGCTGTAAATATGTGACTTCACTTGTTGAAGTACATGTTCACTCTGGGTAATGGTGGTAACGGTGGAAGGAGTTGAACTTGCAACGTCTCTGTTGTCGTGTCCTTCAGGAAGACTCTTCACCCTCCTTGCCTGCTGGTGGAGGTCAGAGGGAATGACGGCACCGACGCATGGCAGCCTTGTTTCTGTCGGGGCAGCTGTGGCTGCGACCCACTAGCTTCCCACCATCAGTGTCCATGAATGGGTAAATGTCTGAATGTAGAGTGAAGTGCTTTGGGGTCTTCTGGACTTGAGAAAGTGCTGTACATGTTATAGGAGCCAGATATGTCGTTGTCTCCAGGCAAGGCGGATGAAGTGCCTTGCCCACGCACACGACTTAAATGAACGGATCAGGATTTCACACTGGCAATGGCACAGACTCCCACCCCACGGTGACCCCTAAAGTGGCATAGTTTGACCTTACAATTCAGCTTGATTGGTTGTTTTATTTTAACAACCACACTAACCATCAACCCCATCAGCCCAGGGTTACATTGCTTCTTATTTCTATGTCCAGGACATTAGGCTACAATTCCATGAACATTTTCACAATATTAGAAACTGTGGTCATAAAAACATGAAGCTGCTTGGAAATGTCTTGCAGCCTTTTCCTTTAACATGGATATCTTTATTTCCATGCTCCTCAGACAGCTCTCTCCTTTGCTTTTTCTCATCCACCTTTATCTTTACAAGATCGGTTGCGTGGCAGCTTTTTTGTGTCCTTGATACAAGAAAAAATTTTACACAAAGCAAGAATCAAATGATTTGTAAGCACTGTGAGAACTCCAAATGCCAAGTAGAAGCCATCTGCTTCATTCCTTCTTTCAATCCTAAACTCGAGCTATTTCAAACTTTTATCCACATGCCTGGAGTGGATTTGATAGGGATAGTTTGTCTTTTTGGGGGATTAGAAACACTAATTGAAGCTGAACTAGACTTCTCTACACTGATTAGATTTGGTAAAGCACAAATTGTGACTTATGAAACTTGTAGTCTATTTGCGAACAGTTCGAAACAGGATTCTTCCTAGTTTTACCAAAAGTAAAGTTGAAACCTCGACTAAAAACCTGGACACTGCATATTTGATGGTTTCTCTCTGCTAAGACTGAAAAATAATTGAAATGTGAAACAGTGGGAATACTAGCTCTTTATTTTTTAATCCTCTCTGAAAGAATACTTTGTTCCCATTACATGACCAATAAATTATGGTGTGGAAGTTTCTGGTAATCTGGTCTGGATAATGTTTCTGTGCTTTCTCCTTTCCTCTGTTCTATCAGGGGTTGAGTGGTTGGTAGAATTGTTGCCTTTCAACAAAAAGGTCCTGGGATCTGTTCAAGCTGCACCCTGCCACTCAGCCAACGACAGCTAGAGAAAGGTAACGTCCCACCAAAAACTGTAAGAAATCAATAAGCAGGTATATGCAACGCTTGGGTGGTTAGGTATCACAGTAGTTCCATTTAGATGGCGCAGTTTTGGTGTCGATCAAGCACCCCGATTTGTCTCACTTTCTATTAAAAGACACAAGTTTAGACAAATGAAACTAACGTTTTTTGCCTCCTGACTGATTGATCTGCGTCACTCGAGTCGTCAAAGGAACGTAAGATGAAATACACAAGTGGAGTAATTTCTTTGAATTTTTGCTGTCACTTGTGTTTTATGGCACAAGCGCACACCTCTGAATCATCCTTCGCCTTCTTCAGAAATCACTTCTGTCAGCTTGAAATGTCTCGTTATTACCCTCATCCCTACGTCTGCCTTCGGGGACTGGATACACAGCTGCATCTTTTATAATTTGAGAGATGTAAAATGTTTCTCCTTCTTTTCTTCCCCTGCTTTCAGCACCAAACAATGTGCTTGTGAGGTTTGTTTGAAACATTTCAAAATGCTTGTCAGGTCCCTGGAGGAGATGCAGCTATCAGGGAGTGTGTTTTGTATAAATACCATTATACAGTTAGGACTCAGAAGGTACCATTCTCTCTATATTTTTTTTTTCTTTTTTCTCAATGAAAATATTCGGAAGCCTCAGGGGAACGTGGAAAGGCGGTGTTGGCCGTCACTTGCGCTGTCTTTCTCTGCGATAAAAGGAAACTCATTAGTTTTCACAGGACATTCGCCTTGCAAAGTATTCAAACCCCAAACTTCAAAGAGCTCATTTTATTTGATAGACCAACACAAAGTAGTCAGTAATTATCGAGTGGAAGAAAATAGGAAGCTTTCACAAAAAGAGGACTCAATTTTTAAGTTCAATTATTTCTGACAACCCTGGATAAAGTGCAACAAATTGCCTTCAAGAGTAACCAATTTGGTATGTGTATGATTTATTCAGACTGTTCTGTAAAGGCCTCCCAGGTCTGAGCAAACAGCATCAAGTAACTTAGCAACACAACAGATGGGGTCCAGCAGAAAGCTGTGAACATCTCAGAGCACTGATCAATTCATCATCTGACAATTGAAAGGGTATTTACACAACAGCAAGATGACCAAGACATGGGGGCATTGTCCCCTGTCTTGGGACAATGCCCCCATGGGGGCAGACAAGCAGCTCAGACGATCCACAGCTTAGGTGTGGAAATTTGTTGACTTGTTCACTTCATGATTAGTTAGAAACCTGGAATTCAAGAAAATGTGGCAAAAACAAAGCCATTGCTGAAGGAAGTCCTGTCTGTAACAACAAAATGTGAAGATAGGCACTCTGGTTAGAGGAGACATTATGGCTCTTGGTCTGTTTTCACTTCTTTCCCTTCTTTCTTTCTAGGTAGCTAGCATCACTGTTCATCCCCTCAAAGAATAATCCCAAGTTAAAATGACCCAATCAAAGTATAACTTTAAATCTAATTGACAATTTATTTTAAAATTAATGTTCTATCCTATCTGAGTGACTGAGGTATTTTGTGAAAAAGGATGGAGAAAAAGAAAGTCAATCTCCACCTGGACAAAGCTGGTAGACATGCCTGTAATAACAGACTTGCAGCACCAGTCATATCTGCTAAACAATGACCAGGTGGCGAGTACAAGAATACATTTGTAAATTGATAAAGGTTCAAAAACATGCAGCGACTTCAGAGAAAAACACAAACACTAAAATTGTAGAATCGAATATCTTCTAAACATCATATTTGGAGTATTTTTAGGAAGCAAATCACCTAAAACAGATATTTTCAACAAACTCACAGATGCTATACGTTTCCAATACAAATGTGTGTAAAACTTTAATATTCAGCTAATGTAAGAAAAAATAAATAAATAAAACAATTTCGCAATTGTGGTTATTCCACTAAATAAGAAACGCAGTTAAAAATCACATGTGAATACATTTGTTCACTTGATAAGTCTTTAACAAACACACCGTCATCCTCCAGCTACTTCCTGTTTGCTTTCTACAGTGTGCGCCGGCAGCAATGTCCGGTAGATGATCATGTGACTCGTGATGCAAAAAGTGTTTCCAATACATGTAAAGTAAACAAGTATTGTAAAATAGTTGTAATGAAATGTAAAGTAAAACAATTTCAATATGGCCAAGAAACCCTACCTCATTTAAATAACACCTTTTATGGACAATATGTTATTTTTTAAATTTCCTTATTTCCACTAAGCACATTTATATTCAATATATCAAATTGGCACAATTACATGGTCAATGAACACGCAGCTAGTGATAATGCATTTTTCTGTTTGTCAAAGATTAATGTACAAAACGCTTCAACCAGATAATTAACCAAGATATATTAGAACTGTGTGCATTTAAATACAAAATGAAAGCACTCCAACAGCTTTTTCCATCGTCATGTCCAGCTACTTTCTAAAACAGGAATTTCAGGCAGTTTGACATTTCAGTCCAAACTACCCTTTAGTGTGGATGGGTAAAAGGTTTGAGTGACACTTAAAATCTCACTTTTTCCTCTCCAATTCATCGTCTCTTCTTCTTGCAGACGAATGAAGGAGGATTCATCGTCACTTAGAAGCTCTGACAGCAATTATTTAAGGAAAGCAGCAACGCGCACGCGATAAGACGCGGGCGCAAATCAAACACAAGAACTCATGCAAAACAAACTGATTCACAAGCGCAGCGTCAACCACATCTTTTCACATTAACTTTTATAATGACATGCCAATCAGACGGCAGGCGCCAGACAGAAACGAGTAAATATTTCAGCCTGACAGTCTGCCTGGAGATTAATTATTGACCGTGTTGGGAGGGTTTGCATCAACCAGAGTCACAGGCCAACCCCCCAACATCTGCTGGAGCAGATGAAGGGAAACAACACTGAGACATCACAGCAGCGCAGGTTGGACTGACTAGCAACAGCAGAAAATCAGGACGTAAGCAGAGCGAGCCTTGTGCTATGTGAGGAAATAAAAACAGACGTGTGTAGAATCCCATCCTGATCCCCCTCCCGTCCTCCATACAGAGTCATTAAGCCATAATGTTTTCAAAAGGTCACTTTGTTTTATTGCTGTGAGCTCCATGTGAAAACAGGTGCGCGTTTGTGTGTCAGCGCGCTTATAAGCGGATACGAACGGTGTGAGCGCGCGTGAGCGAGCCGCGGCTCCTTGATAACGTTTAATAGCCAGAGGCCCAATTAGTGTTAACATCGTCCTAATTACACCGGAGTGGCCTTCACAACGCGTAAATAAACACGGGGCTGAAGCCGGTGTCAGCCGCTGCGGCTGCGCGCCGCCGACCTTGGGGGAACTCTGCAGAAGCCGAGCATGCGTCACTTTGAATAGCAATAAATCAACAGAAAAGAGAGTTTGAGAAAATGTTGTGTGATAGAAACGTGGGAACAGCTCTCCTATTTAGGCTGTAAGAAGACAGGTCACAACAACAAGTTTACCGGATGATAAGTTGTTCCAGAAATGATTGCCTTAAACGATAATATTGTTGTTTCGAGATCATTTTCAAGTAATGTATTGATATACATATAGTGCAAGTTGAGCCTCTAAAAGACTGACAAACCCAATTTTACAATTGCTGTTTTTCTATTAAATACAAAACACAATTAAAATCAAACCTGAATGTGTTTGGATCAAGCAATATGAAAAAAACAAGCCACACTGTTATCCTCCAACTACTTCCTGTCGTCTTCTTCTTTGTGATTTGCGGAAGTTTGGGGAAAAAAGTGCCAAAAAGTGTTTCCATTGAAGTACCTCATCCTAGCACCATTTTTTTTTTTTTTTACAAAAAATTAGTATTTCAAAATTGGCTTATTTTCATAAAGCAATTTTATTTTCTAAGTGTCCAATTCCACAATTATTTGCTCAATGAAAATGCAGCAAGTGAGCAAAAATGTTTAAATCACAAAAGGGGGGGAAAAAAACAAATTCATCAGCTCTATTTAAAGATGTCTCAAAAGAATGAAAACAGTCAAATCCGGATTATTAAGCTTATTTTTGGTAATAAGATTTTTCTTTTTTTCAATAAAGTGCGTCAAGGCAACTTCTGGGTGATTGCCTTTAACAATTTTATACTTTTCAGCTTAAAAAAAAGTGATGCAATGTGAGCATATTTTAATAACAAACTAAGATATTAATGGACGGTACTAATTTTTTGCTAGTGGTGATGACAGAAGGCAGCAGCAAAAAGGTTATAGAGCACAGAACCAACAGTGGATTGATCTGAAGATTCTTTCAGAGGGCAACAACCCAGATCCACGGCTCGGTTCCCCGAGGTCGTTTTCCTCAGACTCCACAGGTTTGGGGGGAGGATGTAGCATCAAAGGTGAGAGGCAGATAAAAGAACAACACGGTCCACGGCAGACGTGTTGGAATCGTGCATTAAATTCTGTCTGCCGAACGCGTTCCGACACCCGCACATGACGAGCTGCCAAAGGTCAATCCGCAGAGGAATTTGACATCTTGTCAAGATTTGAGTGTTGTTGACACAAGAAACCTGCTGGGTGGGATTCAGAGCGGCGTGACTGCGTGTCAGTTCTCCTCATGAATAAGGTCCTGAATCCAGTCACCCGCCAATCCCTGAGCTTTCATCTGCAGAGATTAGCCTCGGAGGGGAAGAAGAACAAAATCTAAGCCTGTTTCTTTGAAGGCTAGGGGGTGGTCCATTCCTCCTCTGATCACATAAGACCCAAAATCTGCCACGCACAGCTCTGCTGGGCGCTAAATGGAACAAACACTCAGACTGGGTCAAAGCAGGAAGATGGAGCGCCTTGCAAAGGTATTCAGACCCCTCGAGTTTTCACTTTGTCACAAAAAAACTGCAAACTTTAATATTTCTTTTGTGGTTGGAGGTGTGGCTGTGATATTCACTGTAAATATTAAAAAGGTTAACATATAAAAAGTTCTGAATCACATTTTTCCATCCCAGAAAAAAAAAAAAAAACTGCCTATGCATCACTGCACTACAATAAACATTTTGTTTACTCTAAAGCCTATAGATGTCTGTCACACTTTCAGACAGCAGCCCTGCTGTCGTGGTCATATAGACAAAACCAGCAACAGAGTTACCAATTACTCAACAACGGTGAGAGTGAAACCATGAGTCAAAGGTCTATTCCAAACAATGACTTCCTGAAGCCTTGAACGGTCCTGATGGATCTGGATTTACAAATTTGACTCTGTTGTGGAAGATATACTCTGTTGTAAGACATGTTTTGTCATTGACAGGTGATTGGTATCATCACGGTTGAAGTTAGCACATTAGCTTCCTCTAAATATCATCCTGATATAGCATGTTAGCATGAGCAAAACTATTTTTTTTCAATTAGTCCTTTAGAGCAACTAACTTTTAATCTAGCTACTGAGGCTTTTGTGTCCATCTAAAGCTGTACAACAACGCATTGTTAAGATATGCAGCCAAGAGGCCCATGGCACCATGGGAAAAGATCCACGACTCTTTTCAGATCTGAGAATCTGTCCACAGACTGCCAAGTATAAAGGTAACCATTAGAGAACCCCATTTCCAGTTTCCCCTGCATGTTGTTGCCATGCAGGGGACGACAACAGGAGAACAGGGTAGTGGCATCATCATGCTATGGTAGTTTTTTTTTTTTTTTTTTTTGAAAGCAGCAATACAGGACACTTCTCAAAGAAAATCTGTTAGAGACTGCAAAGACTTGGAACTGGGGTGGAGGCTCACCTCCCAG
Source organism: Poecilia formosa (assembly GCF_000485575.1). Lineage (NCBI taxonomy): Eukaryota > Metazoa > Chordata > Actinopteri > Cyprinodontiformes > Poeciliidae > Poecilia > Poecilia formosa. Next base: position 1,350,415 of record NW_006800012.1, on the reverse strand, counting down.
CAGAATACTGACCCATAGCGCACAACTAGTGATTTAGATCACTATGGGATTCCACTGACAAAATCAACTGACTTAAGCAACGTCACAAAGAAGATTGGGCAAAAATATCAGTTTTTAGATGTGAACGGTGTTGAGTCACACCCCAAAAACGTTTCAGGTCAATCACATAAGACCTTGTGGTTTATAAATGACCAAAGGTGAAAACATTGAAGGGGTGTGAGTAATTCTGTGAAGCCACCAACTGAAAAACAAAGTACAAAACTGTCTCTGAGACAGTCTGAGGAACCTGGGCATTCAACTGAAATGTCAGTAGGACTGTTTGCTCTCTGACGTGGTGTCATCATTAAAACGGCCGAATAAAGAACGGACAGTTGATCGTATTCTTTTCATCTTACCCTCACGTCTCACCAGACCCACGCTGGACATTCACGGCTGTCTGAGAACACCTGTCACATTGCTGATGTGTCACATATGCTGGGGACGGGGGCAAGCCGAGTGAGGTGAGGAGTGGGAGATACTGAATAAATGCCTGTCTGTACTTTGCTGAGAGCCCTTTAATAGAAAACGAATCAAGCCGAACCAATAATGTGTTGAGGAAAACAACATTGGAGAGAAAAGGGCAGCGAGCAAAGGAGATTTACTGTGCCGTGTCTGGAACCGCGACATGTAGCCAGGGGCGCGTCACCACCTCCTCCTCCTCTCGTTGCCTTTCTTCATCCTAAATCCTCCATTTGTCCCTGATCCCTTCTGCCGCTCCGCCGGCTGCCAGTCAGACGTAGTGGGCTGCGGCCCGTTATGTAACAATCCATTTTGTCGGCCGGTTGCGAACGGCACGCAGCAGCAAATACGGCTTTTGACAGCACAGATGCCGGTGCACACCAACAAACAAAGACAAACACAGACTGCGGCAGAATGGAAAACATAAAGTGGCGTCGGGAAATGTTTGGGGGTCTTTCGGTCTGTCCTGCTGGTGTGTGATGAGGACGGAGAGCCATATGGACCTTAAGGCAATCTGCTGGGTTTTAAGATTCCTCTCATGAAGGCTGTAAAGCACCAAGATCCCAGAAGGGGGTTTAGCTTCATTTCTGTAGAAATGAAACAAAAGCTGTAACAAATAGGTCCATCTACCTGGACAAGGATAATATCCCTGTTTGCACAGTTTTCTATGGTGTCATCCAGGAATTGTTACTACGGAATATCGTCTCTTATTAGTAATTTCCAGTAATTTCCAGACTAGCAAGCCATGCTAACACTAACAGTCATGAGATTGAGAGTATAAGTCTTCAGTCACCATCTACAACACTTTGAAGTTACTTAAATCATATGAGTTATAACCATTTTTAATTTTCCTGTTGAGACAAAGCGTTTGTTTTAAATTAAGCTCACTGTATTTTACTTTGCCTCCAAGTGGAATCTTTAAAGGTGAACCCCTGGGTTTCACTTGAGATGTGCTAACTTTATTCCCAGTGTGCCATTCGAATAAAAGAAAAAAAGAAAGAAAACAACCTCTCATCTTTTCATACAGAAACTCTCTACAAAGTTTTATCTAACGGAACTTCAGAGTTTTTGCAGAGTCGGTCTTGGCAACAAAAGGCCCGTCTCGACCAAGGAGCTGCAGTGCGGCAGCTAAACACATTATCCTTTTTAAAAAGGGGCAGCTCAGTTCCACAGGAGGTAGACAGGCAGAACATCTTTTGTGTTTTAACTTTAATCACAGTCAAAAAAAATTCTGTCTCCATTACATCTTATTAAAAAGTTGCAAAATATCAGAACTCTTATTAAAAAAAAATTCAATAAGCACAATCTATATACCAAATCGACTCAAGCAATGCAGAAACACAAACTTTTACTAAGTATTTGTGGTCTAGTTTCAATGCAGATATCTTAGTGCCATTGAAATAAGACCAAACTAACTTACAAGTAACTTTTCACCAAGATTCATGAACTTGTTTTCAGTAAATAATTCCTTAATATTATTTTTTTTTTAAATAACTAGTTCTACTGGCATATTATTTAACTCAGAAACAGACATTTTTCACATTCTACTCGCTGATACTGAGTAATTATTTACATAATACAAGCTCTTAAATCTTGCTGAAAAGTCACTAGTAAGTTACTATTGTCTTATTTCAAGTGTACTCAGATACTTTCACTAAAATCTGGGCCGAAGGTAATTTGTAAGATTTTATGTTTTTCCAGTGAATTATTGTTGTTAAAATCAGACAAACCATTGAAGTGACATTTTGTTCGTCGTTAGTGTCAACAGATAAAATAAAATAAAAAAAAGAAAAGAAAAAGAAAAAAACTGCTCATCCAAACATAATTTATGTACTTTGGAGTGTTTGAACTAATGTAGGATTCATATTTTAGTGAACAGTGGGTTGGTGTGTGGCCTTGGGGCCCACTGAATGTTGTGGACAAAGCATGCTAGCATAAAAACAGATGAGCTGTAAATGTCACGAAGCATTCAAACATCTTAAAAGTCACTATGCAGTAAAATTGCAAAACAGAAAAAACCAGTTCCAATCTGGGGAAAAAAGTAGATATTTGCTCCTATTGTGTGCTCATGCAAACCCCCTTTTCAGAAGGAACAAAAAGCCTGTTTACATGTGTTGTCCCCCCAACCCCCAAATGAAAACAGACCGATTATAGAAGTAAACTTGGAGAACAAGATAGCCTGAAGAAATGTTTGCAGGAAAGGAGAGTACAAATCTTATTTTATCTCGTCTTATTAACAACAGCACAGTGATAACGGCCCTGTTGGCCCCAAACGCTGAGAGAAATGTGATTTGATGCAGCCGGGCAGCCACTGCGGTGTCCACAAGCTACAGAACCGTCTTTGTCATCACAATAAGCCCCGCGCTGCCACGCTGCCCAGACCCATCTCCCCCCACAGCTCAGCTAATGAGGACAAATAAAGGAAAAAAACTAAAAAAATAAAAATAAAAAAACAACAACAAAAAGAAAACGACAACAGAGTATGGATTGAGTCAACGCATCACGGATAACATCCAATCCGGGCGGGGTTTGGGGGGAGGGTGGGACGGGATGTGTTGTTTCAGCCACATCTCACCGGTAAACAAACGGCAAACGTTTTCTCTAATTAACCAGAGCTTCTCCGCCAAGAAGCCTGAGCCAGGAAGCGGTGATTACAGCGATCACGCCGTCGCGCCTCCGAGAAGGCGGCAGGGGTACACGGAGTTTCACGACATCTTCCTTTAATGTTCGGGAAGGGAGGTTTCCACAGTATTCATCACACAGACATACGCACACACACGCACGCACACGCACACACCTCTTCTTGAACTTTCTTCACTTTGTGTCATGTTACAAGAGCACAGCTCCACATTTTTCCCACATTATTAGTGAAACGATCTGCTGGTGGAACTACTCGTTTTTCATCAATATTAAATAATTGTTTACTCAAAAAAAATCCTATAAGTGAAGTTGCTGCAGCTAACTAAAACTAACAAAAACTGAAATCGAGAAAATATTTCTGCGATCTGAAACAAAAACTGTAATTAACGGGGGAAAACTATAAGTAACTGGAAATATAATCAATGTCTATAAGACAAGCTAAAACATTTTCATATGTGTAAATGCATTCATTAGCCTTTTGAACTAAAAATACATTTTTACGGGAGTATCAGAATACAAACGATCACCTTTTAGGTTTTTATTTAAGTTTGAGACTGCAAAGTGAATATGAATATGTTCACAGATTACAGGATATCGTGTATTTTTCTCTTTAGACAAGAAAGCCAAAAGCAAGTTCCACTTTGTTTGAGCTAAAGTACAGAGCATTTGTTTATCCCACAGATCAGACAGGGAAAAGCTAATGGAAATGCTAAAAAATAAAGAGAATAAACTGTAAATGATCGTTTCTCTTTATCAAAGTGTTACCTCTCTTCTTGGCACAGTCAGTTTAACAAGTGTAAGAAGAGTGATTTGAGTTGGAACCTCTTAATAATTGATATGTGGATGAAATAAAAGGATTTAAATGTTATGATTGAACCCTCCCTCATCCCTCCTTTGGCAGCACCAACAAAGTGCTGGGGAAACTACAAAAAAAAAAAAAAAAAACTCTAAGCGGATCATTTTCAGACTAGAGTTGATTCTGTAAACACTAAACTCCTGCAGTGCTTGCTCTTCACTCCGTTCTGTCTGCGAATTCCCCAAACCCTCCCCTCGTCGTTTTCAGTCAGCAGATTAAATAAGGGTTTCACGGATGTCAAAAAGTATTAGCTTCTCGTGCAAAAATTATAGTGTGAAGGATGTGGGGATAGACCTCATCATGTTTCTCCTCAGAGCATACGGCTAAGTGCCAGCCTTGTAGCTTTTTTTTTTTTTTTACTCAAAAAAGACAAATATTAGTCTGAAAAAAGCTTTACCTGAGGAAGACAATCCTCTGCATGACCCTAAAGCCCAAACTTTTGGTGTGCTTCCATATAAACAAGCAATATGTTATCGGTTGCAGCATAGACTCAACCGAAATGTATTAGTGGAATTATTTCAAAACAAGCATAAGCCCATCAGGAATGAGGTGTATTAAATGTTTAAATGTATATAGTAAGTACTTGACTGGATCAGTTCAACTAAAAAATACTTTATTTATCCCAAAAGGAAGTTGAATGGAGTCAGAGGAGTCTGAAAAACTCAGTGGGAATGGTGATGCTGTGGGCAGGAAGTATCTCTGGTAGCAGTCAGTGCTGCAACCAAGCCTCTGACTGAAGACACTCAATGTATGACAGTCTGGTGTCTTAACAGCTCAATATCCAGGCAACAGAGCCAATGTTACATAGTAACAAGTCCTGGATGACATCATCAGTTGTTAGTAAGCTCTACTAATCCACATCATTTACTTTACATTTACAACCATTGCTACTGTTCAGCCCATCTAATTTAGGCTATTATGTTTCTAGGCAAATCAATAAGTACACTGTTTTAGTTCCCTGTTCATGTCAGTAAGGAGAGTGCATAGACCTTCCATCCCCATTGCAGAAACTTTGAAGGTTCTTAATGCATTGAGCAGATTTATTAGTTTGGCACCGGAACAGATTTATGACCTGTTGTTGTTGTTGTTGTTGTTGTTGTTGTATCAACCTTCCAGACCCTTCCCGGCCACTTAGGCCTTCTGGTTCTGGTCTGAATCTCCAGAACCAGAACCAGACATTCAGCTTCTATGCTCCTCTAATCTGGAACAAACTTCCAGAAAACCTCAAAGATGCTGAAACACTGAGCTCCTTTAAATCAAAGCTAACGTCACACCTGGTCAGAGCCGCTGTTGGTCAGCAGTAAATGGAACATCGATCGATCGACATATTTGATGATGACGTTTGACAAAATGTAGTGCTTGTTGCTCGTTTCACAGCTGGTGACTGTGTGACGTTCTTATCATGAAAAGACCTTTTGAATTGCCTTGTCGCTGAAATGTGCTACGCAAATAAATTTGACTTTCCTCTGATGGAGTCTCGTGAGTCACATTTCAGTATATCTATTCATACAACCATCTCCTCTGGAGAGTTGTGTTTTGAAGCATGAGATCCCGCTTCTTAGGCACTGAGGTTTGTGGTGGAGGGGCAGGAGAGTAGAGAGGAAGGGCTGCAGTGTCAGCCATGGTGTGTGCATGTTAGCTGAGTGCAGATGGAGCAAGGAGCACTCCATTTTCCCCGACAGCCGGAGACGGAACGCACCGGGAAATAAGGCAGATATGCTTAGAGAGATAAGTTAGGGGAGATGATGAGAAATGAGAGTTCACTGAGAGATAACATGCACCTTTACCACGGTTCATTCTGTCCGCTGACCTTCAGCTGCTGCCTCTGTTCTCTCTTTGTTAGTCTTCAAAGGTCTTTGCCCTAGTTTTCCGATTCCCTTTTCTTCCCCAAAACCCAAACTCTGATCAAACTTGCCAGGATGCTTAGCCTGATCCTGGAAAAGGATTTGTCTCTTCACAACATAACCTGTGAGAGACTTAAAGCATTAATGACTCAAAGAATTCACGAAGCTACACCGGCAAATGACAACGGACTTGAGGAGAAATAAGTAACTGGAAAAATGGACGAGGACGAAGCAGAAGTTGGACTGAGGTCAAGAAGAGAACTTTTCTAATCTCAAGCAGGTCAGCTTGATTCTAGTCTTTACCTTAAGAAAAAGGAAATTAGTGTAAAATAAAAAGATGCAACAATCCAAGGGAATTCTCAGGGGTGGTACTTTATTATTTTTCCAAATGCGCGTCGCTTCTTATGTTAAAGATCTGAGGCTCGGGGCTGCCTCAGAGCAGGTTCAAAAGTGCAGGGCGTGGAATAACTCCAGGGTACGACCTAATTGCGCTTTAAAAATTTATGAATGAATAAGAGTAATAAAGCAGGACGTCCGTGAACGGGCGCCATCAGGACACTGGAGTGGTTTTCTTAAGGCTTTAAAGAGTAGAAACAAAGCAGGTGGAGGATAAATCAAGTTTCTGCCGCTTTTCCGTGGTTGAAAAGCAAAGCGGTGACCAAACCAGAGACGCCAATCTGTCCAACCAGACTGTCACAAACAGAAGAGAACAGATTTCCAGCAATTCCGCTCCCACTTGCTTTCCAGATGTTGGCTTTTATCACGCAGCTTTATTGCTGAATTCCAGGAAAACAAGAGAGACTGAGTTTAAACTTTATGCATTTATGATCTATATAAAGGTATTTAATTAAGTGTTCCAACACACACACACAAAAACCCCAACAAGTGCATCTGGATGGGACGGCTGTAATGAAGAAGAAGAGCTCTCGCCGAAGCCATATGGAATGGAGGAGACGTGGAAAAGGGGGAGCGAGATAACAAGACGACGCTAATGAGAAAAATAAGAGCAGCGCCGCAGACTCGGCGTTTGGTGTGCAGCTGTCCCCGTTCTTCTGCTCCCACTCAGTAACCAGACTGTGCGACTTGTTAATACCACAAAGCTGTTTTCCTAACTGAGTGCTCGACTATTATATTGGTGCTTAATTTCCTCATCATCTGGGCGTAGTTCTGCGCTAATCAAGGTGTTGTATTTTTCTTTTTCTGTTTTTTTTCCCCTCTTCCCCTGAAATTACTACGACTGTAGAGGAAAAACAAAAAAACAAGTAGACAAACCGAAAGAAGTCATACTCAAACGTAATTAGATAAATTCCACCTCTTCAAACGTTTGCATACGTTTCTAATTAAATTCAGTTAATTTAATTTCAGCTTTCAAATATGGATTCAAACCCTTCGTTTTCCCGCTGTTTTGAAATACACACAAATTTGCATTTATAGTGGGATTTTCTGTAATACATGCAGGTTGAAATGCATACATGCAACCAGTATTGTTAGGATATATGTCAATTAATGAGCTGCAAAGACACCTGCTGCTCTCCTGACCGTCATCGTGATCCTGGTATGATTTTAGTTTGGTATTATTCAATTTTTGACCAATTTTTTTTTGGACCCAGTCTTATTAGAAGGGCTTGAACCCTTTTAAATTTATCGTTAGTTGAGGAATAAGTAATAATAGGTTCATATAGGCAGTGGCGGAAACCGCTAACTAGAGTTATGCTTATGATCAGAATGGAGAATAGTACTATAGGCGTTACAGGTCATAAAGTTTCAGTAAAGTTAAGATCAGCGCTTTGGTTTTTATTCTCGTTTATCCATTCCAGAGCAGTTTTGTTGAGTGTTTAAGTTGTTGTTTGGTTGTAATGCGTAACTGTGTCTGACCTTTAACCCTTTGACCCATCTGTCACCATCGGAAGAAAGTAAAATATTTAGAATGATCCAGAACAATCAAGGAACCTCCAGGACTCAAGGCTGTCATAACTTAATGCCAGTGGTTAGCACATTTCTGCTTATAGCGGAGCTAATTTTCCTTAGCTTTCTTTAGCTTTAGCTAATGTTTAACTTCAAACTGTTGGCAGTGATATAATATGTTGTGGAACAGGTTGTTTTCATTGACACATGGTGGGTATCAACATGGTTGAAGTTAGCAGTTCAGTGTTTTAGCACATGGTATCCCACTAAATACCATGTTGATGTGCCACATTAGCATTAGCAGAGGTGATGTTTACGATTAGTCCCATAGAGTTAACTCAGCTAACTCCTCTTAGTAATAATCCCACCGATGATGAGTTTTGAAATTCAAACAACTACGGTGGATTTCACTGGAAACATTTAGCTGATGGTTAAGTGTACAGGCATTACCTTCACTAAGTCATACTTTTGAAAAACCTGGAACTTAAAAACGTTGAACCATCTCCTGGTTCTGTTCCGCTGGTCGGAGTTAGTCTATAACTCGCAGCATCAGGCTGCTAAACGATACTTCACCTCACGGCAGACGGTCAGTCAGATACCCAACGAGTCGATAAAAGACGGATTCTGATTTCATGAATATAAACAGCAACTGGAACAGTTACGAAGAACTTCAAAATTCCTGAGCATGTTTTCACTTTGCCTCCAGTTTAGATCAGTAAACCCTGTGTATCAAAGCTGATTTCAAGCTTGACCAGAGACGTGTGTGTGTGTGTGTGTGTGTGTGCGCGTGTGTGTGAGACCAGAGATGTAAATTTTACATGAAGATATGCAAGAGAACATGAAAGAAATGTTCTACACTGGTCCAAAAACTCTGCAGTGACCTACTTTTGATCTGAGCGGGGTGAAGGGGGGTAATAAAAATGCATCACAGCTCTTTCTTTGATTTTCATGAGGATTTCTGCATCAGGCAGTCTAAAATCTGCCGGATACTGGGAGTGGGATGGGTAGAAACTGAACAGAATGTTTAGAAGAAAAAAAAAGGATGAGGTATTTGTGACACTTGTTATTAAGCAGAGCTGATCGATCTGGTGTTTGGACCTCAAGCGAATGTCATATTTCAGAGCTGTTAATTGCAGCAAAGTGAATATTATTGCTAAGCTGTTTCACCAGACGACACATCCTCCTTTGTATGTGTGAAACACACGGAATGACTCCCATTATTTTAAGCACGATACCAGTTTCACACACTAATTTGCTGCTTGAGGTCGTTAAATCTCGGCCGGGTTAATAGAGGCGCACTCCAAAGCTGGAACTTAATTAGTTATAGATTTTTTTGTTTAACAAATGAGGATTTCTATTTTCTTTTTCTGTTTTACAAATTAATTGAAGTAGCATCTTATATTTTGAAGCACAACATGGCGATTGCATTTTCAAGTAATTCAAAGAGAAAATTATCGGGGTTTAATTTTGGCGGACGTCGGCGCCGACAGAGGTGGAGACGATGGACGAACGGCACACACGGTGTGACAGATAATGCGTCAGATTATTATTATTTTTAATAATTCAATTCAAAATTACTTTTTTTAATACCTAAGTTGAATTAAATAGTATTCATGTGGCTAAAGAAAACACAACATTCAGTTATCTGGAAAATGATAAAATTACACAAGAAACAGTTAAAAAAGATTTTTACAGCAAAACTGCGAGCCTACTGAAAAGTATGTCTATGTGACGGATACACATTGTGTTGATAGAACTGGTGTGCCTCATCTTCCTCTTGACAGCAGCCCAGAAAGCCTCTTTGGGGCTCAGGTCAGAGCAGTTTGCTAGCCAATCAATCACAGTAACACCATAGTCCTTGGAGCAGGTGCTGGTGCAATTGGCAGGGTGAGCAGGAGCCAAATTAAAATCAATGTCTACGTTGGCTCAGCCGGTAGATCGCCCGCACCACGTTCAGAGGACGTAGACGGCAACAAGGTTGTCCTGGGTTGGACTCCCAGTCTAAGGTCATTTGCTGCATGTCTTCCCCTTCCCTCTCCTCTCTATTTCCTGTTTTTGTACTAGATCACTAAAGACAACTGTTGCCAAAAGCATATTTAAGAAATCAAGATCTACAAAAACCTTGTCAGTAGAGGGAAGCATGGACTGGATCCTCCAGTAAATGGCATGAGAATCCTCCACAAGCAAACAGTTGGTACCGCTGGTGTTTTTACACTTCTACCACTTCCACTTAACTTTCCAACAACTGAGTGGACTGAACAGTCAGCTTCTTACCATACTGTTGGAAGGTGTAAATGAGTGTTAGCTGGACAGCTGTCAAGTCAGAAGCCTTTATCACAGTTGTATGGGCAGCAGAATAATACCAAAATAATAATAATACAAAACATTTAAAGCTTGTATTTCTTGGTCTTCTGTAGTGTTTTAATTTCCTAACAACTTGGATTTGAGGTTTTAAGTAGCCATAATAATTTAAATGAACACAAATGTCCTACAGGTCTTGCACACATGATTTAGAAATGTGATAAAAATGTTAAACAATTCTCAGACTTTAGAAGAAATTTAGTTTATGAAAAAGATGGAAAGACCGACAAGAAGATCAATGACAAATGGTCAGAATGGCCTTTATACAAAACAGGGTCAAAGAACTCAGGACAATCTTGACTGAGTAAAAGAAAGTAGAATCATGAACTTTTTGCTTGGGTTGCAGCTCCCAATGGCGGCCATTTGTTTTAAATGTATGTTTGTTCTAAATAATTCAAATAAAAAAAGCTTAAAATACAGTTAAAATCAATATTTACAAACAGTATATGTAAACATGATTTAGCTTTATTTATTATTACTTTAAATAAGTCTAAATAAATTCTCAGGTCCCCTGGTTCTGGTCTGCTCTGATTCTCAAGAACCAGAACCAAACATGGAGAAGCAGCATTCAGCTTCGATGCACCACAAATCTGGAACAAACGTCCAGAAAACTGAAAAACTACTGAAACACTTTAAGTCCAGACTATAAACTCACCTGTTTAGAGCTGCCTTTGAATCATAATCAATGAAATGTTGACCACCATATTTGGTGAGTATTGATGATGTAATGTTTGTTAATGGTTTCCTCAACTGTTGACTGCAAGGTCTTTTATGTCTTTGCATTTTTGTGTTTTCATGATGTGAAGCACTTTGAACCGCCTCGTCGCTGAAATGTGCAAAATAAATAAACTTGATTGATTAAAGCTACCTTCCACTTACAGGTAAGAAATGGATTATACATTTGAAAGATTCATTTTCAAAAGTAATCCCAGAAGATCTCAGAGATCACGTCCCGATCAAATCAAGACACACAGCTGCACATTCTAAAACCCACACAAAAAGAGAACAGTGGACGTCCAAATGGTTCCAAAGGACAGGTCATTCAGTAACTAAGCAGCTCTCTTTCTCTGTTCTGCTCTTCATCCCAAACTCTCCACAGCCATCCGCACCACTTGACTCATCATTAGCGTAGCGCTAATCAACCATCGGCCATTAAATTCCATTCATTCCCTCATGGGGGAGCGCTGGTGACAGGAGGGCTGAGCAAGTGATGGAAATTGGCCTTAATAATGAGGACACAGCTTTTGCTTCCCCCAATGTTCCAGAGAGCAGTAGAAGGCACGACACAATGAAAAGCCCCACAAAAAAAAATACCACTGACCTTTGAGAAACGGGGAGGGGGGGCTTGCCAGTGAGAAAATGGCGTCTCTCGCTGCTAAGCTTCTAATCTGGAGGAGCGTATATATGCACTACAAGCCCCTCTTGAAGTTTCTAAACCAGTTTATAGCACTCATTTTCAAGGGAGAATATGACACAATGATGAATGTCTGACTAAATATTGCTAAAGTCAAAGTAATAAATCAGGTCCAACTAATAAATCACCTAATGTGGGTCAATAAACTATCTCTCCCTGAAGGGACTTCTGGTGTTGAAGTCTCCATCTGGATAAACACTGGATATGTGTTAGGGACAGTGAAGAGGAAAAATAAGAAATAATAAAGATTAAAAAAAAAGAAACGCAAGCATGTTTTACTGTAAACGCATCTAATGTCCGCACAAAAATGCTAGATATTTCCGTTGTACTCCTGTTTTGCAATAATTTTTATACTTATGGGTTGTTGTTTTTTGCAGAAACAAAACTTTTTGGCTTATGGTTTTAACAGAAAATCAACTCCTATTGTTTAATAGAAGACAATTTAAAAAAAAGTAGTTTATAAATGTCAAATGGGGAAAAAAATAGGATGTGTCGTTGCTGTAGATCTCAATTTAAAAAAAAAGTGTAAATGATGCTGCAGACATCTTCATCAATCAGAAGGATTTATCACAATATAAATAATACATAGCAAACTACCCGAATGCAATATTTCATGGTGTGTTTTATTTCAAGTGCCATGTATTAAACCTCTGCATGCCCATTATGGATTTGGCCAAACGAGTGTGTTCTCCCTCCACCCAGTGAACACTCTTGTTTCAGACCATAATGATTGTGGGAGTGATGCTCACATTGTGACGGCAAGAGGGAAAGAAACCATCACTATCAATAAAACTCAACAATTACAGTCCCTTCTCTAAACTGTCGCACTTGCAAAAAGTTCTGGAATCACCAACGAGTGAACAATTAACAGAATTTCAGGCAGCAGCCAGCATCCTACTGACTTCCCGTTTGGTTTTGGGAAAAGGCTCGAGTGCAGCTACGGCTCTAAATATAGCAAATGATTTGAACTTTTTATATTATTCTCATGTTATTGGAAGCAAGAAGATTTATCTGACAATTGTTCCTCAAAACCTTCCGTCCTGCTCTATGGTAAATAAACCATCTCATGGAAGTTGAGTAGTTGGAGACATTTTTGATGAAAAGAAACACACCCATAAAATTCTCACCAGTCATTTTGCATACAGAGGGGGAGAAAAGTTTGATTTTCAACACACAGCTGCAACAAATTCGGCACGCAGAACCCTCACCTTAGGGTGTACCGCCTGGATCAGTCCTTGGTCCTTTACTTTTTAGCATTTCTATTACGTGTCCATGTTTTGTTCTAATGTTTTCCTGTTCTCAGGTGCTGCCTCCACAACTCTCTGAGGATAAGTGAGTACACACCATAGATGGATGGAGGAATTTTAATTAGCAATCTTTAATATCTACACTTATGACACACTCATCTTGTTCTGAAACTTGAATTCAAAGTCGTCTGAGCTTTCAGTAAGCACCCCTTTTCAAGACACTGAATGGGCACTTCAATATATTTATTTAGGCTTCAAACAAGATGGTGCTATCTAAGTGGTAGCAATTTGTTAAAAGCTTAAACTTATAATTTGGATTTTTATTCAGATTTAAAAACTTTCGAGATTACAGTGATGTTCTCACAAGCATGCCCCCTCTCCAATCATTAGTCAGGGATTATCTGTTGACCAGTATCCCATTAGTCAGAAATCTTAAAGCTGTAACTTGTCATTGTGTGCTGTGTTTCCAGGTTGGATAGTCTTCCCTGTCAAACTTGTTATTTCTTACAGGTATATTTTAATATACAGCACAAGTCTATTTTGGGCATGCTCCTTCCTTGTCACCTGTCTGCAGTAGATCTGGATTTTACCAAAGCATTTTCAGCTCCCAGGACTTTTTTTTATCATCATTGTGACCAAAAGTTCAGGCAGAACCAGCTGCAGTTTTTCAAATCAACAGCAAAATGAAGGAGTTGATCTCATTGAAAAGTATTTAATGGGATTTGAAAGACTTTTAATGAGCCAGTAAACTTTTATGATGTCATTTTTGTATGAAACTTTGTCAGTCTGAACACCATTCCAAAAAGATATTAAAAGGTTAAAGGGGCAGAATTGTGTGTTTTCCAGGGTACATAGGGCCAATTTACAGCACAATCAAATGGATATGTTAACTTCAGCTGTAAAAAAAATGCTTTATAAATCTAATATGATTTTTACTTTGTAATTTAACACCTTGAAATTGGGCCTCTGTCTCTTTAACCCTTGTGTTTACAAACTGGGTCCAACCAATCCCACACCCATATCACTTGTATCAGTTGCCTCAGTCCTTGCACGCACAAGGGTTAAAAACTCCTTTTCTTTCTGAAACTCCGCCTTCAGGAAGTCATCACAACATGGCTCCTCTATTAACACTTCAGCAACATTTTTACCAGCGTTGGACTAAGAACTGCCTCCTGTAAAGAGCTCAGCTGATGCATCAAGTGTTTGCTAATTTTTGCAAATTTTTTCTGAAGTCTGAAGGAGCCAAGTGGACAAAGCTGTTCTGTAAGGCGGAAGCTCGATAGCTTAGAAACTGCAGCTCAGAGGAGGAGCTTTGTCCTCAAAGGCGGGGCTACGTCCACCCAGGCGTTTTGCACAACTGAATGGCTGCCATGGAGATTAAAGGGTTTCTCAAACATGCGTAACAAAATCAAAGCAACACTCCGGGTTTGTTTTTGATCAGGGATTAGCATTATGGCATGGTGTCAAGCTTAAAAATGTCTATTTTACATAGTTATAGCTTTGCATTATTCTAATTCCTCTTGCCACTAAAAAGAAAAATATTTCCACTTATTCTCAGTGAAAGCGGCAGCCATTTTGTGCTTGACTTTTCCCCCACTAAACCTACGTGCAGAATGAAGAGGGAGAGTGCCAGGACAGCGTTTTGGACGCTGCAGATGTGTGGGCCAGCACATGACAGATGAGCGTGTCATCCGCGGCCCAGAGCCACGGCGGACCCCTGGCCGGCTCATCCGCTCTCCAAGGGGGACAGGGGTCACTTTCACTACAAAGACCCCTGCATTGCCTCTTCTTTATGTCCTTTTGTGTTCCGAGACAGGAGGCAAAGAGCCATCTCTATCTGATTTTTTTTTTTTTTAACAAAGACAGGAGCTCAGGGGATAAAAGGAAGAGTGCAACAGGGTGACAGGGAAATATGTGACTAAGCGATCAAATGAGACAGAAGCGAGAGGCTGTGAAACCTCCTGGCAACGACGGAGAGCAACGGCCAGTGGGAGAAACATAAACAAGATGTGAATGAAGGAGCAGTAAGCAAAGGGAGATGCTTTTGGGGTGCGAGTATGTGTGTGTGTGTGAGGGAGGAGAGGGGGGTGAAAGGAGACTCAAAAAGATTCAACACAGCAAATGGTGGACAGAATGAAAGCTCAGAATAAAGAGCTTCAATTTGTAAGTCCTGACCATTTCTTTTCCCCCTCACTTTGGGTGTTATTATGCGTTCATGCTGTGGAAATTTCCCCTGATGGGTCCACAATTTCATCAGAACGCGTAGCATATGCACACCGAGCCAAGCCCCTGTTCTCACTGTGACAATAAATCATTCCATTCTGACTGTTTTATGCATGGCAAAGCATCGACTATGACGACACTTCATTTCATGCCAATTGTTCTCTGGCTTTTTCTCACACACCCTCTCACCCCCTTCTCACCCACCTCCCCTCCATGCTTTCTCCTCCTCCATGCAGCCCCTTCATTCACTTTTCATTTGACAAAGGCACAATGCTGCATGCATCAGATTAATAAGGCTTCCACAGACGAGAAGCTAGCGGTTGGCGGAAACGTCGGGGGGAATCAATGCCACTTCTCAGTGCAAAGCTGGTAAAAGCATTGTTAAAGGGTTAAAAGAAGAGCCATGTTGTGATGACATCCTGAAGGCGGAATTTCAGAAAGAGCAGGAGCTTCTTAAAGAGACAGAGGCTTAAATGTCAAAGTATTAAAACACAAGGTAAAATTTATTTTAAGTCATATGTAATATTAGTAAGTAGCATTTTTTACAACAACTGAAGTTAACATAGTTGATTGTGCTATAAAATGGCGCTGTGTGCCTGGAAAACACAAAACACTGCTCCATATTTTACACACAAGATGTTTTAAAGATGGCCTCTGAAGTAGCGTCAGAACAAAGTAGGCCGGATATCTACCAATATCTGCTCTAATTTTCAGTATATTATTTGTGAACATATTTAAAAAGGAGGCTGTAGCAACGCAGTCTTGCTTCAAGTGTTTATGTATGTAGTCTGCTCTGGGTACTCCGGTTCCTTTCCACAGTCCAAAAGCAGGACTGTCAGCTTAATTGGTCTCTAAGTTGTCCTTATATGTAAGTGTGTGTGTATGTGCTTGGTTGTTGTCCTGTGTGTCTCTGTGTTGCCTTGTTGATGGATTGGCAGCCCTCTACCCCGCTTCTCGCCCAATGATAGGAGATAGTCGATAGCAGTTGGAAAAAAAGATGGATAATTTTTCTTTTACTCCACAGTGATGCACTACTTGTGTTCATCTACTGCAAAAAGAAAATTCCAATAAAACACATTCAGGTTTGACCTTGCCACGTGATAAACTGAAGAACTTTCAGAGCTCTGGATACGTCTGCAAGGCGACGTACATGTAAGGCAGGCCAGCAGGTTTAAAAACAAATCCACTTCTAGTCTTTTAACCTGAAATGTCAAAGCAGCCGGATTGTGCAGCGAATTGAGGGAGGAAAAAAAAAAGAAAAAAAAAAAGAGAAAACAACCCTCATCCGGCGCTCTCTTTCATGAAGGAATTGTTCCTGACAAATGGCAGCCAGAGTTTGCCCGCCAGACAGCTCACCATTTCAACATCTGTCGCGCTGAATGCGCCTTGCAAACACTCAACAAAATGGCATATGCGCTTCCAGCTACCAAAAGAAAGGCTCAGCAGAAGATGGAAGGCGGAACCGGTATCCAAGGCACAGCTTTCTCCGTCTCTTGCTAAATCCCACCTATCTCCTTTCATTTTTTTTGTTTTCCCCCTCGGCCGTTAAATCGTCTGCTCTTGTGGCTCTGACGCGTTTCTCGGTGCCGTGGAGACGTATCGAACAGCAGATGTTGATGTGCTTCGCGATTGGAGTCGGCCTGTAAATCCTCTCCGAAAGCTAGACAGACAACGCTCCATTAGCCGTAGTGACTGCCGGGGCTCCGATCCGCCGTTCAAGTCGGGTCGACTTCTCTTCGCTCGAAGCACTTCATTTGGTTTGATACAGGAGTCACAGAGGTGATGCACCTGATGGCCACACCCGACTTAACGGCAATCCTGCCAGGATCCACACAGCCATCGCTCCTCATTACGGAGCAGATAGAGATGTTGGTATAAAACTGACTCCAAGACACAAGATATTTATGTTTTTTCATCAGTCAAGACTGATACAAAATAATTTCTGCTGTCATGGAAATATATAATTATGTGAAGGAGATGAGAGAAAACTTTTATAACGGATGTTTTACAATATTTCTTAGCCAGGAAATTGGTTCATAAACTTTCTCCCTTACGTCTTGCTGCGCTAACTTCATATGTATCACTCAGACATGAAAGTGATATTGATTTTCCCATCTGAGTCTCAGCAAAAAAAACAAAACAAAAAAAAAAAGAACAAATATAAAACTGTCAAAATATCCCCTTACTTATGTCTGTGATGACTTGGCTCAGGCAGTTGCTCTGCTCTGAGGTTTGGTGCTGAGGTGTGTGACTGAATGGAAACGGTTCTCTCGGTACACCAGGTGCTTCTCAACACCCCGGATGGCTCCAGACTGAAACGATGTGTGTAGTGAAAAACCACCTCGGCTGAGGAAATTGTAAACTTTATTACAGAACTAGAAATAAGATGTTTGGATTTTGGATCGATAACCCATGATTATGTAAAATGAACAAACAAAAAAATATTTATTACACCAGCAAAATCTCATACTAAATTTTTTTTAAATGAATTTGTAAATTGTTGAGTAAAAAAAAGTAATGTGAAGCATTTTAACTGCCTTNGAAAATGGTTAGTAAAAACGTTTGTTGACAGTGTACTGACACCATAGGTCTTCCGAGTTGAAACATCAGATGCCATAGCCTGGTAGCAAGCCACAGCTTTCCTACCAGTAATGCCGCTTTCGCCACACGAAACAGTCTGATCAAACTGCTGTCCGATATGTTCCTGGATGTAAAGCATGTGCTCCGACACATTCCAACCCGTGCTACCAAAGCCCCGATCTCCAGCAACTGTCCCTGGCTCGTTGGTAAGGAGCCCTTCGATATCGACATCAGCGGATTTGTTCGGTCCTGGATTAAGCTGTACATCACCCGCTAACAAGAGTAGGAAGGCCATGTGTACTAATGTCAATGTCTCCTTCGAGCGGCTTGATTTCTTAAGCGTTGTAATTCGCCTCGAAGTTAGTCTGTGGATAACATAATATACTGCAAAATGACCAGGTCCAAAATAGTTCAGATGAACGGTGATTTCACCTTGGGAGTCCCGTCTTTGTTCGGTTTGAGGAAGGCGGGCATAGCAGAGATCCGACGACAAACAGAAGAAACAGTCGAGCCAGAAAGATTTTCAGAGAGTGAGGCTGACTTCCTTGTCTGTGTAGGGCAAGCCTACCGCGTGCAGTGTAGAAATTACCGAAAATCCATTATTGGCTTGTATCTTTGCATTGTTGCTGCGTTGGTCCGTCAATTGAATCCTTAATTAGGATTATACTGGGTAAATAGGCTTTAAAATTAAAATCCGGGAAGGCAAACATGGAGCCCAACACGGTTTAAAAGTTAAAATCCGAGGAGGCAAACACGGAGCCCAACCAACCGTGTGTCCCTCCGTAACACACGGTTATGGAGGGACCGATTGTGCTTCGCGATTGGAGTTGGCCTGTAAATCCTCTCCAAAAGCTAGACAGACAACGCTCCATTAGCCGTAGCGACTGCCGGGGCTCCGATCCGCCGTTCGAGTCGGGTCGACTTCTCTTCGCTTGAAGCACTTCATTTGGTTTGATACAGGAGTCACAGAGGTGATGCACCTGATGGGCACACCCGACTTAACGGCAATCCTGCCAGGATCCATACAGCCATCGCTCCTTGTTACGGAGCAGATAGAGATGTTGGTATAAAACTGACTCCAAGACACAAGATATTTATGTTTTTTCATCAGTCAAGACTGATACGAAATAATTTCTGCTGTCATAGCAGTGTATTATTATGTGAAGGAGACGAGAGAGAGAGAAAACTTTTATAACGGATGTTTTACAATATTTCTTAGCCAGGAAATTGGTTCATAAACTTTCTCCCTTACGTCTTGCTGCGCTAACTTCATATGTATCACTCAGACATGAAAGTGATATTGATTTTCCCATCTGAGTCTCAGCAAAAAAAACAAAACAAAAAAAAAAAGAACAAATATAAAACTGTCAAAATATCCCCTTACTTATGTCTGTGATGACTTGGCTCAGGCAGTTGCTCTGCTCTGAGGTTTGGTGCTGAGGTGTGTGACTGAATGGAAACGGTTCTCTCGGTACACCAGGTGCTTCTCAACACCCCGGATGGCTCCAGACTGAAACGATGTGTGTAGTGAAAAACCACCTCGGCTGAGGAAATTGTAAACTTTATTACAGAACTAGAAATAAGATGTTTGGATTTTGGATCGATAACCCATGATTATGTAAAATGAACAAACAAAAAAATATTTATTACACCAGCAAAATCTCATACTAAATTTTTTTTATGAATTTGTAAATTGTTGAGTAAAAAAAAGTAATGTGAAGCATTTTAACTGCCTTGTTGCTGAAATGTGCTACTCAAACTTGACTTGATGGGGGAAAAACATTTACCTTTAACAAGGTCACCAATGGTACAAAAGATACAGCTCAAGTCTCCATATAGAAAAAGAAAATCCACATTTTTCTGTTCTATTCACAGTTCAGTTGCAGTTAATTCAGATATTTTTTTAATAGAGCATATCTAAAATATTTGGAAGAAAATGCAGCTTGGAAAGCTGAAGTACCAAGGAGCAATGCTACGATATTGGTAGATGTTAGCTTGTGTAGCAGTGCTAAGATGCGAGTATTAATGCACATGATGGCATATTTGCTGTTTGAGCTATTAAACCAGGCAGTTCTAAGCATTTTTTAGAACAGTTCCAAGTATTCACGGATTTTGTTTGCCATTTGCTAAGTGGGAAGCTAAGTGTTCCCAGGGTGTTTCCCTAAACCCTGGGAACACTTAGCTTTCCAGATGCTAAAGCTAAAAGCTAGCGAGGGTATACTATTTTATCTCTCTTTAGGGAAAAATTTACTTATTTGCACATTTTTTCAGAAGCCATATCTAAAATATTTTAGAAACAGCAGCTTAGGAAGCTGAAATATCATGTTGCTTTACATGCTAATGGCTAGCATTTTCAATCAGTCAATGTTTTTTATTTTCCTTGGCACTGATTGGATCTAAAAAGCAGAAATAAGGAAGACAATGGATGTTAGCTTCTGCAGTAGTTTTATGACAGCTTCCACTGTGTGTATTCATGCATATTAACATATATTTGGTGTTTGAACGGTTAAAATAGGCAACTTTAACTGCAGATTCCAGTTATCAGTAGGTTGCAGTGGTTCTTAACCCCAGCAAATACCAGGTATCCGTTGTAGCGCTTGTGATTGAGATTTACTGAGACAAAGATGGCACTCTTTGCTGCATATGTGCAACAGTGACTTTTAAAGACTTTTTTTCAGATACCTTGGTTGAGGTGGTGAAATTAATGTGGGTCATCATTAAGTGGCTAAATTAAATGGGTGACTTTTGTCGAATGAGATATACACAAACAGAAAGTGATGGAATAATAATTAGTCGTTCTAAGAAATGTTGATCAATGCAAAAAAAAAAAGGTAAACTGTAAATGAAAAAGAAATGTTTTTTTATAAATGTTTTTTTTTATATATTTATGCTAAATTAATTGAAATGAATTGTCAGAGGTGCTAAATCAGGTCAAGTATGTGATTTTCTTTCTAAACAGTCGGTTCTTAACCTCGTTGGAAAACCGTACTCAGACGAAATGTTTTCCCAGCATATTTCAGCGTGAGATTAGCCCACTAAATAAACTTCTTTAATGAGCAGGTTCCCCTTTTACTTAACCTCTTCTGAAGCAGCAACAGAACTTGGAAGCTAATTACAGAGAGGCTCATGGGGCGACTGTCATTTAAGCCAATAAAATGACAAATTCGCACTTTTTACATCCCCCCGCCTCCTTCGCGGGCCGTTTTTCAATTTTATGTCGCTCCCCGAGATTTCACACCCATAAAACCCAATTAGCTTTCTGCTGTGTCATCCCCATCTCCATCAGCTCTCGCCATCTAATCCCCACTAATGCGGGTCATTGTCATTGGAGGAGGCGGCGTGACTGTGTCAGACACCACAACAAAATGCTAATGATGCGCCGCTGCATTAAATACCTGTAATTGTAATCCCACCAGATGGGAGGCATTGCTGCGAGACACATCAAGCAGAGCCACTTGTTTTCTTTTTTTTTTTCCCTGAACCAGTTCTGAATTTGCTGTGCGGTTCCAGCAATTGTCAAGACAACGATACGACGGCGTAAGGCAGGAGCGTGAAACTCATTTCCATTTTAGGCCAAATCAAGATAACGAGTGCTCTTAAAGGGCCGGTTGCGCCATTGATAAAACCTGTTCAAAAACTATTAAAATACCAATGAATTCTTAAAATTAAATAATATGAACATCTTTTCAGTTCCAGGATTTTGTGATACTTTTTGTGATTTTTTTTGTAATAAAAATCTGTTTGTGGTACTAATTTGGAAATATCTGTGATATTTGTGCATATCTATAAGAATAATTGTGACTTTTCATTACTGTCTGTACAGGTCATGGACTAAAACGTGAAATCAGTTAAGGCTGAGGCAGCTGTTTAGTACAAATAAGACAATTTTTGACAGCTTTTTGAGAAAAATCTGCAATAAACTCCCAATTATGTATTAGTGCAAAAAAAGTGCGGGGATTTGTTGATTTTGCGTGAATTTCCATGATAATTCTCAAGAATCTAGCGAGGCACTGATTGATATCATTTGGCAGTAAACCGACTGCATTTATTTGATTGATAACCTAATATTTAACCACATGTAGTGTTTAGTCTGGAATCTAAAGGGCCACATAAAAAGCTACTGTGGGCTGATTTGGCCCACGAGTCTTGAGTGTCGTTAGGTGACGAATGAAAACGCGGCGGTGTACGAGGTGAAAAAAAAAAAAAAAAGATTAAAGGGGGAGTTTTTCCAGAAATCTTCAAATTAAAATCCTCCTTCCTATTTCATCTCACGCCAATAAGAAAAAAAAATATTTCAGGATTAAAGAATTCCACAATTAATAGTATAACAAGTCTTGTCCTATAAGTCAAAGGTTTCAACCATTAAAGAGGGTTAATCAAAGCTAAAATAACTTTCTTCCTCGCCTTTAGCCCCCCATCAGAAGCACGGAGTGAAAAAGTCAGTCACTAATTTGGAGCTATTTAAGGGTAAGCGGATTGCAGTGGGTGAGGCCTGAGGCTTACTGCGGATTGCAAGGCGGCAGCGAGTTTTAATGCAAGAGAGATATGATGGTCATTTAAAGCCTGGGCATGAGCAGCAGGTCCATCTCCCTGCAGCCACAGCCCCTCTGTGCACATATTGTCTGTGCATAATGTCTCCGCTCAGCCGCTGGCGGGGACTCCTGCTACCTTCAACGCTCCGCCATTTATTGCATTTGCTTCGTGTCATTTGAGCTCTCGTTTTCACCCGTTTCGTAATCAGATCAAATGTAAGGGTGAAAGACAGAATGAATCCTGACTAACTGTTTTTACTGCTTCAGTTTTTTACAATAAATAGATAACAGCCTCTTGAATTATTGCTAATGGGAGATTTGTACTTGGATTGTGTAATATTCACTAAGCAGAGCAGAGGAGGGAAGCTATCAGGAGAAGAACATTTAGACAAAACGATAAAAAAAACAAAAAGGAAAAACAAGATGGGGCCACCTATTTGGTTTTCCTGGTGGATGAATATATAAATATAAGTCAGGGTCTCTAAAAATGTCTTAAAAAATTTTCAAAAAAACAAACAGAACTGTACCAAATATTCCGTTCCCACTGATGATGATCAACTATTTCCTGTCCATGCAGGATTTTTTTTTCTTCTTCTTCTTTTTTTCTTTTTTTTTAATTATTGTAGCCTAAAATTACTGACTTAGCGGCAGCCTTTGTCAAAAAGTTGCGGTCAAAGTTGCACATTTTTTTAAGCTTTACGGGCTTACAAAAAAGGTGAAATTGCTGAATTTATTTTTTTAAAGGTGTTGTTGGCTCAAGTGGCCTTTATTTGAAAGTAGTCAGAGAGAAAAGAGGGGGACGACAAGCGGCAAATGTTGCCAGGCTAGGAATCAAGCCTGTGACCACCGCAACGAGGACCAGGGCCTCCATACGTGGGTTGTGTTTCGCCCCTGCACCACCACAGCACCCCTGAAATTACTTAATTTAAAGTGCATACACCCTTTTCAAGAAGTACCTTCTTGAAATAGCCCACTTGCTAAAGACAAAATCCTGTCCTGAGGAGTTGGCCAAGTGCAAAAGACGACTTTCATATTGGTCATCCAAGTTAACACGAATTGTATACACAGCATAAACAAATGCTTCAGAACATCTCAAAATTGTTTGCACAAAACAACGATAAAAAAAAAAGGCAACACTCCTATTTTTATCTTGCAGGTTTGGCTTTTGAGGATGAAACAGGAAGTAAAATTAGAAAGGGCTTAAGGGGATTTGTCAAAATTCAGAATAATTGCAGTGATTGGCTAGAAAAAAATGAAATACAGATTTGGGGGAAAGCTGGGATAACTGGTGAAAACAGCAAACCCATGCAAAATTTGAGATTGACGGGGGAATTTCCATTAACAGATCCAATTGCATCATGGTAACTTCCTGGAGGGACTGAATTTTCTCTTTCAAACATTCCTTCATGTGCCACTTTCTATAAGGTACACCTTTAACAACCTGCTAGATAGTTGTCTTTAGAACCAGCCTCATTATCTGGGTCTTTCATGTGGCATAGATTCAACGAGGAATCAACATCAGAAACGTTTCAAAGAGAGTTGGACCCATTATGACATGAAAGCGTCTCGCAGTTGCTGCAGATTTGGCAGGTTCTCACATCCATGGTGTGAATTTCTCTACGTCTCCAATCCGCTCTGTTGAATTCAAGGCTGGTGACTGTGGAAGCCACTGGAGTTCTGGAAACTCATTGTTGTGCTCAAAAGATCCAGACTAAGATGATTTGATCTCTGTGGCATGGTACTTTAACCTGCTGGCCGTAACACCCAGAAGATTGGTCAATGCTCAAGTAGCACTGAGGAGTCCAGAGGATGCCAGAAACTAATAGTCTAGGTCATTTTTTTTGCTATCAAAATCACTTTTTGGCAAATAAATTACTTGGGTCATTATTCTTATTAAGGTGATGAGATGCACCATGACACCACCAACAATCTGAACAATTAAGATTCGTGTTGCTTACCCCACATTCTGGCCTCACCATGTACATGTAGCAGCTTAAATCAAGATTCATCGGACCAAGCAATGACGTTACAATCTGCTATTGTATATTTCTGGAGTACTTGTGCCTAATTTCCTTTTAGTATCACTTTTTTTGCACCTAGTATAACATTCTGCTAAGGCCCACCAGCTTTAAGCTGGTGTTTCCACCTCTCTTCATAATAAAGTGTTTATATAAGCTACATCTGCCTTTCCCCCATCAGGAACCAATCTGTCTGTTCTTCTCTGATCTCCGACATCGGAAAAGCGTTTCTGTCCACACAACAGCTGCTAACTACATTTTTTTTTTCTTTTTCAGACCATTCCCTGGAAAGACTAGAGACGGCTGTGTGAATATCCCAGTATTTTTAAGACACTACCAAACAGACTACAGTGGCCCTCTTGTATTAGAAGGGGCCAGGAGCTTCAGCAAATAGCGAAACTCCGCAAATACTTCCACCAATAAACACGGTGGAAACCATCTTAGCACTACCACAGGAGCTAAAACCTATAGGCTTTGTGGGATGCAGCCAAACTGCAGTGAGGTAAATAAAAGGCAAACAAACTACAAATGGAGGAATGTTCCTGTTGTTAAACAAAGACATTGTGGAAGTGATGTATATCTGTGATTTTCTTCACTAGTGCTGTTCCCGCATTGATTCAGCCCCTTCCATCACTCACACACACACAGTTGCACCACCGTGGTACTACACCCTGACAGCAAGGAGAGGAGTTTTAAGAGGCAAAAATCACAAACATAGTTCATTGTTATGTCTCAGCAGTAATAGATTTACCTGTTCATATCTTCCTTCCCTGAGAAGATGATTCAGTCTACATCTGGAGGGGCAAACAGCTCTACAACCCTCTGCAGACGTCCTTGAGTTTAGCAAAGGATATGTTTTTATTCCACTCAAATATTCCAAATTTGTACATTTACATTTCTGTATTGATCTGTAGAGGATTTAGCATGCAGACTCGACTTATTTCAACAACACGTCTTTCTGTGTCCCGTTCCTCATAACACTGGTCTTATCGGCCGGATCTTTCGACTTTAATAACGTGTCACAGTTAGATGTCTTTCTGTGTCATCTGCCTTTATAAAAGATAAGCTAGACTGGAAGTGTGTGGCTTATTGGTCATTTTAAATTAGTTTTAAAACTGTGGTTCTCGCCCCGAAGCATGGAGAAAAATGAGAAAACATGGCACGAAAATGTCTCAAGGAAACTGTGGCTGCTGCAGAATGCAACATTCATTTTAGCTGATTTAAATGGCTCTCATAACCAAGTCTAAGTTTTTACTTGAAATTCACAAGAAGTTTCAAGTAATTTCTTGTGTTTTTAATGACTTTAAAAACAAAAAATGTTACAATTTTTTACAGCTGAAGACTTGAAAAACTCCTCAAATTTCATCTTAATCACCATAATCTCTAAGTGTCAGGCAACTTTAAACCAGATTAAAACTGACATTGCTGTTCAAACACAGGTAAAATGAAGAAACCTTTAAAAAGTCTATGTTCAACCTGAAATCAATCGTAACTCTTCTACATTCTTACTACTCACCAAACAGACACATTTCACAAAGTTCCCCACATGGGTTTCAGGTTTTTACTAAGATTATTTTGTCCCACAAGGTGCAACGTTTCATGAGGAATGTCTGAGGTTTCTACACCTCCACCATCAGTTTTAGCTTCTCTGTTGGGGAGGAAACATCATCAGGACTTTCATCTGTTCATGGACGGCCTGAGTGGATAATAGATGAAGGGAACGGGAATGTAAAAGTGTGCAAGGTTAAAATTATATTGTCGCCTTCTGAAAATAATATAATATTTGTATTATTTGAATAATAAACCTCATTGGCTGCTGCTGACACAACTGAAAACAAAACCTGTCAAACCATTGTCTACCTCTGTAATGTGTTGGTCTCTCAACAAATCGTTTATGTGCAATATGGAGGTATGCCTTACCTTCCTGTAAGGAATTTGGCACTTACACAATCGTCACCATGGTGTGCTTTGGTTTTGTTTTTTATTTTTGACAGGATTGTTGAAATCTCAATCATGCTGTTCTTCATCCATTGTCTATAGCTGCTGATCATTTCCTGGTCACATGAGAGGCTGGTGCCCATCTCCAACCGTCAATGGCAAACAACCATGTACACACACACACATGCACGCACGCACGCACATACATACACACACACACACCTACGGGCAATTTAGAGAGATCGATTAACCTATCAGTGATGTTTTTAGACTGTAGGAGGAAGCAAGAGTACCCAGAGAGAATAATTTTGCACCAAAATTCTACTAAATGGCAATATTTCCAGTAATTAATTTTTTTTTTTTTATGTGCAACTAAAACGAGAAGCAAGCACGGCAGACGTCCCATCAAATTCCCAGCTCTTTTAAGCGAAGCAACAATACAGCCTCTGCATCCGCC
Source organism: Poecilia formosa (assembly GCF_000485575.1). Taxonomy (NCBI): domain Eukaryota; kingdom Metazoa; phylum Chordata; class Actinopteri; order Cyprinodontiformes; family Poeciliidae; genus Poecilia; species Poecilia formosa. Next base: position 1,323,902 of record NW_006800012.1, on the reverse strand, counting down.
GGCATGCTTTCCCCGCTGCTCCATAGGCGCCGCTAGACGAGTCCCCCGATGCTAAGTGCATTTTCCTCCGCTGACGCCGGTCACATCACCGTCGCCGAGGAGCTAAGAGGGCATCTTCAAGAAAGTGTGTAAATGATTCCAATTACGGAAAGCACTCTGCCTGACCTCATGAATTTAAACAGGCTCATGTATTCCAAATAAACTCGTTTGACAAGATCAAATGAGAAAATTAAATTGAAACACGCCGGCCGCCCTCGCACGGGGCAACACAAATGCCATCAGGCCGGCACCACGCTCCGCGAGCCGGATGGGCCTCTTCTAGTAATGTAAAGTGCAAAAACCAGATAGGAAAAAAAAAAAAAAGCTTCTTTTTTGTTATGATAAAAAGGACAAATTACGAGAAACTTGACGGAAAGCACATGGAGGGACAAGATCACAAAATGAGAGAAGCATTGTGCTGTATTCCTGCTGTTCTAATGAGCAAAAGCAGAGAGTCAGAAAAGTGCCCCCCCCCAACCCCTACATATAGCAGATCATTTGCTTCTAAAAAAAAATAAGTGTGGCCATTGTCTCCTTTAACAATCGCCGCCCCTATTAAAATATAGCACACAGTGGAGCATGGAGAGGAGCGGAGGAAGCAAAGTAAGATGCATTTCAATCCCCCTCTATTATTAAAGTTTTATGCCGCGCCTCAGTTCAAAGCTGCAAGAGTGGGCTCAGTGAAAACCTACAGCGAAAACATCCCAACCATCTCAGCTAAATATGTGATTAAAAGGGAGCAGCAGGCTGTTCCTAAATCACTGCAAGAGGGACTAAAGAAAGCGTTCCAGAAAGGACCGGAGCTAAGGGGCAGACGACCAGGTTTTATCGCAACAAACCTGTTTCTTTTTTCTTAATTTTGCTTTGACATGATGTGAAGGTGCACGAATTTAGTGTCTCATTTTTGTTCTCATTCAAAACAGCTAAAAATTGCAGTCAGTCAGAGCTTGACCCTCCTTTAATCCCTTCCTCCATTTCTTCTGCGTTTGCTGCCTAAGCGCAGCCCTGTGTGGGGTTCTCCCCTGCTTTAGCGAGGAAAGGAAAATGAACCAGATAACTCAATTTGACATTTCAGTGTGCAAAGTGTGGGGATTTCTTTTTTTATTTATTTTTTTGTCACTTACCTATTTGGTTGTTTTGGGAGGCAGCGGCGAGGCCAAACAGAGAGCAAGGCATGGGGAAGAGAGAGAGAGAGGAACCGGTTAGTTGAAACATGCCACGGAAATATCATGCATTAATCACAGGAGGGTAAATTCATCACTCGTTTATCATACTTAGCCCCAGCTTTTTCTTTAAAGGATGTAATAAATGCTGTCTTTTATAAAAAGTCATTCATCTGACAGAGAGAAAAAAATAATTGGAGGAATTCAAGAGAGGCAGGTAAAAAGCACACGCCGAATAAAAGACTCAAAGTGTGACATTAAAACTGATAGAAATCTGATAGATGTGGATGTTTTTCCTATTAATTGAGAATGTTGAGATCATTTATCTTATTTTCACTACGTCCTGAGATGACATCCACGTTTTGCAGCAGCGGTAATGTATACAAAGAGTGCTCCATTTTATGAGCTCGGGTTTGAAAGTTACCAGTGAATGCTGCTGTATATGCTAAACACGAGGCGATATGGCTGAAAAACCAACCGTGATGTACTCATTTTCTCCTTTCACTCCACCATGGTCTTTCTTAATTTGGAAGCGGTTATGAGAGACGGTGGTGAAACTAACCCTAACCCTAACTTGTTGCTAGCTAATCAATCAGAGAGTGAGGTAATTGATGAGACCAGCTAGGCCTTCCTTCCTTTGCCTACATGCCCCAGAATGCCATGCGGTTCTGAATTAGAGTTCAGTGAAATTATGAAAACTCTATCAGATGCATTTTCTATTGTGGTTACTGTGGTTGTTGTTTCACCGCCTAGCCCTACTAAACACTGCCTCGCTGAGATAAATGGCTTTCCGGTTGCACCTACAACAGGTCCATGCCATTGTTCTCCCAAGGTTCTTTCAGTGTTTTTGCTCAAAAGATTCAAACTTGCCACATTTTATTTTTTTTTTCCCTCTCACCAGTGTTTGGAAGAACAGGTGCCTCTCCTATAAATACCGCCATCTGGAAGTGGAACAATGCATGTGCATCTTACTGCCTAACAAAAGGGCTAGTCTCCAGCATCCCGATTCTGCTGAGGTTACGGTTCCCCGTTTCTCTGCCTTTCTTTTTTTTATTTGCTATGTAGGTCAGCCGAGGGAGGCGCAGGGAGAAAAGTAAGAGTGGGGAGGGAGGCTGGAAACAAAAGTGAAGGCTAAAAAGCGGATTGGAGCACCACGTTATATTTTCCCCGTCAGTCCCGCCGACAAAATCTGTGCAGATGCGGCGAGGCTGGAGGTACAACGGAGGAAAAGTGGCAGATGGTGGATGTTACATCCTGTTGTCCTAAAGAAAACATCCACATCAAACTCTACTTTGGCTTTCTTTCAAGTGAGAGCGAAACACGCGGCTGTCGCTTCATGTCGGCTTTGTTCGAGCACCAAGGAGGCATGATGGGAGATGAAGACATCCTGACTGAGAGAATGCACCTCCTTCGTTAGAGCCATCATTACTCAGGCACTCATCCTGCTTTACTTTCTCTGCCTGCACTCAGAGAATCGAGGTCTGTGTGCTATCAGATACCTGCTGTTTTCTCTCCCTAAACCCAATTTGCTGATATTTCCAGAATGCCTCTCGCTCTCTCTTTCTCTTTCTCTCCCTCTCTCTCCATCCTCCCTCTGGTCCTTCCTGCTTATCGAATTGCAAACAAACTGTCTGGTTCTGTGCACCCTGATTAGTAACACAGTGGCGTAAAGATGGGAAGGTAGCGAAGAGGAGAGGGAGGCGATGAAATCAAGGGAAGGGGAGGTGTGGGGGGGTAGAAGTGTATCCGTCAGTATGCAAAGAGAGCAGATAAGCTTCAGCTGCCGCAGTGATACACCATCAAGGTGAGCAACGAGCCGAGGTGGGGGGATAGGGGGATTGTAGCCGCGTATCAGCGACCAACCCAAACGCTTTCAGACCAAGTTCAACATGGTCAAAAACACAAACTTCAAAAACTACTTTAAATGTAACATGTAGATGAAATATGACATAATCCAAGTCAGTACCAGTCCTGCCAACTACCCAGAGGGCTGAGAATCACAGTGAAACTACAAGATGCAAAGCAGCAACGGAGGGGCGCGGCTTGCTGCCTCTGTCACATAGGGAAAAGGTGGTCACCGGAGAGGCCTGGGCTCTGAGAGAGTTATTGTTTTAAACAGAATGTTGATTATATATGAAAACCTAACCTATCACTTGTAATCAATGGCAATGGGAGCGACACAGATTCCTTACTACCAACTTTTGTTTTTCGCGATAAGCCACTTTCTGTTCTTAGATTGTTCATTTGCTCCTCCTTCCTTCTGCTGCTGTAGCCAATGACAGCTGGACTCAGACCAATGATTGTTATCATGTCTCATGAATGTTAGGATTCTTTAATAACTCTTTTTTTTTGTCATAAGACCCACCAGGAAGCCACTGACTTTTTATCTGCACTCTGATGTATAACAAGCAAACACATCACAAGGAGAGAATAGTTACCCGAGTTGGACGGTTAAACCCATGTGTATCAACTTGTGGGTCATCATGCCAAAGGTTTTTCTGCTGTCATTATGATTACAAGCAGCAAACATATGTGCCGGAGGAGGAATGATGGCTCAACCCATCCATTAACCACCAGTGACAAAACAACTTCACTATTATTATTCATGTTTTCTTGAAACATTATCCCCCGACACCAGAGATTCTGCCTACTGAACTGCAACTCCGAGCACAGATGCTAAACAAAAACAAAATGGAACCACCAAACATATAATCAAGGTGAGTAAAGTTGTTATTTCTGGTTCTGCTCAGTTTGCCAGACCGAAACAGCATTTTAAGAAAACCTAATGACCTCTTGCCTCATGAAAACTTTGCAAAACCGTCTCTAGACTAAAAGGCAAAAACAGATTAAAAACGCATGTATGCACAGACACGCATTAAAACATGCTATATTTATCACAACACAGTAAGATACAACAAAACGGGTTAGCACCAAGTCAATGAGAAATCCCACTCACTGCTAAAAACATGGACTAAAACCATAATAACAGATCTTTGTGTACAGTCTCTACATAACAGCAATATAGACACAAAATATTTAAATATATATATATATATATTTTCTATGATCTAAGGAAAATGTAGGTGTAATTTTCACATAGTAACTGAACCACAATGGCAAAATCAAGAGGTCAAACTTGTTCCAGTCACCAGTGGAGCTGTGTTAAAGTTGTCAACGAGTTGCCATGTTAGACTCACTGCACAGCAGGGAGCCGTATTACTTCAAGCAAAAAGAAACAAAACAAACAAAAAATTTTTTTGCACATGTTGGAGAGGGCTCTGCTTGGCCCAGTTCTACAAGTCTGCAAATTCACCAAATGTTTGAAAAAGATTGCTCACTAAGTTACCAGGGTGGATAATTTTGCACATAAAATGCCTGAATAGTTGTGAATTTCAGGTTGTTTGCACGATGCAGGGAAAAAAGCCTCTTTTTACACCAAATTTCTGTTCACCTTTTGCTTCCTTTTGGAGTTTTCTCAGAGTTTTGTCTGCATGGAATTCAGAGTTAGCCATTTTGAATACATTGTCAAGATTCCGAAGACTAGAACTGAAGCAAAGATCAATTTTCTCAAACTTTTGACTGCAACAAAATGATCATAATACCATTATTTCTTTAAAATATAATATTAATTCCCGCAGAGTTCTTAACGTCATTGTAGAGAAAGAGACCCATGAGTTTTAGTAATTTTTTTTTTTTGACAAGTCATCAGTTTCAGTGCAAATCATAATTTTAAGCGAAAGGTTCACAACTACAACAATAAAAAAGATAGTCATCTCTCTTAAAGCTCGTCATTTTCATATTTTTACAAAGTGCAGGACAAAAGTCTCAAGCTACAGCTCATGTGTCCGTTTTGCTTTCAACGACTGCGCAGTATTTCTCCAGACTTTATGAAAGCGTTTTTATTAAAGTAATGGCTTGGCAGTAAAGTTTGGTTCACCTTTCCCACAATCATCTTTGGCACCTTTCTACAGAGGGAACCATAAAGACAATATTGACCAACTGTATCTGTTTGGAACTCGCTGTAAGCTGTGATGAAGGCAGCTGAGACGATATTCAGACGTTCTTTAGCTCTAGTCAAGAACATCTTATTTCATCATATCTACAGATCTTGTTCACACGTCATTTTCTGCATAAAACATGTTTGAATTGAGCCCTGGTGTTGCTATTTCTGATCAGTTAGCAAATCTTCCTTGATAATGCAAGTTATAAAATCTTTGATTATGTATGGAAAATTGTTTTTGAATTACTCACTGAATTTATGAAACATTTCTTGTTGCCCCTTTCATAAGGGTGTGTTCACAACAAACGGGCTATGCACGTCGAAAACGCGTCCGAAACATCAAGTTGGAAGCGTGTGCACTCTGAATGCACAGGCTTGATGGTGCGTTCACACCAAACACGTCTTGAGCATCAGGTGTGTCTAGTTTACATTCAAAGTCTATTGGAGGTGCGACAGATGCGTCAAAATCGCTCTAGCCGTTGTTTTCCGTTGTCAGACATTGTTGGACATGCTTGACGTGTCAAACGCTCAAAGCGTATCAAACACTCCAAAGGCTTCAAATCACACCATGCTAGATGCTCGAAATGCACCACAACGGGCCCTTAACGGGCCTCCACATAAACTTTTAATGTAAAGCAGAAGCGCCTGACATAAACTAGAAACACGTTTGCTGTGAACATAACCATAACAAACCATAACTTGGCAAAACCACATTCAGAATTTTAGGTGTTCCACCCTGAAATAAGAGATTCTGGTTCTCAGAGTTCACTGCTGTGCATATTTTAGACATTTCCTGCCATTGCACACCTGAATTAAATAAATAGGTGATTAGCAGACTACTGCAGAACCTAATGGCTCACTGAGGAGGGAATTCATTCATTTGATCCCGGCACGCTGCAGCTGGGACACATTTAAATATCAGGGACTTACGAGGGCTTAAACGAACCGCTAAAAACTGAAAACGTCCTGAAGACGTCTGTGCAAACGACGAGCGTTCTGCAACTGCATAACCCACATCCAGACGAAGGACGTCATTACTCTAATCGGTCAGTTCAAACTCCCGAGTCGGCCAAGGTCACCAACCCTCGTTAACGGCCAGAGAACTTCCCAGCTGCCATCCGTCGCCTCGTGTCTTTCACTTCTGAGCTCAGGGCGCTGTTCACTTTTGACATTTAGCATTCCTTCCAGAGAACGCCGTCATTCGACAGCCCCTCCACACACACATATACACACCTTTTCCCTCTCCCCATTATTCTCATGTCTTCGGCAACCGACGCTAAATGTCAGGTGGAGTCTTCCAGGGGAGAGCTGGTGTTTTCATGCCAAACACAGAATAACTATACCGCCATTAGAATGCAACATTAAAAGGGTAGACCCCGCTCCCTCGGGGCGTTTCGGAATGCAATTAAATGCTGAGATGATAATAATAAACACGGAGGTAATTTAGTGTCATAGCAGTGTTGCCTGCAGTAAGGGTATTTAAATATGCATCAGAGTCTTTTTCCAGCACTTAACTGGAAAATAATAATAGTGAAGGTGTGCAGGAAATACAGAGGAAACGATAAAAACATAAACACGAGTGTTTCTGCCTGGCGTCGCATCCGTCTGCTAGTCAGTGGTGCTGGACTTCAACGCCGATGTCGAATTTATTTATGAATCAGTTGAGGTAGCAAACATGTGCAGTGCAGCAATCACCAAATACACAATTTCTAATTAAGACAAAAATAACCATAAAATGACAAAATTGCAAAAACAAAAGGGGCAGTATTGTGTAAAATTGACTTTTGAGAATTTTACAATGTTATAATGAAAATAATAATGTAATAATTCTTTTGTCAGACCTAATATAAGAAGGAAGAAAAATGTGGCTGAAGAATCTGCCTAGATTAGGATGATCCATGTGTTGCTGTGGATGGTGATGTGTTGGGTTGGGAGTAGTTAATGCAAGGAAAGTCAGGCTGGGAGGTGGGAAACTTCAAGGTAGAAAAGTTATGTTTTACAGTGTTATGTTTCTCTACTGTCCTAAAGTAATAGTTTTTTTACTAAATTAAAAAAAAACAAAGAAGGCCATTATTCCATAGACTTGAAACCATGAGAGAAAAAGCGAAATCGCCTTTGCTCTTGTATCTGGATCATGAAGTAGATTCTGATGATTTGACTTCAATAATGAATGTTGGTGTAAGAGATGTTGCAAATAAGGTTAAGCTAAGCAATTTAAAGTTCTAGAAACTGGCAATAAATTTCTAAAATCAACTCAATAGAATACCAGACAGCCAACACCTGACAGACTGAAGACAAACACATTAAAGGGAAATAAACCGCCTGTCATTCCTGTGAGAGACCAAATGGAGCTGGTCCTCCTCTTGGTGTGTATGCATCGTGTGCCGCGAGACACTGAATTATTTACCGCCTCAAACTCCTGACACTGCCACCCCTGCGTTTGGAGAGAGAGAGAGCGCCTCGGGCAAAGCAAACCCCCATCTGTACAAATGTTCTCTCACCATTTGCTCGCACAGATGTTCCCGGCGAGAAGAGAGTAGAGTAATACAGGGAGTTATGAGAAACCTTCATGTAAACAGAATTCCAAAAAGTGCTACATGTCTTTGGAGTGTTTTCCACCTGATCTTGAAGGCTTCATCAGCTTCCTCTGGTACTTTAAATATCATTTCAGTTTATGCAATTTATTCATCTGCTATTTTTTTTTTCTCTCCCGCTCCCTGGACTCCTGAGGCCGGCACGAGCCAGAAACACAGAAAGTGGGAGGAAAAAGGAGGGGGAGTACAAAACGAAGGGTGGGGAGGAAAACACGCGACCAATAGGGGGGTTGGAGGGTGTGTGTCTGTGTGTGTGTGTGTGTGTGTGTGTGTGTGTGTGTGTGTGT
>NW_006800012.1:1183520-1315218 GCF_000485575.1 Poecilia formosa | reverse complement strand
AAGACAGGACAGAGACGGAGACGTAATGTTCAGATCCCATGTACTTACCCTTATCAGTGTTTATTATTCAGTTTACAGAAATCTGAGTTTGTAACATTAAATTGGTTCACTCTGTTGGAAAACAATTTTTTTTTCTCCTAAAACCTTTTATGGATGAGAAATATTAATGGAAATGAACTGATGATGTCACAAAAATGTCATCAATTTAGTCAGAAGATCAGATTTCTCTCAATCAAATTAGAATAAAAACCTGACCTGACTGAAAAACATGGATGGCATTTTATGATTCAGCGGTGCAAAAACAGTCCTAATTCAGTTGAAAAAACATAAACAATTTCAAAAAAAATTTTTTTTTTGTGATTCTGTTATAACTGGAACATTGACCGCCACGATCGACGTGTATTGTTGATTTTGATGATGGCACTTGTCAAAAATTTAATATCAGTGACTGGTTTCTCACCTGTTGACAATATGTTGGTTTTATGTCTTTGTATTTTTGTGATATGTGCGGTACAAATAAACTTGATTGATTAACTTGATAGATTAAAACAACCAGCTTGAGCTTAATGACTAAAAACTTTCGACAACTTCCTTGAAAAACAAAAACATCCTTTTTTTTGCAGAAAATTAGAAGGAATACTTTTTTTTTTTGCTAAATGAAGCAAAACAAAGAAAAGAGCGACTAATTCATAACTTTTCATTGAACCTTCATGTGGGAGCGCTGACCTTTTTAGAAAACTTCTAAAATCTATAGCACACTAATTGTGAGAATGCCAAGCGAATCAATCTAGAAGGAAATGCTGTGACTGGAGTTATGGAACGTTTGCAAATAAGACAAAAAAAAAAGGCTAGAAAGTGAAATCAGAGTGAGAGAACTTGAGGGGGAAAAAAAACAAAAAACATCCTGGTTTCAGCACCAAGGCCAGCTCCCCTCAGCCTAAAGCTTCCAGACTCACACTGTAGAGCCAAACAGAAGTCAGGACAGGGTTTAAACGCTGGACACATCCCACGGAGCTGGAGCCATTCACTCTGGAACAGACAGTCCAGCAGAAGGAAGAACATGGGGTTCTGTCACAGGGACAGGCGACGCAGCTCTTCCATTAGGTGAAGCAGCATGGCGTCAAAATGTGAGTGATAAATCTCCATCTCTTTGTCAGGACAGGGCTAAGAGGCAGGGAACTGGATTTGTAACACAATTAAAGATGTCAGCTACGATGACATGTAGACGTTCAGGTGTTGGAATCTGTCAACAGGAAAAAAAATGTCCCACTTCAGAAGTAGTTTTTAGGAAAAAGTGGGAAGAGGAAGGCAGTTAAGGAAAGATAAAGAAAGAAGAGCTTCTGCCTCAGAGCAGTCCCCTCAGCCACACTCAGCTCCTTCAGACTAGCCAGCAGCAATTAGCAAAAAACCCTGGTGGAACTGCTGAACTCATTATAGGAGCTACTGTTCAGTGCAATGTTGCTAAGTTTTTATGGGGTTTTTTAAGTTGCTAAAGGGTTAATAGAGGAGCCATGTTGTGATGATTTCATGAGGGTGGAGTTTTAGAAAGACCAGGAGTTTTTTTTAAAGTGACAAAGGTCCAATTCCAAGGTATTCAATTACAAAGTAACATTTCTTTTAAGTCATATTTAATATGTAGCATTTTTATAACAACTGAAAGTAACATGGTTACTTGATTATGCTGTAAAATTGCACTATGTGTCTGGAAAATACATATTACTGCCCCTTTAAGATGCCCCTTGAACTTATCCAAAGTATGAGCAGGTCTAATGTGAACGGGGAAACTATTCCAAAGATTGTAATGTGTCTTTTTAACAGGATACCTGTGCATACCGTTTAAGAAGAGTAAAAACATCATTGAGGTGCTATAAAACCAAATGTTTTTGAATCACCTTGTTTGGGCTCCTGGGTCGGTGGAGACAGAAACACGAGTCCAAAGTTGTTCCAGAGTAAAGTTAGAGCCGGCACACTCCTGAGGCACAGCCAGCAGATGCTGTCCGTATTTTAAATACACATGCTGCTGTTCTGATCCACGCCAGTTGCTGCTTATAGCACACATCCTGCCCTCATTTCTTTGTCTCCAGACCTCTGGCCGTATGACCACCAGCTGTTTGCTGGTCTCCTGCACCATTCTCCTTCTACAGCCCATCTGTTTGTAATTCTTCTACTCGTCTTATCCCACACTAAAACACGCGTAGACAAAGACAAAACACACACGCTCACGCCTCTTTTGGGACTTTTCCTTAAATATAGCAGTGACAGTTTATGACAAGCCCTCCCAGGTTTTTAATTTAGCGCTGGTGTCCGCCCACCTCCTCAGAGAGCTGGTCTAAAACCTGTCGCAGCCAACTGTCGGGGGATGACAAGGTAATTAATAGTGTTTCACTACAATGCAGCCGACACTTTAGGTAGCCAGACGAGCAGGGGACGTGCTGCAAAAACAGGTAAAGGAGGATGGATAAAGAAGAGATTAGAGGGGAGGAGCGAAGAAGGAAACGTTGACGGATGAGCTTTGGAGAAAAATGAACCGAAATAGATGGGGAACCAGGTGGCCTCTCTCTCGTCAGCAATCACGGGTTGTAGTGGATGCAAAAACAAACACTCTCACACACAAGCACACAGGAGGTTGGGGCTTTACTTCTTCCCAAAGTTTGAGGCTGATCCAACAGCATTCGGTGATTGAAGCGCTGCCTAAAGATGAGGGGTGGCGGCGGACGTTTTATGAAGCCATTAATCAGCAGAGCAAGCATCCTCAGAAATATTTAGTATCTGTAATGCAGGACCAAGTTTCATCCATCTCTGATGGAGCATCAGGCCGTGATGTATGGGGAGGTAGAGAAGTGTGTTGGGGGGGGGGCGTTATTTATGCACATTCTGCACGGTGGGTCGATCAATGGAACTAAAGGGCTGTCTTCAAGTTTTTTTGTTTGATTGATCGCTAGTGTCGGTCGTAAAGCTCGGCTGCTCCGGATGAAATGGATGCAGAACTGAACGGTGAGGTCTGTTGGGTCGGGAGTCTTCAACAAGAAATTTCAAAGAAAGGGGAGAAGAAGAAAAAGTGCAGAAAGAGGTTCGGAGGAAATAACAAAAAGTTGGACGGAACAAAGTCCCAGAATTGAAAGCAAAGCCATCTCATTGCTGCGGCATAATGGAAAGCTTTCAAACGTAGCCTTAAAGGCCCATACGTATTACAGTGTTGAGAAACCTGATACAGGAGCATTATAGTGATATTATTGCTTTTCCCAGAAATGACTAGAGGGGTTGATTTACACACTTCCCCCTTTTTTGTACAACCCAACTCTGTTGTATGATTTGATTTATCCGCCGTTCTTTTGTATTGTCGAATCAGAATGTCACAACCCAGCCGGACATGCCACCTCCATTTTCTCTTTTATTTTTAAGCTTTCAAGAGAAAGCAAAAATACTGAAGAATAAGACGCAACTGAAAGAGATGAAGTTAATCAAAATAATTTCTAAAAGAAATGCAGATTGTCCTGTGCTTGCATCAGGATGCACAATCTTCTCATCAAGCATCGCGCCATTATCATGCGGTATTGATTCCAGTAAGAGAGACATTTGAATTCCAAACAGGATGGATGCGACAGCTCCCTCTCTCCCTCTCTCTTTTTGATGTAGCGCTGCTGTTTTGGCCAATCCCGGCGGCGAGTGGGACGTTGTCAGTCATCTCACGTTGGCGGGTGTCCACGAGATGCTGGAGTGCCTCGGTGAAACGCCACGGTAAATAGTAAACGGACTGAATTTGAATTCGCCCAGTTACACTCTCGAACGCACACGGCTATACACCGATAGGCAGATTGGAAAGAGGAGCTGAAATTGAAATCACAACTTTCAGAAAGCAAGACTCTTCCATCTGAGATCAATGTCAGATTCCCAAAGCGACTGAAGAAATGTGAAGACAAACAGGAACTCATTCCATGGTTTCCATGTCAACAGAATTTTTCAGTTTTAATTCTCAAGAGCTCTCAGTCCTATCCATCCATTTCCTGTACTACAATCTTTACAAGATCATAGGAGAGCTGGTGTCTTTCTCCTGCAGTCATTGGGAGGAGTGGTACACCCGGGATAGGTCGGAGTTCATCATAAAGCCACAAACATCCATCCACCATCCACACGCACCTAACGGCAATTGGGTGAGACCAGTTTACCATAATAAACATGTTTTTACACTGTAGGAGGAAACAACGCATGCACAAGGAGAATAGGGCTGTTGTAAAAGAATCTTCTAGTAACCAAGTACTCAATAGATTATTTTTACACGTAATCCTCTCTCTCTCTCTCTCTGCCTGTATCCCTTCCTCCTGTATTTTTTCATACATCTTTTCATTTTCTATGCTTATCCTGACATAGATGACACTTTGATCAATCTCCTCGTTATTTTATAATAAATAGGGATCTTGCTAATTACATCTAGGCTTATACTTTATGTTTGTAAGGTCTTGTGGAAACACTAGCAGTGACACATGCCTTTAAATTCCAGTTTTAATCTTAAATCAAGAGCAGAAATGGAGATTCTCTTCACCCACACTGTTTGCTCTCAGTTCTCCCTCTGATCTTAATGCAATCCCATGTAATAAGATTTAATCGTAACTCTTTTCTCAATCACTGTGATCTCATCTGGGCACCGTCATTAGGCTGCCACAATCTCAGTTTTCTTCCGTCTCTTGTACAATTTCAATTTTCCTTCGCATCCCCTTTCTTTAGGCTGTCTCTGAGCAGTGCATTAGCATTGACAATGCTATTACTATGCTCAAGTACTCTTTATTTTTCCTCACCCTCTCGCCTTTTCATCACTGTCGTCCGTCATCTATAACCAGCCTCAAAGCTAATAACTGCCAGCTATTGTGAGCTAATCACGCTCCGCCGAGGGGTCAAGTCTGCTGCTTGCAGGGGTCGGATTTTATTTCCTTTTGTGCTGTGTCGCGACACATGACATGAGCAGGTAACGCTCTGAGTCCTAACCAGACCTGTTAGCATTAGGAACACTTTTTGGGTACGTTCTAAATCGAAACCGGTATCGCCACCGGTGACATTTTGCATTTGACTGGTAGAAAAGGCTGCTAATGGAAACCGATGGCGAGTAGCGTCGTCCGTAATAAAAATCAAACAGCTGTGGCAGTCTGCGGCGAGGCAAACCCTCGCACAAAACGGAAATATAGATAGCAGCATCTTCTTTGCATCAAAGGGCGAGCAGCGCCGAGATTCTCATTACGGCTCGCCTTCCGTTTTAGTGCTTTCATCCCAAGGCCATCCACCTCTCGAACACAGATAAAAGAGATCCCCCCTCCCCCATCACCCGTCCCCCACCCAACCCCCATCACCAAAATACCCCCTTTAAAGAAACTACTAAAGGATCCACATTCACAGAGAGCGCTAGGAATGTGAAGAGTGTGAAGAACCTCTCAAATAATTAAGGAGTGGGGCGTGCATTACAGATAATGAGTTTCTAGCATCACTGGCTACACAGTATTCCCCCGTCTTATCACCTGCTGCTGTCACTCACTAATGAAGTTGCTATTTCCAATTACTGCTCCCAATTAGGAATCATTATTAGGCTTGGGTTGTTATTGTGGCTGCTTTGGAGGCGGAAAGGAGAAAGCAAAAAGAGCTGTAAACCTCAGTAAATCATTATAAAATTGATGAAGAGGAATGAGGAATTTTTATGTCCTTGGGGAAAAAAAAAAGCCAGTGACATTAATACATAGCTGTGGTATGTACAACATTGTTTATATTATATGAAAAACACTCAGGATATGTTAGATTTTCAGCCTGTGGTGTTCACTTTCACACTGCGCTGTCAAAATAACCAAACTGTTCCCTTCCTCGCCTGTGGTGGCGCTGCACCAAGAACAACCGAAGGAAATGACACAAAAACCTTTGAAGAAGACATTGAGCGCAACTTCATGGAAACAAAAATGAATAAGCGTCAGATTTTAGCGGTTGTAGAATTTCTCCTTCATCTCTGGCGAAACACCACGAGTCATTACTCCAGCTACCGCTGGGCACATGTGTTTGTTTTGGTTGTATGTACCCATAATCCCTTGTGCCACAGTCCACTTCCTGCTTTTGGAGAGGTCTTTGGTTCAGTTGGTAATCACAAGCATTCGAACCGCACCTGAGTTCGCTTGGACTGAACCAAGAACTAGGCCAGAGTGAGCTTTGTTGGGTCACATCAGAGTTTGATGACACATCGACACCTCCCCTTTTACATAGTAAGTTTGAGAGCTTATTTACCACATAACATCTGAGTCACGAAGACTAATTGCGAAGGTATACCCACTTGGATTTTAATCATATCTGATAAATAAACATGTGTTTATTTAAAAGTGGATCTATCTTGCACTGATATTTAAACTGCAGGCTAAAACAGTGGGCCCTATTCAGTATTATGTAGTTGTTTGAAAAAAGTTCATGTAAGCTACTAGGGATGGACGATATTATCAGCATGGTATCGGTATTGGCCGACATTAGCTGTAAAATTTAATATAGGGCATCGGCCATTCCATCAATCTAACATACCGATATAAAAGGTGTTATTTTTATATGACAATGATGCCTTCAGCAGCACAGTGTCAAATTTGCACTGTTTCAGTGTTGTCATTATCTTAGAGAGAGCAAATATCATGAATACATTTGATATTAAACACAATACAAGTTGAAAGTGTTGCATCATTTTCAGCCTCCTTTTTAGCTTTTCCATTTGGTAGCTTGCTAAATTGACAAAGATAATGCAGTATTTTAATCTCACAGTAGAGAAAGCCATATAGTTTCAGTAAGAAGGTATAGGAAAAAAATATTGGTATTGGTATTGGTTATCGACCAGATAAGTTTTAGTATATTGGCATATCAAATATCGACCAAAAATCTGATATCATGCATCCCTACCTACTACATCAAAGAGGTAGACTTTGTCCTGTGTCGGGTGTCTTTATCTTCAAGTAATGGCTGTAATCTACTTAAATGATTAAATTAAAGAGTAAGAAAAGGTAGCATTTAACCAGAGGAAGTAACTGGCCTTTATAAATACATGATGATAATAAAAAAAAAACAACACAGGCTGTGATCATGTCAAGCTTGGTGGTAAACCATAATCTTGACATTTATGGTGGAGAAAAGTGAATCTAGCCTGAGAGATTGCCTCTTGAGATTAAGACACGGAGCAGACCTTCTTTGCTAAATGCCACATCATTTTTGCCACAGGACACTCATAAGTCATACATGGTTTTCGTAGGCAGACATTTCCATGATGCACGACAGCTTTCAGCGACTTGGGAAATGATGAAAACCTTGCTTAAAAGTCTGCTTTTATTACATACCTCAACCAAAAAACATATTTATTTGGTTGGCTGACGGCCCACGCGTTTCAAACAGTGCAGAGGTAGGTATGGGTAGGTATCAAGTTTTATGGCAGAAATAATAAAAAAAAGCTTAAAAGAGCAAAAATGATGAGAAAAAAAAAATTCAAGCGATGACATTTGAAAAAAAACAAAAAAAAAAGATCCAACCCCCGAGGTGTAATACCTCCTCCAGCAGATTGTGAGTTGTGTTTAAACAGCCTCCAACACCCAGGAGGATTAATTAGTTGGATAAAGCATCAGAATGCATCACCTGGGTCAATATCCTCTCACAATGTCATTTTCTGCAGAAACACGCAACTAAGGCCAGACATTTTTAGTCTGTTATTTTCCTGTGTTTTTATTCATCTAACTGGCCTCGCTATCTTAGTCAAGGTCAAAAGAAAAGTTATAAAACATTTTGAGAGCCACAGCTTTACTGTAAATCAGTAAAGAGGATTATCAGAAAACAGAACAACGATGGAGAAAGCCGCTATTTATATTGGTGCGTTATGGTAATGTTTGCCATTTATCATTCAGACATTATCAAACTGTTTGCTACTTTAAAGCAGGGCCACATTTGGACCTTAGACAAACAAAAACAAGCGAGTGTATGACTTATATCTATAGATTCTGATGTATAAACCAGATTTGCTTGGGGTCAGTGGTGACGATTCAAAAAAAGCGGGCTATTGTCCAGGTGAGAAATTGAAAATAATTGGAATTTCTCCATAAATCTCAGAGACAGCAGAGGACAGGCGAACCAGTTAGGAAACCGTACAAGGGAGCTGCAGCCAGTGTTAAATTAAAGCCTCTGAGGAAGAAAAACACCACCTGTGAGGAATTTACATAATCTGTTGGTAACAACAGTGGGAAAAGGACGAGCAGAAAGTTGAGCCTGCGAGGTTGTTAAACTTCGGCTGGAAGGCAGACGCTCGCCGACTTTCTGCTTTCGGCTCCAGATGAAACGAGAAGTTCGATGCTAAACTCGGCTTTTATTTCTCTTCCTTCCCGTTCTGTCGTCGGGGAGTGTTTATGTCAGCAGGAATTCGCAAAACTGCCAAGTGGAATTTCCTCAAACCTGCTGCAGAGGAGGAGAGTGGGCAGAAAGGAAAACAATTGCAATTTCATGCATATCTGGATCATTTCAAAGGCTTTTCTTGTTGTCCACGGATGAGATGCTGGCTAGCGCTAACGCAGCTGAAAACTAAAAACGACTGGAAGCTGGGAAAAGAACAGAGAGAAGATCTCCGCCGAACTGCGTGTCTAATTCAGCTGACACCGACGTGTGTGCTCCTGCAGTCACTACCACGTTAAATTGCGTCAGAACTGACAGTTGGTGTCGAAGACGTGGAAAACGGCGTAGGAGTCGCAAGGCGGTGGACCGTTGCAGAACTCCGAAAGGGTTAACATCCACTCCTGTGTTTAAAAAGAAAAAGAAAAAAGACAAAAGAGAGGAAGGAGAGAGAAAGGAGGAGCAAACAAGGCTGTGTGACTGGTGATGCATGAGTACCTATTTCTGTTTTCAGCGCTTCCACCTCCCCTGGAGGGCGAGGTGGATGATACACAGTGGGCAGTGCACTCAAGGAAAAAAAAACAAGGAGGCAGCAGTATGGAGAGTGAGACCAATTATACAGGGCCATTACATTTATTATTTCATTCAATTTATTTAGAAATAATAAAAACTGCCTCAGGACAGATTGCTGAATTGGACTTCGAGGAGGTCGTTATGGGAGCTCCAGGGAGGCTGGTTGGTTTTCAGAAGAATATGACCTGTTTTTGGCCTGGACTTTTTTAATGCGCCGAGAAGAACAAGCAATGTTCTATGAAGGCCTTAAAGGTTTGCTAAAGAACTTTAACGGGGGAAACAAAACAAAACAAAGCTAAAACAGCACCAGGAAGAGCACAAAACACACCAAACGTGTCAGGCAGGAAGTTGTGGAGAAGTTTAAAGGAGTGTGTTAAGTAATGTCCAAACAGAGTCTGGGAGTAGATCAGTTTGTATTCTTAGTCTAATATTTAGTGATGCCAACTGTAGGGAAGGCAGCAGTAGGGGAACATTTTCATCTCCAGTCTGGCTTAGTGGCCTCATGTACCACCTTAGTTTTTCAAGCTAACAGGTAAAATATCTCTTCTTTTGGTTGGTAGAAATATATTATGTATCCCAAAAACTCACAGCTGTGACTGGAGCAAAATGTGGCTTTACAAAGCTTTGACTCAGATAGTCTAAACCCCAATGCATGCACCTCCGAGTGTTTCGCAAATAAAAACTTTCAAAAATGTTTTATTAATATATTACATAACATTCTAGTAAAATACACTAAGTGTGTGTTTGCTTTGGCAATCCCCTGTATTTGCCAGTTAACAGAAGTCAAAGGATCAGAAGAAAACATGAAAAATGTTTAGCGTCATCAACCTCTGAAGTGAAGACAGTTTTTTGTAGTTTCATGGCCGTCTGTTTGGGACGTCTGTACTGAAATTGCAAAGACTGAGGAAATGTCAAACCTAAAAGAATTAAATTAAATTAACTTGCATTCATCTAAAAAGATTTTTTTTTTTCCGCATTTCCCCACAATTTTTTTGACAAGTTGATGGGCTGATCTAAAATATGAATACAGGGACTGAACAGGAACACCCCTCACCCCCCAGGCCCCATGCATCCTCAAGCCAAACTCTACATTGATGCTTACTTTCAAAATCCCTCTACCATATAAAGCATATGCTCAGCAGGGCAAATAAACACTGTCTCAGCACACACACTTGATCTGCAACACTCTATTTACTCCAAAGAGAAAACATTTAAACAATAAGACAGCGATTACTCTGATCTAATTTAATAAGTCCCGGCTAATCGGTTGTCCCCAATGTATTGCACTTGAACGTGTTTAGAAAAGAAAAGAAAAAAAAAGTGAGTCTGAACGACAGCCGTTGCCACCAAGGATGACTGCTTTGGTAATTTCACCAACGGGCCAAACTCAGTGACCCATTGGTGAAACTGCCTCGTACCTGTACAGCAACCCACAATGAGGTGGCATCAACCAAATCACTGAATATGGTCTCATTAAAAGCACCGACATGAGCGGACGGCTTCGCCTTGGAGAGCAAAACACCCTTGAGAACACAGAAGGACGAGACCTTTTTAACTGCGCTGCAAAGGCAAGAAGACACCAATTCATTAAAACACAGCCTGTGCTTTTTGCAAGCTAGGATAGACTCCAGCAATTGAAAGACACCAAATGCAGTTAATCTGCTTTAGTGAAAACCAGGTACTAAGTTTAAGTTTAAAAGGAAAGAACAACAATATGGTTCCGCCCTGCTTTTTATCAATAGTTCGGGATTCTGGTGGTCATGTTAAGGGATATTTCTGGCACCCTTTTGGTCCCTTCATACCAAAGGAGCGTCAGGCAAGCCTCATAGCCTATTCGAGTGTTTCTACTGACTTTGCCTGTCCCATTAAAACCACGTCATAAAGCTCCACTCATCAGACTGATTTGCTGAACGTGAGTTCACTGAAACACAAAGGACACCATATCTGAATCCACCTTTTGGATGTGAAAATGACAAATCTGCAGCAACCAAGTGATGTCAAGGATACTTCATCAACTTGTCAAATCTATGCCACAACAAATTAAAGAGGTTCTGAAGGCAAAAGAACGTCCAACAAGAAACCAAGGAGTGTATTGCAGTTTCCACTTCTCTCTCCGTTTTTCTATGCAGTTTTAAACACACACGTTCAATCTGATTACTCACAAATATCCTGCTGCTATTAAAACTTCCTTATTTCTAATGTTCAATGCCAGAACATCTGTTGCACAATCTCAGAATTCCAGCCTGTTTTATTTTTAAGTTATGAACTTTGATTCCCTAAGACCTGACCTGAACTGGTTTTGGACAGAGTCTCTGATTGGCGTTTGGTGTTTGACCTCTGCTAACACACAAACACCTGCTTTTTAGTTCATTTTAAGGATTGGTGAACTGTTCCGGACTTCATGATTTTTTGGAGGAACTAACTTACTTAGTTGCTACAATACACAGATACATTGCTTAAGTCTATAACTACATGGAGTCGCATAGCCAGGCCATATTGACTTTTACTTTTAGCAACACCTTTGAAGACTTAAAGGTTATCTACTCTTTGGCTCAGTTTGGGCCCATCCTCCCCTGTTTGGTACAACTTGAAACCCTTGGCTCTTAATCAAGGGTTCCATCTGAAACTTTACTACGTCTTGAAGATCGGACAGCTTATATAAATCTTCATTGAAGACTGAAAGTCTTCACCCACCTCCACACAAGAATCTCTTCCTTTTACTTGTGGTGCAACCGTATCATTTGCCTTCGTCCACAAATCCATCCCAAATGTATTTGCATCAGTTAGGAGAAGCTAATAAACTGGTCGATATTGTTGATGAGTGTGGTTGACATAATATGGCTCTGGTAGCCAGTGAAATCATTGCTAACTAAGTGCTTTGATTGGTGTCCACTGATGAGAACACTTGCGGAAGAAGTGGGTTTACTCAGGTTTTGCCTCGTCAATATCTATTCCGAGTGGGTCAACGACTGCACTCAGTCGTTGACCCACTCATAAATTATACTTTTGGATTAGAATACAAAATGCATCCTCTACTGGCCTATAGAGCGGGGAGATAAACACACACAGGCATCAATACTAGATGGGCCTGTGGGAAGTTGTATTTTTCTACACCAGTGGTTACAATTTTCTCTTTGCCAAGTCCTGGGAAAAGCATGGTCACTGAATTTGTGCACCATTGATTTGACCTCTCTGTGCTCGTCACGCCGACTTACTTTCTGCTCTCAGTCTCATTTGTGTTTTTCGTTTTCTTTTGGGGATAGATGCTAACCAGATGTCAGGAGCTAAGGCCTAACTTGGACTCTTCCCTCTTGTAGTGTCTCTAATTAATGCTCAGTTTGACAGCTACCTGTTCCTATAATTGGAAACAATAAGACATTGGTTCAAACTGAACTTTCCTGAAAACACCTTTATTAACCAGACGGGTAATTATCTCAGACAGCTGAAAACTCATTATCCAATTTTGGCTTTGTCACTATCGCTCGTTTACACAGTCCTGCACAGCTGTAATCACTGAACCCTATATATAAAAAAACTCTCCAATGAATGCAGAATTAAGAATTGTGGCCATGAAAAGATGTTTTATATGCAACAGTTTGTACTATTACACAAATTAAATCCATCTTTGGGGATGCTGTGGACATTGTGTCATGTTGTGAAGTCTCAAAGAGGAGACAAATGCATAAAAATAGTGGTGAAAAAAAAGAGAGTAACTGAAAAACAAGATCTTACAGGTTTAACACAGGACATGGAAACTGGATGTGCAAGAAAACAGGAAAAGATAGGCCTTTAAATACTTAAATAGATCAGGAGGGTGAATGACATTGGAAACAGGTTAGCTTAATTAGGAGGAATGTTGACCAGATGTGGTAGAGTGAGAGCAGAAAGACAGAGAGGAAGACTACTACACGGTACGTTTCCATTACAAATGTTCACAATTCCGCAATTGCAATGTTTTCATTAACTAAGAAACACTATTAAAATCATGCGTGAATAGGTTTGCTCGCATGATAAGTCATTGAAAAACATATCGCACCATCGTCCTGAAACTACTTCTCATCTTCGTGGTTTGCACCGGTGGCAACATCCAGTTGTTGATCATGTGACACATGTGATGCGAAAAGAGTGTTTCCATTGCAGTTTTGCAAAATAAACCAACTTTGACATGACCAAAACACCAGCTTATATAAGTGCCAAAGTTTTTATGAAAAACAAGGTTTTGTGTTTCCATTAAGCAAATTTATTTTAAAAATGTCAAATTGCACATTCATATGGTCAATGGAAACATAGCTAATGAAAATGCAAAGATAACTAGATTGTTACCAAATAAAAAAACTGGATAATAAGCTGAAATCCACAAAGCAATGAACCAATGAGGCCAGACCTAGCACAACAAAGAAAACAGAACAATGACCAACAATGGAAAGTCCTAAATGGCTATAATAAAGATCTCAAACACAAAAGAAAACTGAAACACTAGCGGATCAGATGATGATCTGAGCACATTAAATGTTGTGTGGGTTGAGGTCTATACTGTGAACATAAGCGGCTGTTTGCGTATGCGCTCTGTTCCTAACAGCAACAGCAGCTGAGGTCTCTGGGTAGCTGAAAGGCGCCAGTATTCTCCGTGCATGAGACAAATAGGCCGCACCGTGCCGCCTGCCACGTTTGTTGTCGACACCCAACTACAACAAATCTGTCTGCACTTTGAATGTATTTATTTAATGCCACAGAAAACCTATGCTGATATCATCTGTGAACCTCCCCATGGTCGCGTATCCCAGTATACACCATAAGCAACTTCCTCTCTAATCTCCAGGTGGGGCTTTGTGGAAGACACATTTGAAGTATGCTTTTCTCCTTCTTATCATTTCTGGAACAGCACTCACATCCGTTATCAAACCTATATTCTTTCTGTTTAATCCCACAGCACTGCTGCTCAGGCTACTGCTGCCTGGTGGCTGCAAATAAACCCTCCATCTAAACACCCCCATCTGAATCATTGCAAAGACATAAGATTACACTTTGCTTTGCAAGGCTGAGTTAATGAAAGTAAATCCCTTCAGGAAGTTGAAGCAGACTAAAGAAGGATGATGTATGTGTCAGGTAAAGTTAGATATGCAACCTAAGACCCAAAGCCAATCATAGCAGAACGGGAAGTGGTTGTGCAGGTCTATGACCAAGCAGAACCAGAGGGAACTTCTAAATCATTCATCAAGCTGCTTCCAGGTAAAGTCAGTGGAAGGAGTGGGTCCTTTTGGTCAGTGTGTTGCGTTTAGCTAAATAATTGATGAGTTCAATCAGGAGCTGACAGTCTTGGTCAGCTCCACACAAAAATGACACATGGTATATAGGAGTAGCTATAGGATAAAGCAGGTAGAGAGGAATAACAGCTGATTCGCAAGGGGGGAAAAAAAAACATTAAAACATCTTCTGTGTCGGCAAGCTCAGAAATGTAGCTGAAAGCTACAACAATTCTTCCCATTTTGTAAATTAATTTCCCCTTTTTTTTATACCTTTGCGCTTCCTGACATTTGAGGATCTGTGGAGGTTGATACACGGCCGAAGGGCAGAACATCTCTCTCCGTTTTCTTTTTGTGCCTGTTATGAATCATACAAATATATGCTCTCTTGCATTAAATATTAAAGTCAAGGCTTCCTTTTAACTTAAGCACAGCAACAAGGATTCATTTGTATGCTCCCTCCTGTCTATTAGCTTCATCACAGAGTAACTATGTCCGCCTGACGCAATGAAAAACCTACCACAACCAGAAACCTACACTCGCTTGTGGATTTCATTGATTGCTTAGTAATGATTTAGTGTTGCACTCTGTGATTGTTCAATTCTACCCATTAATATCACCTGTGGGCTTCACTCATGCAAGCTCACGTAAGGAAAGTCTTGCAGGAGAGGTAAAGTAATGATGAGAACAGGCACATAGAGTGTTGATAGAAATCTGTAGGATCCTGATCTGTCACTCTTTTTCTTTCACGCAGAATTAAAAGACAGAAGGAACTGAGGAAATAGGTTTGCAAAGACTAGTCAGCTAATAGGAGAAGACGGTTATGTCAAAGAAGCTGCCAGAGATGACTGTTGTGCTGAGCGGTGACAAGGATGGACTAATCCAGCCAAATCCCCATGGAGAACCTACAATAAAAAGTATTAACTGTTGCTGAAAGCTGAACTGGACCTGATGAGTTCAGTGCATTTGACAAATACCTATTAAGTGTCATTAAGTAGCATTAAGGCAAGGCGCATATCTGACGGAAAGCGGTAAAGTAGTCTCAGTAATTGTATAAATTTGGTCTGACTAGAAGTTATTCTATCACTCAACATGTCGGGTGTGCTTTGGCAGCATGACAATGTAACTAACTGCCTTTTTAAAATGGATTTTACAGGCTGAGTCAACGTGAACAAAGTGATAGTTCAGAAATGGCTAAGGTGCCCAATTACTATCAATGACAGGCAATTCTGCCTGAAGCTGGCAGCTATTAGCAAGCCATCAACTTCTGTTGGCAAGGCTATTTCTAAATAAAATCCCCCACAATGGGAAAAGAGTAAATGTAGTGACCTCGGAACACTTAATTATGGAATCATAAGCCAGGTCGGCGGGCAGCTCTGACTAACTCCTAATTGGCGATCTGATTATGTATGAGGACGGCGGTTAAGATGGAATGACGGCACAGTGGGGGAAAATCAAAGCCAGGCCTGTCACTCATGCAGAATCGCTTAAGACTGAATTAATTTACATCCTCAAAATCATTGGGTCACAGGTGGGCAATGTTCCGCACATTTCTATTCATCAAATAATGTTAGGATGGGCTAAAAAATATTTTTTGAAGCGCTATTTAATCCTATTCTGTGTCTCGTCATGAGCGTATAAAGAGCAAAAACTACTAGCAGAAAAATAATTCATATTTCTGACTGCTTTACATTGTTCCAAAAGAAATATTCTAAGAGTAGCTAGAGAAAATCATTTCAATAACACCAAGTGCAACAATACAACTGTGAAATAATGTGGTACTGCACAGTTTCACAAAAGGTCCAACATTTTCAACCAGGTAGGAAGAACAAACACTAAGCAGTCAGATTTAACAGGTGTGAAAATGAGAAATGACATTTTAGTTGATAAGCTGGTTTTAGAGAAGACGACCTGATAAGTGCCTCTTTCCATATCCCAACAAAGCCAAGAGATTTTGTTTTGGTAAAGTACCATTTATATACGGGGGAATTCAAAGAATTTTGACGAGAACCCATAAACTTTTGGGTTAATACAGATGGTACCATCCACTGCCAGACTGCATTTTAACTTCATTCCCCTTTACTTACTGGATATCTGCTTGAATCCAAATGAGAAACAAAAATACACTGGCACACATGGATTTTTCTTTATCATCCAAAACTACAGCATAGCATGTGCCGGTGATCTTGAGCTGAGCTTGGCTGTTTGTTTAGAAGTTGAAAAATTCTGTAACATGAGCATTACAACGTAGAGATGTGTACCAATGACTTATTGCCTAAAAATGGCCCAAATAGATGATAATCTCACACATTTTTTAAATGTTATTTTTTTGATTATTTGACCTCAAAGGTCAAATAACTTATTATTTCAAATTCAAGGTCAAATAAAGGTCAAATAATTAGGACTTGAATGAATGCTACCTTTTATCTGAGACCCACATAAAATCATAATTAATAAGCTAATATATGTGGCTGTGGTAACAAGTTTACTTGTTTGAGTGAGGGTGTGTCCTATGATCCCCAAGCAACAAATGTTCCAGCTATAGAAAATAAAAAGGAAACAAACTTAAGTGGAAATTTCCATTTGATGGTCTTCATTTCAGAATTCATGTTTGTAAATTCTACATTCTTCTTCTATATCCACAAGTAGTTCTGTGATTCTGGCGTCCTGTCCAGGGTAAACCCCGCCTCCCGCCCAGTTCCTCCAGTACTTTACATGCACATGTGGGTGTAGACAATGGACAGATGGATAGGTCTGTGATATTCCAGTACAGGTTCAGACATAGATATGATTAGGCCCTTTAGGGAAAACATACAAATCTAATGAAGTATACTGTTCTTAACGGACAAAAAGATACTCTTCTCTCGGAAGGCAGAGTGATCAGATTTCTTTTCCTCTGCTCTTGACAGGGGTGGAGTTACTATAAGCTGGTAGGACTAGACTCATAAGTCTGTCTGCCTGGCAAAGATTGTTGATGGTAGTGATGATGCTGGAGTTAGAATCTTTTGGTTAGCTGAGAAAGAAAAGGGCCATTTCCCTGCTTTTCTTTTTCAAACTCTAAAGCTCTCAAACCAGCAGCGGATTCTCCTAGCTGTCCAGAGTTATCTCTCAATTCAGCTCGTTTAGTTTTTATGTCCTCTGCTTGCCTAGTTGCCTCTAATAATCAACACACCACAGACAACATAGCCATGTGGGCCCCGGCAATTTCCTCTGTGGAAAACAAATGACACTTTATGCCTGTTATGCCCATCTTTTTTCGAGTAACTACTACTGATACCCAACTCATCTCTCAAAGATATTACACACACAGCATGAATAATGATAAAATGACACTGCGTGAGCATCAAGGAAGAGAGGAAATCATCACTCAAGATTCCAAATTCCACTTGAATAGGACTTGACATGCAATCACTTAATGTAAAGAAGCACAGAAGTACCATCCTCGAGTTTCATAGTGATGACTTGCTGTGCAGATACCAATTAGGGCATACAATCCGCGAGGGTCTCACAAACACAGCGGAAGCATGGCATCTGAGTGTAAAAGACTGACAGACTATCAACACTTTAATCCACTGTGGAGTTGTTCTTACACACCTAACTGCCCAACTTATGGAAAAAAAAAACAGTCCGACAAGGAAACTGGGGTTGATGCCACGTGAACGGTGACAAAATGTCAGCTCCGATCAAATGTGAATGACAGCCCTCAGGTGTTTCTTCCGCATATCTTTTTTTTTTTTTTTTTTTCTGAAACATCGCAGCTAACTGACTCCCAGCCAGCGTCGCAAAAGCTGCGTCCGTTTGCCTCAGGTTTTCATAGTGCTTTACTTTTATCCTGTACTTTGCTACAGGGCAGCTCTACTGCAGACACTGAATAATCTGTGAAGTGCCACTTGGCAGCCTGAAACTAACTAGCCACTCAATGGTAGCCACTTAACCGCTGCTCTTGACTGAGGGCAGCGGTTCTAAAAGGGTACATTTCCTAAACAAATAAAAACAATGTTTAGATTGCGCAACAGAGCTGATCTCACAATGTTTCAGAGTTCAAACAGGAAGCCAGGCCTTATCAAACACCAATCGTTAAGCTATTGTTTCTAAGAGTCCTGGACGTACGTGAATTCCCAGTGACGGGCATGAATAAACATGACTAAAATATTTTTTTTTCCATTATTAATTTAACTGAGAAGATTATATTAGTCGCAGGCGGTAGGGGAACAGCTTGTTTATCAAATACCACGCTGCGTTTCAATTAGCCTAAACAGTCCAGCCTACCAAGAGATACACCGCGTTAAGCCACAGGGGTGAGTACTCCACATTTGTCTAAATGTGATAAGTCTGAGTAAAGCTCAGAATTACAAAAAAACTATAAAGGAGCCCATTATCCTGAGAGAGGGGTGGGGACTTGTACTGAATAATAGAGAAGTAAGAGGGGGCATTGTACCTTTCTGTCAGACAATCATTACGTGATCAAATTGAGGAGAAACGTTAAACTAGGCCAGCGCAAAGGAAATGTCAAAGAATATAAAAAGGCTGAGACGTAGCATATTCCATGTCTCACTTTTCTCCAGCACCAGAACATGCACACGGAAAGCACGTAGCCAGGCGGTCTATTTCTAGCTCAGCAATCCCTGCTTTGGAGCCAATTTCTTCCCCCCCCCCACTCCCACCCTCCGCTCTCCTTCTGACTGCAGGTAAGTTCAGACAAGCGTTCATGCTTCAGATCCTCTAACACTCCTCGGGAACGTTGAAAGGAGATGATGACAATCACGTGTTCAAACGGTTCGCACTCTGCTCAGTGTCTCTCGAGATATGCCAACTGTAACCGGGCGTACCTATAATGAGATGTGGAGATCGTGGTCCAGGTACATGCTTAGATGTCTGACAAAAAGCCAATGCTGTAGCTACAGTACCCACCAGTACTCGTCCTTGACTTTGACTTTGGCCAAGTGAGCAAAACATTTTTTTCTCCCCATTTCAATTATCATGCATGAAAACACGTAAGTGAAGCTTATTTGGAGTAAGAAATGAAATATCACATCTTTCTATAAGATGACTATGTTTTCTCTTCCTAAGTGGACCCTGCTGAAGATGTGTCAGTGAGTTATAATTCAACAAAACTGACTTTAAAAGGTAAAGACCTAAATGGTAGGAACAGAACAGCAACAACATCACAACATACACACTCTCTAAAGTGGACAGTAACAGGGAGGCCTGCCTTCAGTCATGACAAATTCTCTTCCTGCGTCTTTCCAAAGTCCTGGCATTTCAACGGCTCCACTTCGACTGCGCTTCTCCCGAGAGAAAACTGGCCAACATGCGTAGGAGGTGCAGGTTCGCCACCAGCACATAGATGGCACTTTAAATTAAATTAGCTGCATCGTGTTGTAATCAAACTGTCCAGTGTGTTGGATTTATTGTTCTCGAGTAACGACAATGCGTGCATGAACCTTAAAGGATGGGTTTGTTTTTTGTTTGCGCAGGGCAACGCAGTAAATATGGATTAAGGCGTGAGGTGTTATGACTAATCCTCACAGCTGAGTGAAGCTACAGGAACGTGGTTCATTCAAAAAAAAAAAAAAAAAAAGAAAAAAAAAAAAAAAAAGACAGACAGATACCCGTGTTCTGACCTTTAATTTTTTAACAGTGTTTCAAAGAAAAACTGCAGTGTACTTCTACGTGGAACAATATGTGCTAAAGTTGGTTAGAGTGCACTCTGAGGTCAGAACTTTTTTTTTTTTTTTTTCTTTTTGTAGCCATCTATATTTCACACCCTGGAAATAGAAGCGTGGATTTCCAGGGTCATGGCAGGGACAATAGGGTAGAAGAAATTAGTGCAGAAAGAATAGAGAGAGTCAAGTGGAAAGCAGCTGTGAAGCAGCGGCCCTGCCCTCGTACATCATCACATAGATTTCTGGCCTGACCTACCTTGCTACCTGTCACTACGCAGGCCTTTGAGGTTGGCTCAGATTCCTTCACTTCTATTTTGTTTTATCTGCTTTCCCCATCTGAAAAGCTGCCAGTGTGGGATTAGCTGTCCCTCATCTACCTTTTCTTGAACCCTTAATCACTTTAAGTCCTACTGCTCTCACTCCTCATGATGATTCTCACTTATCATGCTATTTCTGTGCTGTTTGCGTTAGATATGTTTGAAAAGGGCGGTTTGTGGGTTTTGAAGTCAGGGTAAAGTTCTGTTGCAAAAATGAAAGCAGTTAGTTTCCCTTTGCTACAGTCCTAGAGGCTAATGCTAACATCCACACACCAGTTTCAATCTCAAATACAATAAAGTTATGCTGTCAAAAGCTGTTTTACAAACCTGTCATGTATCCAATAGGGAGTCAGTTACACATGAAGGATTATATATATGGAAAAGGAGAGATGTCAACCATGATCTTCATGTGTATAGTTTGACTTCCTCTAAAAATGCTTATAACTGCATGTTTTCACAGTTCAAACACCAAATATACTTTAAATTATCAACCTAAAACAAAATGCCTGTTAAGACACTAATAAAAACAAACAGCTACAGCCAATCAGCAACAAGGAAGATTACTGCTGTTTCTTCTGCTGCTTTGCAAACACCAGACAGTTATCCCAGCTTCCCTGGTTGCATTTTCTTTCCGAGCAAAAGATCTGTGTATTGACCAAATTTCTACATATAATTTGGAGTTATGTTCTAAAGGATGGTAGCTACCTAAAAGAAAATACAATTAATCGAAACAGAATTCACTAACCAGAAGGGCTTTACATCCTCCACTGTCAGCAGGCGCTTCACACAGGAAGTTGAAGCCCCATCTCCATCTCCAATTCCTGTGTGAATAACTGTCCGAATTTGATCACTTTAAGGTCCAGATCTACCTTAGATGAATTATTAAAGCTTTTAACAGAACTTCACTTTAAAACAGGTGAACTATGCCTTTAAGTCAAGCATTATGACCACAATGCCCAGGACCTAAAAAAGGAACTAACAGCACTCGTTTTGTACAAGAGGTTTCCTTCAGTTCCCTATAAGACCCCACAGCGATGGCAGCTACCTCTGCTTATATATATATATATATATATATATATATAAAAGTCAAAAACGTACAAAGAGCTGATTACAGATGCCATTGGGAGAACCGATTCCCATTTTGACAGGAAACATTTGTCTTTGTGCTCCAGTGGCTTGTGGAGATTTGACAGGAAAGTTTAGCATCAAAGAGTAAAGCCTGTGAGCCGAGGGGAGTCGGGGAGGTGGTGGTGGAGGAACGAGGTACTGAGACATGGAAAGAATGAGGGTAGGACACCAGAGCATATGTAGGTGTATTTGTGCAACAGAGGTAAGAAAACGATCGAAGGTCCCCTCTCTTTTCATTGATTATTTGAAAACCACAAGGCGCTGAGGGCCCTCAGGCAAGGCAGTGGACTGGTGGGAAGATTCAAAGGTAGAGTAGCTGAGTGAGTTTATTAGTAAAGGATTCATGGGGGTGGGGGGGGGTAGCTTTTAGTCCTCTGACATTTAACGTGAGTTTACTGCTTTATATAAAGGCCAAGACTAAAATTCAGCTGGACAATATTCTCAGCTTGGCAGAAACACTCTGCCCTCCAGAGTGTTTTTTTTTTCTTTCTATTTTTTAACATAAAATTTTAATTGTTTGCAGAAAATAAACTAATTAGGTTGTCAATACCAATTCGCCTTATATAGAACTACCTTGGGTTTTTCAGTTTCTTTTGACAGGATAAACTATACATTTGTTTTGAAACTGTCAACATATTGTTCAAATGACAACAATGATATTCTAGAGATGAATTCCATCTCTATACATCACAAGTACAATGTCAAAGCTTCTAGGCTTTGTTTTTTTGGGTTGAGTTTTTCCCCAGAATTCGATTCCTAAAGTCTAAAACACAATTTTTGAGAACAGGCGATAACACTTTTGCAACGTCTTAGGAGTGCGCCTGACACCAAGTCAAGAAGCAAAGCCTGGAGAAGGACATGCACAAAATGTGAATACACAAAAAGGTAAACATTTGTCAAACTTGTTTTTTTGTTCCATGCAGTAAAAAAACAAAAAACAAAAAAACAACAACAACAACAAAATAAAAAATAAACAAATAACTTAAGCACAACTATCAAGTAAAAACTCATTGTGGTCAAGTAACTTGACAAAAAATAAC
The DNA here is from genome assembly GCF_000485575.1 of Poecilia formosa. NCBI lineage: Eukaryota > Metazoa > Chordata > Actinopteri > Cyprinodontiformes > Poeciliidae > Poecilia > Poecilia formosa. The sequence continues at coordinate 1,292,884 of NW_006800012.1, read as the reverse complement.
AGAAGTTACTTGGAATTAAAAAAAACAACAACATGTAGTGTTACTTCTTACAAACGAGACTGTTAGTTGTTACAACTATTACAAACTGTTACAAATTGTGAGTGATCCAGTGTTACTTGTTACATAAAGCAGTTGTTAGTTGTTACAAGTCGTAACTTGTTGTAACAATTAACAATTATTACTTCTTGTTGTTGAACAACAGCGAAGAAATTTTGACTTCTCGTTATTAAACAATAAGAAGTAATTGCAGCAGCTTGTGTTCTGCTTTCATTAGCATGTTAAACATGCTAATTAGTATTAGCGTGTTTATGTTATGTATTGAAAATGGTATTGCTAATACGCATTAGCATGTGCACAACATGTAAACCAAAGCAGTTAATAGCCTTTCGACAAGGGCTGCAATATGAATCTATTTTTTGGAAAAAACACAAATAAAATATACAATCTACATCTGATCCTGCTACATGAAAAACTAGCCTTAAGTTGGTAAACTTTGATTTCTAAGCCCAGACGTGTGCGTGTGACTCAGCATGTGCAAAGATGAGAACAACAAGACGAAATTGACTGCGTCTGCCTTGGGTAATAACTTATGTGTGGAGCATGGGGCCGTGGGATGGTGAGTTTCAACCCGACGAAAGCGCAAACAAATGAACAGCAATATCATGGGCATACTCCATTATAATGTATGTTATTAGTCTGCCGTGCATTCTGGCAAATCCAATATTCCGGCAATAAAGCGCTGGAAGTGACTTGAGCTGCTGAATCTAAGAAATGGATTTGTTGGGCGCTTTTTTCATTTGCTGTTGTTTGTCATGGCTTTACATGTAAAGAGCAATTTACTATTTAGAATAGAGAGTTGCAAAAATGAGAGTTGCTTTAAAATTAATTTGGAATAAGAGTGTGACAAAAAAACAGAATAAATCCATTCATTTACTATCACGGTCTTGCTTCATGGTGTTAATACGGTCCACATCACCAACCTGGCGCTGACTATTGGTCAAAATTAAATAATCCAGTGGTAATATTAGCCAACGGATAAATATATATGTACACACGCACACACACAGTATTATCAAATATTTTGTTTTGCATTATATGATAATGTATGGTATGCTGGAGCTCAGTTCTTTATTGCTTCGTCTTCCAATATCCTTAAAACAGACAGTTACAGTTTTATGTGGTTGCACATTATGTGATAAGACTATGTTGATACGAAATAAATACTTTTTTTCCTCAATGTATGCATAAGATTTAACGTCACATTTGATGAACAGAGGCATTAAGGGCTCAAAGCTAACAGTAGCATAAGACGGTTCTTGAGGCTAGGCTTTGGTCTGTTCCTTGGTCTTCATGATTCTGATTGTTCACTGATTTTCTCTGATACCTTCAAGGAACAGCTGGATTGATCTGGTGATGAGCTCACATAAAGGATGAAAGCATTTCTTGTTTACATTTTAGCTATTAAGCAAAATCAAATGGGCAAAAAATTCAGATGTGCAACGATGTTAATCATAACCCACTGCAACATAGGGAATGACTGTAACACGTTGGCTCTTGAGCCAATATGTCATAGCAGAAAACAAAACTGTGTATTTTTTTTTCCATTTATTTTATAACTGTGCGCTGCTTCGGTGTCCATCTTTCACATAAAATCCTACAAAAATCCAATGACCCCGGTGGTCGTTACGTGACTAAAACATTCTTTTATCCGTGTGACCATCGAGGCAGTTCGGTAAACTTCAGAAAACCAGTAAATAAATGGGACAAACCTAAAGATTGAGTTGGTTCTGAAAAGCTGATATCTGAAAGCGACATCATATTGGCTGGGTCACACAGTAGAAACGTGTCGGACAGTGGATTCCTTCAACATTCTCCTCAGAGAGCCAACATTTCATTTATTTGCTTGACTGACAAAGTTAAGCTCCCCTGACAGCAACCCATAACTCTACTCCACTTCCTGAATCAAACATTTCAGAAATGTGTTTTTTTTTGTTTTTTTTTCCTGCACTTATATACTTGAAGAAAACCACTAGAGGCACAATACACACCTCTACAGTATCCAATCAAGAAGGTATTCTTCTACAAACGGAGGAATATATAAAAAGAACCAAACCAAACTTTATTTTGTTGGACATTATTTGCCAAGCTATCATATGTTTGCATTTGCTCCTTCTCTTGCTCAAAATGGCCACACGAGAATGACATGTTACATCCTTGGACACTATAATACACTATAATAGCACCTACTGTCTGCGACTTCACTTAAAGCATGTTAATTCATTTGGGCATTGACTTTTCCTTTTTTCTTTCTTTTTTTTTTCCTGGTCTTGTGCTCACATTGACCTCCATTTTAGTGGAGTGTTTGGGGGAAAGGAGGTCCAGAGGGAGGGGAACAATGCAGAGGGACTGGGCAGGAATATAAAGAAGGAGGGACGGTGTGTGTCAGAGAGCAGGGTTTCAGAGGTTGAGTCGGACTCAGAGTTCACCACCTCTCTTCATTCAGGGTTAATTAAAAAGATGAGGGCAGGATGAAGAACTCGGCAGCGACGGAGGGAGCAAGATGCAAAATGCTAATGAGCTGTGGAGATATTTCAGCTCGTGAAGTCATTTATGAGCTTCCAGTGGGCTGAAGGGATCATGTAAATGCTTCTTTTTTTATTTCCTCCCCAAAGCAGCAGATTTTTTTTTTCTTTTTTTCCTTTTTAGGTAAGTATTCAGCAAGCAGTATTTTGGTCATTTCCATACAGAAAAAGAAGACGGTGACCGCATTTGCATAATAGGCTGCTGAATAATGATTTAAAAATAATTCATGCGACGGCTTTTGTGCGCTGCAGTTTCTTTCTTTTTTTTTTTTTTAATAAAATTTTATTAAACTGGAATGAAGCCAACATTAGCTTTGACTGGGAAAAGGCAGGAAGCCAAAGCTCACATAAACAGCTCCAGAGGAGCCGCGCCCCGGTGCAGAAAATCTGAACGTGTCACACGGAGAAGTTAAACAGGATCTGGCAAAAAGGTTTATTGGAGCATTAAAGCGAAACAAGAGAGAAAAGGAGACAGAGGGGGCGGGGTGGCGAAGAGCACCCCTTACCGATGCAATCCGAGTCATATGCACATATGAAATGTTCAAAAAAAAAAAAAAAAAAATTCAATCTATGCCTGTGTAATCATCCAGCATGCCCAGCTGGGATCCGGGAGACCCTGGCTGTCAAAACCAATCTGGCCTGTAACAACATCTGCAGGTCCACTCCGTGTCACGGCGACACTAAACCCATCTTGACCCGATGCGCCCAACCCACAGTGGGGCCTGCACTATTACTTTTCCTCCGTCGCTCCCATCCCTTCTTCATTTCCTGCCCCAGCAGGTGCTCGCAAATATGGCTGAATAGGCAGGCGGCGTAGTTTGACAACAGGCAGCCATTTGGAAGAGAGAGAAGAGGAGAGAGGAGAGGGCGGGCGACGCAGCAGTGGATAGGGCAGGTTAAATATCAGCCCAAGATTGATGGACGATAAAAGGGCAAACTAAGATTCCTATCAGATATTCTGATGCTTTCAGCATACAGAGTGCCTTGGGTCCACTCCTTAGCCGATGGATGAAATCTAGAACTGTTGCCCAATCTTTTTTCTGTATTCCTTACAGAAATAAACAGAGTCGTCAGGTTTCTTCTTCAAACCGTGTGGTATCTGGTTTTGTATAAGATTGATCTGAGTACAGGCCAAAGTTAAATATTATCTACAGGTGAGGAGGAATCTCAGGTCATCTACTTTTGCCTTTCTCTAATGTAAAAAAACAAACAAAAAAACATTTACACAGATGCGTTTTAATTCAAACTTTCAATAAAAGTATAAATAATATATTAGGTAGTCAAGTAATTGACAGATGTTGCATCTGTTTAATTTTTCGCAGCGGCGCCGAGTCCGCATTGGTTGTGCAGTAGACTGCGCATGTTACAGTCTAATGAACTTCTGCACCTTTATTTATTTCCTCAAGATAAACTGCCAGCTCCTCTGTTTAGACTATAATTGGATTAACACAGCATTGCATTCTCTTTAGTTTTCTCTGTTCCGTATGTACTAGAGACTGGAATTAAAGGCGCCATTTCAACCAAAGGTTTGAAATGCGCTTCTGAATCAGACGCTCCAAAACGTCCGGTCCATAACTCTTCAACACTCTGTCAGCTCCTGGTCAAAAATATGCACTTAGTTCAGTGTCCATGAGATGATATTTAGGAAGGATTATTTTATTGATTGATTTTAGTTGCCTCTGCAATGAACTCTTGGCGTAAAGTCTATAATGTCTGTCCATGTGACTGGTGCACATGGGCAGACATGCGACTGATGCGCTGGTGTTAATTACAACCTGTCAAATGACGGACGGGATTCAAATTTTCCCGTTGTAAAAAAAAAAACGGTCAAATACGGAAAATATTCCGTTAAAGCGACCTCTGATACACAGGCACATGCACGCCCACACACACGACTGATGACTGTGATCTCACTTTAATCCCAACTTCCACAGAGCAACTCTTGTTCTGAATATCAGACTGCATTGAGACCCAAGAACAAAACCGGATTTCATATCTTGGATTTTCCAGCAACACAGGTATGGACAAGTACAGTTTATTTCATTCAGGCACTTCAGAGGTACGGTTTACTGAATTAAAAAAATGGCCGAAGACAGCAGTGACCAACATGTGCCTGATGAGCTTGCCAGCATTTTGGATGAAAAACCTTCTGCTGACAAGTTGCACGAAAAGCTGGAGAAAGAAAATGTAGAACTCTGCCAGATTGTAGAAAGTCTCAGTAGAAAGATCCAGCGCTCCAAGTCTAGCGAAAGTGCTTGCAGGTGACCAGACCTGCAAGCAAAATGTGATATGCTGGCAAATGAAAACGATGCACTCCAGCCACACCTTGTGTCTCTTCGTGCAGCACATGAGAAGACAGAGCATGAATACATGGAGATGAGAGCTGTAGTGCATTGTTTGGAAATGGTCCGACAGTCTCTGAGAAAACGACTCCAGGAGCTTCTGATAGATTTGAAAAAGGCACAGCTGACTGTGGATCAGCAGTCCGGAGAGCTGGACAGTCATTGTGATGAACTGGATAACCTCCAAAGTCAGCATGAGAGAGATTGTCAAGAGATCCAGAACCTAAGCAGGCAGAACTTGGTTTTGTGGACTGAAAATGCTCTGCTTAGAGAAAGGTTGGGGGAACCAGAAGAGGAGGAGAACCAGGGACCAAGATCAGCTCTGAGAAGACAATGTACCAAACAGGAACACTCGGACCACCGTGGATTTTCTAATTCCTCTGGTTGGTCTGGTAAAACTGGTTGTTCTGGTTCAACTGTTTGAAGCTAGTGAATGGTGTGGCAACCGGTAAGAGTGATGAATATTTGACAGAATGCTAGCTAATGTTAAGACAGCAAGATAATGGTAGGTTTCCATGGCAACTGGAGACAATTTAATGGCATACCACAGTGTTAACAAATATTCCTTCTTAATTGAGCACATTCTCCTTGGAAAAACGGGAAGAGCAGAAAATGTCCTCATGCTCCACAAAAGACCTCCATTTGTTGGTGAAAATGGTTATAATGAACCTCTATATGTTGTATACAAGAATTCACAACAGAGGTCACGTTAGACTTTTTTGTTATCTGTCAGATAACAGATTAACAACAATTATTGTTATTGTTCAAAAAACATAAGATTTCTTCTGCTCTTTTGAAATACTACTTATATTACACTACTTACTACTTAACAAGAATTGTGCTGTTGGTGAATTTTTCAGAAACGTGACAATGTTTTGTTTTGGTTTTTTTTCTTTTGTCATTGGTGGTGAATATATTATAAAACACTGAATGCAAAAGTAAAAATCTGACTTATACTTTGTGGCAGTTCGCTACCAGAAAAAAAAAAGCTAAACTCTTAACACCAAATTAATAACAATATTGCTTATAAAGCACATGCTATTTTGAAATACTGCTTATCTGCCTAGTCATAAGAAATTTATGATAAATTTAGCAAAAGTAAAAATCAGATGTTTATTTCGTAGCACTTGGCTACCAGAAAACTTGTTCATCTCTTAGCAACAGATTAACAACATTTATTATTGGTCAAAAATCATAAGATTTCTTCTGCTCTTTTGGAATACTACTTATCCTTATGCTACTTAACAAGAATTGTGCTGTTGGTAAATTTTTCAGAAAAGCTAAACTGTTTTTTTTTTTTTTTGTCATTGGTGGTGAACATAATATAGAACAGACATGCAACGCAAAAGCTAAAATCTGACTTATACTTCGTGGCAGTTCGTTACCAGAACAAAATGCTTATTTCTTAACATCAATTTAATCATTGTTTATAAAACATGAACTCTTTGGAAATACTCTTTATCTGCTTAGACACATAAAATTAACATGGAAAATTAAGATGGAAAGTTTAGCAAAAGTAAAAATCAGATCCTTACTTTGTGGCACTTAGTTACCAGAACAATTATTGTTATTGTTCAAAAAACATAAGATTTCTTCTGCCCTTTTGAAATACACTGCTTACTACTTAAGATTTGTGTAGTTGGTGAATTTTTCAGAAAAGTAAATTTTTATTTATTTATTTTTGGCGACTGTTTTACACTAAAGTAAAAATCTGACTTATACTTGGTGGCAGTTCGTTACCAGAAAATAATGGTTATTTCTTAACACCAAATTAATAACAAATAATATTATTGCTTATTAAACATAAGCTCTTTTGAAATACTGCTTATCTACTTAGACATAAGAAATTTACAATTGGTAAATTTAGCAAAAGTATAAATCAGATGTTTATTTCATGGCACTTGGTTACCAGAAAATGGCTTATCGCTTAGCAACAGATTAACAGCAATTATTATTATTGTTCAAAAAACATAAGATTTCTTCTGCTCTTTAATATTACATTACTTAATACTTAAGAATTGTGAAGTTTTCAGAAAAGTGAAAAAAAATTTCTTCTTCTTCCCTTTTCAAATACGATACTATATATTCGCCACCAGACTTTTACACAAAAGTTGAAATCGGACTTCTACTTCGTGGCAGTTCGTTACCAGAACAAAACTATTATTTCTTAATACCAAATTAATTGTGATTTGTAAAACATGAGCTCTTTTGAAATACTTCTTATCTGCTTAGAGACAAGACATTTACAGTTGCAAAAGTAAAAATCAGATGTTTACTTTGTGGCACTTGGTTACCAGAGAACATGCTAATCACTTAGCAACAGACTAACAACAATTGTTGTTATTGTTCAGAAAAATTATACAATTATGAGAATAAAGTCAAGAAAATAATACAAGAATAAAGTCAAAAGTCACAATTTTACAGGGAAAAAAATAGTCAAAATCATGAAATATGTCATTTCAAGAATAAAGTCAACATAACTAGAATAGTCATTATACTACCAAAATAAGGTAATATTATAAAAATAGTCACATTACAAGGTAAGTCATAAGAAAACACACTCAAAATAACGAGAATGGTCACAGAATTACAAGATTAAAATAATTACTTTAAAAATAGTCAAAATATGAAAATTTAACAATATTTTGTCAATATTTCGAGAGTGAAGTCACATAGAAATTATATAAAGTTGTAACAGAAATTTATTCTTGAATACTGAAACTTTATTCTTGTAATATTTTTGTTTTTTTTTCTTATCTTGGCACTAATACTGCATCGTAGATATCCGAGTCAGTTTTGTGTTGTTCTGGTTGCAGAAGCCTGCATGTGTACTATATATATATATATATGATCATGTCACAGAATCTTTTGCCCAAAATTGTGATCAAAGTATGTACAGTACTCTATAAGATGCCCTAAAAGGCAAAAACAGAAAACGGTTTAGCCACGGCAGTCGATTTTAAAACGTCGTTGAATCACAAAGCAGATACACATGGTTAGCCTCAAAACGAAGTCACATATGAGTTGAGGGAACAAACATATGAGGACTGAATACAAAAAACCTAAATCTTAAGCAGTGGAGCTGAAAAGTGGAACATGTGGCAGCGGGAAACGGCGATAGAAGGTAATCCTACAGTTGCTCACCAGAGAACAACAACAATAGCAGAGATGGGAAGAGCATATATTAGAAAGATCTGGCAAAAGCCAAAGGAAATACAAAATCTAAGGTGAGCTAAAGGTCAAGCATGTTTTTTTAATAGCCCTCTATCTGTATCGATTGTCCTGCTAAAAGGAAAGTGTTTTATTGAAAGTGCAGTTCAATATACATCATGGCTGAAATAAGGTGCCATAACACAAGGTCTTACAATAACAGTACAATCCTGACAATAAAGTGAGGTCTACATCCAGCTTGTGTCAATATGTGATTATGGCTTTTTGATACATATTATTGTAGCATCCGGATATGAAGACCTGTACAATAACCACTTTAATATTTACACCTTGCATCTGTGTTTCTCTTCCTATGACAAAAGAAAGAAAGGAAGTAGTTACTGAATAATGGAGACTAACAATTATTGAAATTTTTGCTATGTTTAAACCAATTCTATGGTAGCATTTTGGATGCAGAGTGAAATTAAAGCATTAGCTGCTAACAATGCTAAGTTGGTTTCCATAGCATTACGTACCACAGTACGTTTTAAAGTACATAACAGTTCAACTGTTGAAGCAAGGAAACTAATTTAGGAGTGATTTATCTCCATAAAGTGTTAAAATATGTTCGTCTCAGATAATTTCTTTTTTTTTTTTTTAAAAGCTTAGAGTTTGACTCGTAATTTTCTCTCTCAATTTCTTATGAACAACAGTCTAAAGTGGTGGTGTTGTTTAATGTTTAAACCTTTCAAAAAAAAAGGACAATTTTTTTGGTTCGAAAGCAATATAAATATCGCCATAACGGGTTTTATATTTCGTTAAAACGAGAACATTTTTCTTGTTTTAATGAGATCCTGCTCCTGATTTATTATTTTCTTGCTCTGGCAGTTAAACAAATTCACATTAAATGGCTCTTTCATAGTTATTAATAAGACCACACTCCAGATTAAATACTAAATTACTTGCAGCTCAAACCAAGAGTCTTAAAACACTCATTCATCTTGTGAAAACATACACACTACTCAAACCAAAGCAAGAACATTATGTAAGTATTACAGATTTGAAAAAAAAAATCAATTATGACTGATTAAAGCTTTATTCTGTTATAAAAGTTATAGAGCTCTTAAATCTCATTTCCAGAAATGTATAGAAGTGAAACAAGTAAAGGAGGCCACAGATTCTTGGCAGGGTTCATCGGTGTGAGAATGTATCCATATTTATTTATGTCGTCAGACCTGCGGTCTAGATACTTAGCCAAGTGTCTGCTGTAAAACAAGCAGAAGGAAGAACTCGACGCCGACGCAGTCACCGCTTATCAAAACGAGAATAATCGGTGAAAAGCATTCAGGGCGCACTGGGGACGGAAAGATCAAGTGAAATAAAGTGTCAGCTCCTCATCACATAGATTGAATTTCTACAAGCAGGTACCATCAGATAAATAAGTTCATTCATCATTTACAGGCCATTATACTTACAAACTAAAACAGAAACACTGAATAATATTGACCTGAGGGTCCTTGATTGTATTGATAAAAGCATTCATTGATAATGATAGAGCAAGGCCTAACGGCTAATTAGCTGCTTCTGAGCACAGAGAATAACCGTACTGTGGTTGCCTGTCACTCATAGATCCATACCATTGTAATGCCTTCTATCTGTTTGTAATGAACTTTTTCTTTTATTTACTGATATCGCTTCATTATTTGTGTCCGTCTTTAAGCCTGAGGGCACGTTAAATAATACAATCGACTGAAATGATTGATGTCAGAGTAACAGTTTACTCTTTGGACACTCTGCTTGCTTTAACAGGGAAGCGTGACATGAACTATGGAGGTGAGCTTTACTACGTGCAGAAAATTTCAAACTAACCAGCAACAAACACTCACTGCCCAGTGATCATTATAGCCTTTACAAGAATATCGAAGCTATCCGACAGGAATAGTAAACCCTACGACTCTAATCAGCATGCCGATGTCTGCCGCTGCTAAGCTTCAACGTGTGCTTTAATGAATTTTGATTGTGTTCACAAATAGAGTCAGCTCTGAAATTATTGCAGTTTTTTTTTTTTTTTTTTTTTTTTTTTTAGCAAGTTATACGGGGTGCAGCTCTCCTCAGCTGTGCTGCTTTGTAATCTTCTGTGAAGTGAGAAACTTTTAGGACAAAAAGTGGTTTGATCTAGAATGGAGTTGAGGAATGAGCCCTTAAAGGCAAGCCATCAAAACCTAAAAGATCACGTTGTTAGTGCACCCTGTACTGAACTTGCTGCACGCAGGGCGTGTAGCCGGCTATGGGGTTGATGGTAAACACAGAGATGAGAAGAACAACAAAGCTTCACCGGAACACATTCTGTCGCTTCCGACTTTTTTCTCTTACCTTCGGATAGCTGAGTATTTCATATTTCAGCAACAAAGCAGTTCAAAGTGCTTTACATCATAAAAACATCCTACAGTCACCAACTATGAAACAAGCAATGGCCATTACATTTTGTCAAATACACATCAAATGTTGATCAATGCTCCGGTTACTGCTAATCAAAGAAAATGTAAGCCTCAATTTAAAGGAATTCGGTGTTTAGGCTGTTTTGCAGTTGTTCCAGAGTTTTGGTGCATAGAAGCTAAATGCTGATCTCCATGTTTGGTTCTGGATCTCAGGAAGCAGAGCAGAACCAGAAGACCTGACTGGTCTTTTGTATCTGTTGATACAACAAAGTATTAGTCTTTGTTCTTTGGGTTTCAAACTGTCTTTATGTGATTCTGAAGATTCAGGTCCAAGTCCATCACTACACCCCGATTTCTAAACTAATACTAATACAAACTAATATGGGAGTGAACTCCATTTAGTTCTTACGGATTAAACACATCCAGAGTTCTTTTGGAACAGTTTTTGGAACATATTTTTGTGCTCTCATATTTTAAAAGAAAGCAAATTTATTGGAAATTCAGCCAAATCAGAATATGGTTTATGGAACCCAGTGAAACAAGACATAACTGAACACGCAAGATCTATGTGATCATAAGATTAATGTGGTAATTAATGACTGTGGTCATGATTTCATTACAATAAACCCTCCCCCAAAAAAACAGGACAACCAGTTTATTTTGATAGTTCAGGATGTCTGAGTGGTGATCTATGATTTTTATCTCATGTGAACTGAATTAGTTCTTGAGGCTGGACTGATGCAAAAGTTCCCAAAACATGACAATTGTGTTAATTGGTCTCTCTAACTTGTCTTTAGGTATGAGTGTGTATGTACATTGGTGTCTGTGATGCACTGGTGACCTGTCCACGTTGTACCCCGCCTCTCACCTCGAAATTGCTGGAGATTAGACGATAGACACATCCTACAACACCATACGTGTCTCTTCTGTAGGAAATCTAACATTTCATGTGACGTTCCGTTTATCGACCTCTTGTATCATATCCAGATGCAGTCTGCTATTAATACTCCTCTTGAGGTGGCACATCCAATCTTTCCTCGTATCAAATTCCCCATTTCCCTCTGCCACTCTTCACCACCTCAGTCTCATTTGGCGCCTTTGTGAAATATATCCATATCCATCTTCCACATGGAATGCCAAATGCTTTAAGCACAGCTCGAGAATGAGCGGCCCCAGAGCAAAGTAGCACTACCACCGACACCACAAGCACACGTCCACGCAGTAGCCAACAATGGTGTAAAGCTAAGATGGAAATGGATTTGCATTTAAATGTGTTCATAAGAACTACTTAAATCAAAGCTGTTTTTCGAAAAAGGGAAAAAAAATAAAACACATAAAACAACTTTTTCTTTCTTTTGAGTACAAAATGCCTATAACACATTGAATGTTTTTATTGATAGTTGCCATGTTTGACTAAATCAGAATCATCCAAATGGCTGTACAGGTATGAGAAGCTTCAGTGCAAGAACTGCTTTTAACTGCATTATTAGGCTGCAAACACATGTACACAGGACAGAAATAAATCGCCCACACTACACGCCCCAAACCATTAGAGGCCCAGGGAACACTGAATCAAGCCATTTATTAAAAATATTGAGCTTTTTCCCCCCTGTAAAACACTGACAAAAAGACCAATTACTGTAAATTCTATATGAACAGGCTTGTCAGTATATCTAGCCTCACAGTGACAAAAAAATGTACTGATAAGAAAAAGCACATGGCGGCGAGATAAGGGCAGCTTTGTGAGTATTTTTTATATTTTTTTTATGTTGACAGCTGTTCTCAATGGCAGCACACAAAAAAAGTTGATTTGAGTATGTTTACAAGAAAAAAGAAAAGTTTATTCAAAATTGGCATTTGAGTTTGCTCAGAAATGTACAACACAGCATTCTGCTCATCAGAGCCAGACCAAGGTTGCACCAGGAGGAGTTTTATTTGGGGGCCATCTTCCAATTAACCTTATTTTGAATGAAAGATTTCATTTTCCTGGATGCTGATGCTTCTGCCGGGAAAAGAAAAGAGCAGATTTTAAACATCTACAGTCAACAAACATTTCATCACAGTTAATGAAAACTACTTCATTCAATTTCATTGCATTTCCATTGAGGCTTCACTAGCACATCTTTTTTTTTTTTTTAATTACCATTCTTGTGACAAGCGACGTTTTAGAAACAACGCTAATCATACCAGTGTAAGCGCAAACCAAAATTGCTTGAAAATAATGCGTCATTCACGTCTTCTAGTGTTTGTGGATCTGGGCTCAGTTTTCGCCTGCACAACAACAATGGCGAACCTCAGTATTCGGTCTTTGTTGCTGCACCTCTTTAGATCATTTGCTGTGGTCAGTTCTGGTAAAGTTAGCATGCTAAACTGTGGCTATATTTATGCCACTTATGCTTCATGTTCATGATTATATGTGCACCTCTTTACAAGCGAGTGGTTACAAAAACACGCCTTTGTATCAGAAAGTTCACAAAGATCCACCGCCTCCTACAGGCCTGGTATGCACACTACTGGTATGCACACTATTTGAGCTCTCACTATTTGAGCTCTCTCAAATAGTGAGAGCTATTTGAGCTCTCACTTTCACAATTTTTTCCAGGAAGCATTTTTGGAAATGTCGTGTGAACAGGGGCTCAGACATTTTGATCTGTTTGCAATGAGTGCTGTCAGTATTAAGAGCTAAAGATTTTCTAAGAAGGATACAGTACACATTTAGACAATAATATTATAATCCTAAATTGAGATATTAACTAGAAGTTATGCTATATTTCCCATGTACTAATAGAAACCCGTGTTCATTGACCACTACATGAATCGCTTATGTCAGTCTAAAGTAAACAAGACTTCACAAAAAACATGTTAACTGTTCAAATAAAGAGCTAAAACTAATTTATGACTGCATACTAGTCAACAGCCTGTGCTAGTTTACATTTTCATTGTATCGTTTGCTTGTCTCTGCCAGAACCTCATCAGCTTATTTCTGTGAAGTTTAGAACAGCTTCCATTCACACATCTTTCTGCTTCTTAATGGGAGAGAAAAGTGCTATTAAAACTACATGACCAGTTCTTATTAAACCAAGGCTGGATTTCTAAGCTGAGCATCACTGAATAAAGTGCCTCGTCATGTAAACTACACATGGTGCATACAGCATTACCGTACCTAGGTTATATTTTCCAATGGGAAAGCCTTGGCATTTAAAATGAATCTTTTTGGCTTTGCAGTATAATATGACTCAACAAATACATTCGGGTAAAGAGAAAAAAAAAGCCAAGTTATAAAAGATTTGAACAATTGACCGTGAGTCTGAATGAATGCAGTACAGTGAAGGTGAAATACTTTATTGTAACGTGTGTGTGGACCCATTCTAATGACGCGTAGGCTCGAACACCGAGGTCCAATTCACACTAGAATGGAAACCCACACAGGAGACTACTTTTAAGATAAAGTTTGAATATTTTAATGGATCTGCTGCACTTGCTCCTGGATGAATACAACCAGCCAAGATTTTCCACACACACGTTTTTCAAAGATCAAGGTTTGGAAGAGCTTTCTAACACTCGAGGGTAATTTTAAATCTTCTGTTTTTATTTCTAAAAATGAAAGGAATAAAGTAAATCAGTGATAGAAAAAAAAAACGTGTAGCTTGACCTGAAGCCTTTCGCTACTGATGAGCAAAAACAAACACAAACAAGACTCAATTAAAAAGTGAGAAACATTTCTAGCGTCTCAGCAGGCAGCACCAAATCAATGTAAAGTAAAAAACTAAAGCAGGCAGCAGTTGGCACAGCTAACTAAAATGCTAACTCTAAAGGATTGATCATACACGTTAGCTACACAAAGCGTTACTCCAACAGGGTATTTTGAGAAGCTAATGCCAAAGTGCTAACTCTAAAAAACGTCCACTGTCGAGCACCAATTTAATTTTTTATTTAAATGTCCTATAATGCCCTTTGAATTAGTATTTATGCTTATATCTTATTCTCTACTGTTTTATTCTGTTTCTATATGTCTCTTGTTTGAAATAAAGTTAGCCAAAGAGAGCATGTGAGTAGAGGAAACAGAACTGCTCTGTAAAATTAACGTCCAAGTTCTTAATCGATCAACAAACTTCAAGACAGACATCAAACTTCATTCAACTGAAATGTTACAAAACTGTCAAGTAAGTTATTGCCTTAGAACTTACCCAGAACAAATAAATTTAGAGGAAGCTAAGTGCGCTTCAAAGTTAGCAAAGCGCTAAGCAAAAAATTAGCTCCCCTATTAGCAGATTAGCAGACGTGAGCTCACCAAGGCATGAGGCATATTCATCAGAATCAGGAATCACAGTCTCAGTCCTTGTGTTCTCTAATTTAATCCAGTGTTTGTTTAACTGGAGGAAAGTGGTGATTCTTACCTTTAAACACTTTAGAGAACAACTGAGACAACTTCCCCTGCACCGATAACTTCTTTCTATATCCTTTCTGTTACATTCCCATGGCAATGCCTCTGTTTCCTCACAGAAGTTACATTCAAAGCTCTTCTTTGTTTCGCAACTTTTATCCTCTCTCTTTGTCTCAGAGACTCTTCCCTTTTCTTTATCCTTATTTTGTGGCTTCAACCTGTTTATCCCTGATCCCCAAAAGCCTGAAAAGCAATATTTTAAGACAAATAACGACCAAGAAGTAACACAGATTGCACAACAGAATATCTTCTTTTCACAGAAAGAGCAGCAAGCAGAAAAAAACAAAAACAAAACAAAAAAATAAAACAATACAAACACAGATGTCTGTTTAATTTATCTTGTGAATGATACACCAACAGTGCCAAAGAATCAACAGTGACAATTGCGGTAATTGGTGTTTTATTCCACCGATTCCACTCATATGAGGAAGAACCCCTGAACACCTAGTTGGGTTTTTTTAGGATTCAGGGCTACAAAATGAAAGTAAAAGTCAAAACCTGATCACTGGACACTCACAGCAGAAGGTTACAATAGTTTTAGTTTTCCCACTGTGGTTTAGATTTATTTCATTGTGACTGTCTGATTCAGTTAGTTTTAATTACTTTTTAGAGTGTGTTTGCTATTTTTTTATTAGTTAAACATAGTTTGCTTTCAGATTACTTTTTATTAGTTGTGGTAGTAAGTTTTTGTTTTTTATACTTTGGCTCATTTTTAGGTGCAGAATTCAATAAGAACAATGTATTGTGTCGTGATTATGTATACATTTATTGGGCTATGAATATTCAACAAAAGACACCATTTTCAATAAAGGTATTAAAATATTGTTAAACAACTCAATGACTTATGTTTTCTCCAAACTTCTACTTTTGTCGTTGCCATTTTGCAGACTAGCATAATTTGCTGACAGCTGGAAAATAGACACAAAAACTAAGGACATTATATTTAATGTCTGTATGCCTTAGTTTTATAACCACAAGATATAGTTCCAACAAGTTAGTTTTCCTCCATTCATTACAGTTTTTTATTTATTTCAGTTAACAAAAATTTTTTTCTCAGTTTCAGGTTTGGTAAGTTTTAGAAACCTCGATTGCAGGTGAAAAATGTTGCATTATAATTGTTATTCACACTGGGAAATTTCTGTCTCACTCTACTATAAAATGAAGACCCAGCAGCTGGGAGAGACGGCACACTCCCCTCCTCACACACATCTGATGGGCTTCATGCTGCAGACGTCAGCACCGTGTCAGAAGGAGAGCAGCTTCCAGGAGCTAAGAGGATTGGGGGGCTAAAGACTAGTGACTGTGAAAGATGCGTGGCCCCCTGATGAGGACTTCAGAAGGAAAGAGAGGACTGAATCTATGGAGAAGGGGAAAATGAGACAGAACCTGAACTGGGCTTAAGAAGAGGGCTATCGCCCAAAGTCTCCTATGGAATGTCATCCACAGAGCTGGCAGAGTGAGAACTTATCAGCAGGCGAGGCCTCTGCCCCGATTCATTCGCAGAGAAGAGTTATCGACCATTCCAGCCAGTGTTGCCAGAGGATTCTCACCTCGCTTTCATCTCTTTAGGATTTCTAAATGGCTGCAGAGGAGGTGTTTCTCATTCCGTCCTCCGTGACGCTGTGACCGGATAATCACGACATGTCTCCCACCACGTTCCTCTGGTGAGCTCCAGTTCCAGGGAATGGGGAGAAAAAAAAGGACGATTTCAAGGCGGTTTCAAAGAAAAAAACTGAGATTAACATCTTTGAAAAATGATGCCTGATGAGAATCTGGTTTTAGTTCCTTTTCGGTGTGAAGTTTAAAGACGTCTGACGGGTCGTGGCTGTTGGCCTGATCCCTGGTTGACTATCTCTGAATTGCCGCATGTGAACCTGCAGATGGGTACTTAGTGCAGCCAAGCACTGAAAGCAGAAAGGAGACAAGGACAGATTTCTTTTTCTGAAGAAGAGTGCTGAGCCATCCCTTCATGCTACATGCCACTAACAAACTCATTCCTGTGAAAAAAAATGGATCTAAACAAAACCTGAAGCATTTTCAAAGCATTATTTTAAAAGTTAAACTCATCAGACTCGTAGTTGTAGTTGGTATGCTGTTATTTTAAACCTGTTGCACTCTTAGATAGATATGCATCCAATTTGAATTGACCAATTTAAAAAAAATAAAAGATTTTTACTACGACTTTTTCACATTTTACAATGAAATTCATGGTTTGTTG
This sequence comes from Poecilia formosa, assembly GCF_000485575.1. Lineage (NCBI taxonomy): Eukaryota > Metazoa > Chordata > Actinopteri > Cyprinodontiformes > Poeciliidae > Poecilia > Poecilia formosa. The sequence continues at coordinate 1,275,710 of NW_006800012.1, read as the reverse complement.
GGTGGCTCAGTTGGTAGAGCACACGCTCCATGTTCAGAGGTTACAACTAAGCTGCCTATGTGTCTTCCTATTTTTCCTCCATCTTGTTTCCTGTCTATATAGTGTTCAATAAAAACCACTAGTGACAGAAGAGAGAATGCATTGGCTGCTGCAGGCCCGTCTCTGATTGATGAAACCTACTTTATGTGCTTTTCTCAACAATCTTCAAACACGTGAAAGTAGCGACCAGCTAAGGTAAGGTCATTTTATTTATATAGCACATTTTCAGCAACAAGGCATTTCAAAGTGCCTTACATGAATTAGAAGGAAATACAAATAAAACAGCAAGCCAAAGGAAAGACACAAAAGTAAAAGCATAGAACTACATATTGGCTCCCCATGTTTATTATAAATAAGAATAATTAGTTGATCATTTATAAACTAGTAGGGGTTTCTCTGGATTCTTGTTCCGATGAAACTAAAAGTTGGTTCTCCATGTTTGATTCTGTCAGTAAGTATAAAACTAAATGTTAGATCTAGTTGTTCCAGGTTGAGCTCCAGATGTGTACAATAAAAAGCAAAATGTTGGTTCTCCATGTTTGATTCTTGTTCTGGGTTGTTGAGTATATGGTACTTTCTAAGTTCATTCTAGATTTGTAAGCTAAAAGGAGTTTCTCTGGGTCTTGCTCCAATATTGAAAGTATAAAGCTAAATTTTGCCCTAAAGTAATGAGCTAATGTCTATCAAAAGTAATATTTTAACAAGAGCTAATGATCTCAAAGGGAAATTAAATGTCGAAACTTATATCATTTTCAAGTATACTTGAAACAAGACTGAAGAAGCCTCTGACTAAAGTCAATGTTTCTGTATGACATGAGAATCATGACAAGCTAATAGCTCAAAATTCAAACACCAGAGGTTGTATTTCATGGTAGCATGGCCTGGATGGCCTGTCGGTGGCAGCAAGTGCTGCTAATCCACCTCTTTTGCTTTTCCATTGAATCTCTGATTTACCATATGATTAGAAAGCCGGGCAGGGAGATATAGTTGTCAGAGATGTGATCAATTGATAAGTTGGGTTGATTTTCCTCCCTCTCTTTCTAATCTTCTCTCAGTTGTAAAAAAGAAAAAAAACAAAAAACCCACCTTGTTACCATGGTTACGCATCATAACAAAGGTCCAAAAATAATTTAAAAAGCAAAAATCTTTCCAGTTGCGTAGCATTCAAAAGGAAAGAGAACCATTTTCTGGACATGTGATGCCTTAGCTAAAATGATTCTGAACAAAAGTCTTCAACGTAACAGCGCTACTCCAACAGGTTCTCGCCATGAGCAGCGCGGTTCTATTCTAGTCCTCCATATTTCTTTTGGGATCGAAAATTTTCTCATTCCAAGAACCCTTTCCATCCAAATCGTTCCACGTACGGCGTGTTCACAGAAATCATTATCTACCACAATAAGACACAACACATGTACAAGACATTATTGCCCAGATGTCTGTCTGCGGAACAGCATTAGACGTCTAATGTAGCTTTCTGCACCACGGCTCAGCATTTTCCCCATTTCCCCCCATCAACTTGCCTCCTCCATATGGTTATATCCATCAACTACCTAGCCATCAATCAGCCTCGCCGTTACTTTTTTCTCTGTCTGCTCGCTAGGTCGAGCTCATAAAACATCCAAGGCATTATTGTACATTAGACAATAAAGACATACTGCAGGGAAAAATCCATTAGGTTCAACAGAGAGAGGTGGCATGAATAGAAATGTCTAAAATCCTGACTGAGAGGATCCATCTTGCTCTCTTGGGGAGACATGCAACAGTTCCTGTGCCGTTTTGTCTTTCAACACATGTTGCAGTGACGGTTGACATTCTCAAAGTGTATTAGCATGTGAAGGGGTGTAAATCTATCCATGTAATAATAAGCTATATTATAATGGGATTGAGTTTTACTTAGGTGCAACGGAGGACAGTTGGTGGAAGAATTCTCCTTTCATCCCATTGGGCACTTTGGACCAGAGCTTGGCACATATACTCATGGGATTTCCATGCCAAGATCTGTCAATGGCTCATGGCCCTCGGTGTGATGTATGCAAGTTTAGGGTTTGAACTGTTGAAATTTCATTATCAGTAACACAAATCCAGATATACTCAGAAGTAATGGTTATATAAAGTTACTTTGTCTTCTTCTGGTATCATTTTCTACTTGAAGAAACTTTAAGATGCACAAAATGCATAACTTACTCTAAAATTCACCTTTCATCATATATTTTGAAACACACATACATTTTTTAGATTTTTGCGCCTTTACAGCCACAAGCAGTTTTCAGAATAGGATTTTTTTTGTTTGTTTGTTTGTTTGTTTTACCATTGGCCAAAGTATGATACCTGCAAACGCAAGTTCATTATGCTTGATGTAATTACCCAGATCCTACCCTCTGGGCTCCTAGCAGAGCTGTGGACCTTCAGTGGTAAGGAGGCTATATAATTTGAAATGGGCTTTTTTAAAACTTTACATCATGTTCTAATATTATCCCCATATCTAAAGTGTTGCCTTGATTCTTTCATTAATGTCTGAGAAATCTTTTAATCTCCTGTGTCAACCATTCAGCTGGGCAGAACACCTGGTTGGACCTAGTACCACCTTCTAGCTCTTCATCAGAGCTGCAGTTTCCACCTCACAGAACACCCGTCCCCCACTCAGCTCCTTCAGACTAGCCAGCAGCAATTAGCAAACACCTCCATAGTTGTTTATTTTAACATAAACAATACTGGGAAATTAAACCCTCAAGAGCTCCAGTTTCTAAGAGCATCACTCCAATAAATGTTCAAACCATAGATAATATGCTTTCATGTACCTTGCCCTTTATATTCTGGTTGATCTGGTTTAACCAGAAAATGGCTTTCCATCTTGAAACATCAGAAGTTTTAGAGTTTTAGGGAAATAATTCAATCTCCAAAGGACAACAGGAAAATATGTTCAGTAGCCATCTAACTATAAGGAATTCATATTAAAAAAATCCTTCTCCCACTATTTTTCAAACTTTGTCTCTGTTGTTTATCATACCATTTGAGGAATAGGTTCCCATCAGACCATCATCTGGGCTACTAATAGGAGCAGTGATCAATCATAAAGGTCACAGTGCTCAGAAAGAGCCACTCGGAATCTAAAAACCTTTGCATGGAGCCAAAATGACACCCTTACCCTGTGCAGACCTTTTTTTTTTCTCTTAGTTTTTAATCATTTTACTTCACTTTCAGTTTTGAACTTCATGGCTGCCCGTCAACTAATTGGCACATAATGTCCTTTGTGGTGATTCAACCACACCTGAAATGTTGCGTTGCAGCTAAAAGTCATTGAATTCTATATTTTAACAACAATCGAAAAGTAAAAGATGAAAAGCACAGTACTTTCAAAAGTATCCTCCTGATGTACCTCATTAGACGGCTATATTAGCACACAGAGAGCAGCTATGAGTGGTACTTGGCAAGCCGAAGCACAGATAATGAGCAGTTTACTAAAACACTGAAGAAAAAGGTCATTCTATTATTTGGACGGACTTACCGACCTGGATCATCTATTAATTAAATGCAAAATGGATAAATTTGGATTTCGTTGGAATAAATGTGCAGCAGATGTCTGAACAGTTAGTGTGCGTTTCTGATGTCTGTGATTTATGTAACGAGCCAAAATAAAGCTGACCTTCAAGCTTCTCTTTAAAACCCTGCTGGAATGCGGTAATCAGCCTCGGCTCGGTGCAAAAGATTTGCTTATTCTGAAAGGTGAGAATTTTGAAAAACATGTTAACATGACAGCTTTCTCTGACACCTGCGACAGCTTGTAAAAATATATTTAACTTCAAGACAGTCAAAACGTTCAAGAAAAATCCTTCTGTTATGCTCCAAGATATAATTACGTATTAATCGTTTTTATATTTGTCGGGCAGCCAGTGGCAACTGTTGCTATGTATAATAGAAGCACTGAGCGAGGAAAGACATTCAGGTGAAACACTGCTGGTAGTTCCATTAGCAACAAATATGATTGAGTTAGGCCATACTTAAGGAAATCTTGATATGCACCCGGGCTACTAAATGCTAAAAGGTGAGAATGGATGACTTAGTCTTCAAATATGCTTACTTCCAAAAACAGGTAAGCAGCCAGTAGGAATGATTAGATTGTGGATTAATTTGGCACATAATCTGTACGAGTCATTTTCCTAAGGATGTAATTACATTTACAACAGGCATAAATGGTTGTGTCATGAAATGACAGATGTGAAAGTTACCAGAAGTGTTTAGGGCACCACGGACGTTGTGAAGGCTCAAGACAAGCAACACCTAAGAACAATCATTGTCTAAAATGCTAGAATTCATAGACTGGCATTAACACTAGTGTTTGGGTTGGTGCCACAACCAGAAGAGAGGTAGTCTTATTCTGTTTAGAGAGGAATCAAATTCTGCTTTTCTAATGACTCAAGACGTCCTGTGTGAAGAAACAGTTGTTACCAGAAGTGCTTAGGGCTCCATGGATGTTGTACAGATTCAAGTCTCTCAAGAAAACAATCATTACACTGCATGTTAGATGGTCTATGATGTACCGCACTGACTTAAAGACTAACATGCAAGGCTGGCATTAACCCCAATGTTTCGGTTGGTGCCACAACCAGAAGACACTGACTGATGATGAGTGGTACCCTTATTCTGTTTAGAGAGGAATCTAATTCTGCTTTTCTAATGACTCATGGTGTCATGGGAGCCATAGCGTGCAACTAAAGGTTATCTCTTTTAGTGATTCAGGGGGCCAATGTAGCACAGCAGTATGTCGATGAGATCCTGCATCAGCATGTCTTACCCCTCCTGACACAGCACCCTGGCCTCTCAAGCAATGTGCTTTTAATGTGTCTATTAATTGCCTTCATCATTTTTTGAGATCCTACTGTGCTAAGACAGGTGACTCCAACTGAACACATGTAGGATCAGCTGAAAGTAGAAGCTACAATAAGGACACAATAGGAAACGTGCAACCTGTTAATATTTAGCCAAACTGGTTTAAGATTACATTGTTATTCTTGTTTATTTAGGTGTAGAGAGTCAGAGAATGTTCCTGGACATTTTATGGTTAGGTCACAGTTTGTGTCAACTGATTTTCTTTTTGTGACTGTCTGTGTTTTGCGGTTAGATTTATGTACAATTCACTTCTCACTCTATGACTACATAATTTCATTAATAATTCAATGCAAGTCCATTTTAGCTGATGCATATTTGTTTTCTGTAAAATTCTAGGATAGCACTGGTTATGGTGGCAACATGTTAGAATAGTTCTGATTTCATTTATACTCATCATTTTTATGTTGGAGGTATTATTTTTTTTGGACAATTACTCCAACTGGTTTTGTCTTTCTCTTTCTCACTGTTTAATCAATGTCACATGCTGTTTTTATTTTAATTATGTAAAGCAATTTGAAATGCCTTGCTGCTGAAATGTGCTATACAAATAAAATTTGATTGTTTGAAATATTGATTGATTGATTGATTGATTGATTGATTGATTGATTGATTGATTGATTGAATGCTGCGAATCTTGGAGGCATTTTAGCTCTTCCTGTTTTACTTTTGGAGAATTGTTATACTTAACTATGATAACAATAGATACAGGACCACATCCCCAACTCCAACATCTCTATGTCCTGGTTTCTAACTGTATGTTCACGTAAAGAGGAGTGGCAAGAGCAAATGACGTGGATTAACAGGGCTTGTCAACAACTGATGCTGTCATCCATACTGTGAAATATTGTTTATCTCTGGATATTGAGCTGTTCATAAAGCAACAGTGACTTTGGTCAGAGGCTTATTCAGATTCAAGACTGCTAAAAGTCTTGAATCTTATCTACAGCATCAACATCGACTCTTTGACAATATACTTCAAAAACATTTAATTTCCTTTTGAGAAAATAAATCATCACTGAACTAAATTGGAGTTGAATTGACTATGTGCTTGTGTGACGGTGTTTCCATAAAATGTGAGGAACCTGCCAACCAGGAGACTATATAGCTGCAGGTTCAGCCCTCTCTTCTTGAGCGGTTACTCACCGACGGAAAAAGGAAACACAAAAACAAATTAAACTAAAAGGTCACACACCCTCAGATGACCCTCCCTCCCCCCACTCCACCTTTCAACATCCACCCAGCAAGTTTAATTAACAAATCAGCTGAAAATGCCAAGAAAACCGACATTATGAAAATATCACATTGTTAAGATACTTCTCCTTATCCACTCCTTGCTAATTGGGTACCACTTAATAGAATGGTGAATAAATATTGTTCATTAGCGTTTAGACCTGGACATCATTCTGTCTGGGCTTCCTCTTGTGTCCTGTTGGTGTTGAGGTCCAGGTTATGTGATATATTTAGACCATACACTTTGACCCTTCTTTATGTGTATATGTGACATTTTAGGGAAACTTTGAAAAATGCTTTGAGAATCCAGACATTTGAGCTATTACACATTATGTAATAGCAGGGAGTAATATAACTTTTAGCTTGTTTGGGGTATCATTTCAAAGACAGCACGAGACCAATGAGCAGAAAAGGTGAAAGCAAAAGCTTCAACTGCACAAATGCCAATGAGGAAACCACAGCATAAACATAAAACAGAATGGAAAGGAGGATAAAAAAAGAAAACAGATGAGGTGCCAGCAAAGAGAAAGTTAGAAGATAAATAATGTGGTAAAAAGAGAGAGAGAGAGAGAGAGAGAGAGGAATAGAAGGTATACAGAGAGGGAATTTAAGTGCATCAGGGGCATCTGGCAAAAAGGAGCGCGGCCTGAAAAACAGAAGCACAGAAGGAGGGAGGAAAGCAGATGTTTACATTCACCGCCTCATCCTTCTGCAGAGCCGCAAAGCCAGCAAGGCGAGGAGAGAAAAAAAAAAGAATGTAAAGATGGAGGATTATGAAGGTAAAGTAGGGGATGAAACTCAAAAATGATGATAAATGGAAAAGACATGGTCTGCGTGAATGTCTGCACCACATAATAAAGAAGTTATGAGATTGATTCTCGGGCTATGGAAACAGAAAGCACTTTTGCCTGTCAGTGGATTCTTTTTGACAGTTGACATCAGAGAGAAACCTTTTTGATGCCATTCTCATCTTTCCTCAGAACAAACCAGCTGTGCTCTTGTAGTAGCAACAGCTCCACTAAATTCACCAGGTGAGGATGGTCGATTAGACTTACAAAACGCATCTGTTGCTTACGTCATGCAGTTTTACGTGTGCATATTTTAATTCCTTGTGATTAATCTTTAAAGTGTTATAATGCAAATAAGAGTCATGTTCAGCAGGGGTTTAAACTAGGCCTGCACTAGCGGTGGTTCTGCAAGGCATGCCACTACTGGAACCGCCCCACTCTGCTCCACCAAGGGCACTGTCCCTGGGGAGCCAATTAAGAGTGTCCACTGTACCGCTGACAGCTGCTGCAGCTGCAGCCCTGAACACCTCCCAGCCACACATCACTAATGGTGGAATACTGCAGAACTGGCAGGGGGGGAGATGGAGCAAAGGGCAGAAAGAATCAATGGAGACAGTGGTCAGCCTGAACGCATCAAGGCATTGTCGGGGAGCTGAGAGTATGTGGCAGTGTGACCCTTGGATAGTGTAATGTTAGACTTAGAGTTCTTGGACTTGGGTATAAAGGTTACTAAAAGAGAGGATTGCGTGTGGTGCTGCAAAGTGTATGAAGAATTGATTTGTGTTTAATCAGTTGTTTCTTTGTTGTAACAATGATTGTTGGGAATAAATCTTCTAGTTTTGGAAAGTTATGCTTTTCCCCTTAGATTGAGCCACGTTTATGGTACATGCATTTGTGAGTTTAGCATTTGGATTGGACCAAGGAAAAACTTGACAAATCCGTAAAAATGGAACTTGTCAACATCAGGGGCGATCTCAATCCAAAGGAATGTTGAGGAGACATTCTGTAATCAGAGAGAATGCCATATAATCTAACTTAGATATCCAGTTGCAATTTTAGGCTGAGTACAGTGTAACCAGAAGCCAAAGCTTACCCACCAATTACTCACTGGATAGTCCCCTATCCTCCCCTCTGAAGTCAGCCTGGAGGGTATATGGTAAATGGCTTGTACTTGTATAGTGCTTTATCAAGTCTAGGGGACCCCAAAGTGTTTCATACCACAGACAGTCATTCACCCATTCACATACACACTCACACTGATGGTGGGAAGCTACTCTGGGGAAGTCTGACAGATGAGAGGCTGCCATGCACTGATACCACCACACCCTCTGACCACCAGCAGGCAAGGCTGGTAAAGTGTCTTGCCCAAGGACACAACAACACAGGTGAGTGGAGAGGGGATTGGACCGACAACCCATCGATTGCGGGGCAAACTACCATCAAAATGTGGTTTGCCCCCTCCATCGTCCCATGAAGGGTGGCTTCAGGAGACTGCCTGTTTCTCTTACAATGTGTCAAGTAGTGTTTGTGTTAGTCTTCCTTCATTGACAGCCCTTAAATTTAGTTTGACATAGGAGGCACAACCCCCCGAACACAGATAGAAATACACCCAGGACCACAGTGGTTATCAAACCGGTCCACCATGTTAAGGTGAAGATTGTATCTTGAATTCTGAATCGAGATACAAGCTTTTGCCTCAAGCCAATCAGTTTCCTGTATCTTGATGGGTGGGATGATAAGATGGAGTGGGAGACAAGCCCTTATCAGCAGTTATGTGAGCCCTGGTCTGTAATGGTAAAGAAATAAATAAACTGAAGTTCAAAGCTATCCATCTATTCTTCAACACTCACCAGTGGTCGTTAGATATGGATCTTGACCAAAAGAAAATGATTCTGAATACAAGTGGTTGATATTAGATTTCTTTGTAGGGTACCTAGATTCTGCCTGAGAGACCAAAGTGATGCACTCACTCATGATAATATTGATGTAGAGCTATTGCTATTCTGCATTTAAAACAAGTTCAGATGGTCCAGGCATCTGATCAGAATGTCTCACGGGTGCTCTCTGTTTTCTGAACATGTTCCCGTGTGAGAAAACACAAAAAAGTTCTGGAGGAATCGGAAGGAATATTTGGGTTTATTTCTTTGAACTGTTACCCCCTCAGCTTGATCTCAAACAAATTAACGGACGGATGGACAGTGGCATCAAATGTCAGCCGCTTACAGAGTAACGGTACTCGTTTTTGTACCAAAAATATCCAGTACGGTTGGATTGATTTGTGACAATACGACAGTACTTTTTTATGATTTTTACAAGGTGACATTGAACCTTGTCCTCTAAACCTTATCTACTCTTCTTGAGGCAAAGCATGGTCAGTGTTTAATGACACTAAATGTCAAATCTGACTCAGGGCTTCTGTAGTGAGAAGAATTGAAAAGCTTTATCAAGCCTGACATATGAAAGGCAAAGTGACAAAAAGCTGAGTCTCCAGACAATAGTTATTGATGTAAACTTAAAGCCAGCTGGAAATGTACTTGGTGTAGAGTGAATCTTGCAAGAAAACAACAGAAAGTAGGGGATCACTTCACGGAACAGTGGCTATATTTGAGAAGACTTGGGAGTTGAAGAAATGTAGTTACAGTTTGGGGGACTGTGTGCATGCGAGATACAATTTGTGAAACTGAGTCCCTCAGCAGAATGAGTAGTCGTGCAACACTCATCGCACTGTTTTTGTGCATGAACATCCCTCAAAGTGCCATCTAAATACCTTTTGAAAGATGCAAACTGACAAAAGGTTTCTCACACTGCGTAGAGTGGGAGGAAAATATGTGTGGTTTGGTACAGTGTATGTGTATGTGTTTTGTTTTTCTTTTTTTTTTTTGCACATATTTTTTGTGAGTGGGTGAAAGAAATGCTAGCAACAGAGCATCTGGAAAGGTGACTTTCAATCTAAACAAACTGATGAAGCAGATGCATGATTGGCAGGAGAATATCCACTCTAACTTCCTCTTATTGGGATTTGATTGTGAATTAAGAGCCTGTATGCATGGAGTGAGAAAATACCTTGTTGTTAAGGAGGAAGAGGAGATAAATGCTAATCTTTAGCTGATATTTACTCGGGACTCAAGGACATCCCACACAATGAAGCAGCGCAACACTAAGACGTGGGTTACTGACAGGAGAATTATAGTGTTTTGGCATGTTTCTTTCTCTCATCCTGACAACAGAAGCTACCATTTGAGCATCTTTGACCCCCGGCCTGAACATTGCCTGTTTTGTAGTTGATAATTTCAGTTGTCCTGTTTTATTCAACATCCAATTCACTTCTAAATATAGAAAATAGTGGTGGGACTCTATTAAAAATTTTGATCCAGTTAATTGCAGGGTCTGAGACAGATTTATTGCAATTTATCACTTTTTAATTAATCTACATATTAGTAAAAAAAAGGGCAACATTTTCCATTCAAAAACGCTTTCTGCTTCTAAATTACAGAATTAATAGACATATGAGCTCAATGACCAAAATATTTGTTACAATATTTGTTAAATGTTATCTAGTGTATACAGACATCAGATCGATGGGAAGTGCTATCCTACCCATTCAACTTTTAAGTGTTTGAGGAACCCATGATCATTCATGGAACCTTTTTGAAAGATACTTATTTTATTTAGAAGTGTTTTTAATGTCAGGGACATCTGGGTTGCAACATGGTTGGCATTGAGATGCTATTCTACACATTAATGGTTTCGCCAATAGGCTAACTCCTTTTAGCATAACTTGAACACAACAATGGTCTTTTCAAGCGTCCCACCAGATCATTTTTTGAATCAAAAATTAGCCCCCAGTGGGCCAAGACAAACCTCTTTGTCATCCATTGCCATTGCGGAGGATGGTTGTGTGTCCAATATACAAAAACAAAATAGATGATTATAATTGTACCAAAAACACGATAATATTAAAGTTCTGGCCGGAACCTTTGTTTTTAAAGCAAAACCAAAAGTGTAATTAAATGTGTTAAAAGAAATCCGCATGTTAAAATCTATATAAATTACACTATTTAAGTGTTCAAAATTAATAGAACCCTTTGACATTCAAATTAAGTAGGTAACTCCAAACATTTAAATTAAAACTGTGTTTAGCTTTCTTCAACACATTTACCTTATTTAAAAATATAGATGTGACACATTTTGCAAATATATGTTGAATATTTTCCCTAGGGAAGCATTAAGTATTGAAACCAAACAGTGAATGGCAGTTTGGATTGTGTTTTACATTTAGATGGTGAATTCCACATAAGGGTCGGGACACGGTTGCTTGTTCTTGTGAGTTTTTCCTTCCAACCAACAATCTCATGTATGACAACCAGTGTGACTGAATATGAACCTATTGTTACCTGGGCTAGACACAGCTGTCAGTTTTCCAAAGAGCACCCGCATTCGCAAGACGTTTGGAGACTGTACAAGACAAGGGGCATAGCTCCTGACCTTTTTACTCCTGGCTCGATGAAATAGATGAGGCTTTGCATTGCGATGCATACGTAACGGTAAAAAATAGGAATACTGAAAGTAAAATCACTAACTTTTTACTGCCAAACAGAGTTTTATAGTCTTTGCGTTGCTCTGAGGTTGTTTTGAGCAAACACCTGGAAACAAAGAAACAGAGATTTAATTTATCCTTCTGGAGTTTGTAAATAGGGAGCATATGAGTACATTTTGGAATAAATCAACACCGCATCCCAAGCAGGGAAGCTGTATTATATATATATATATATATATATATATATATATATATATATATATATTATCTCAAAGGTCCCAATTAAAATCTTTCCTGGATTCTGATACATTGTTTGCATGCGTCCAAACACTACACACTCACTTTCTTCACCCAAGTGATCCTCTCCTGCATTTGACAAGGAAATGATGAAAAATTCGGTTTATGACTTAATATTGTCTTCATTTCTGGCATACAACACATGCCTAAAGGCAAATTCTGCCCGGAATTTGAATGCATTTTCAATGCCTTGCGAAAGTATTCATACCTCAGCCAAAAACTTCAGTGTATTTTGTTGCGATTTCATGCAGTTCACCCAAACACAGTAAAACTGGTGTAGAGACCAAATGTTTTACCCAATCCCTGTAACAGAAAAAAAACAAAAAAAACACAGAGAGAACAAATGGAGAGCACCTGTGAGGATTGATTTCAAAGATTTGTCACAGATTATCAATTGGATTTAGGTCTGGACTTTGACTGGACCAGTCTGACACATGATTGTGCTTTGATGTTCAATTACTGTCGTGTAGTTGACCGCTTCAGAATTTGTTGATTTTACAAGGTCAATACTGTGGACAGGCCTTTATATCCGGTCCACATCCAAACTCTGTTATGTGAGGTTAGATTTCAGCCCCTAAGAGGGGACAGTGACATTAAACTCAAGTGCTGTGTTAGGCAGGTAAACAAAAGGGCCTAGACATCCGGATTCCTACCACTTTTGGGACAAAGAATGCCTATCGAAGGTAATTACAGGAATCTATATTTCTTGATGATTAACCACAGTATGCAAACAACTCTTGACCCATTGCTCAGTGCTCATCATTGCTGTCCTTGGTCACTGTTTCTACATGATCCAAGATGGAACACAGCCCAGCCTCCCAGTGACTCATTAGACATTCTCAACCATAATTATGAATGCTTTAAAAAAGTCACGGTTGCTGTCAAAGATTTCACCTAGATATTCCTGTTACCCATTTAAGAAGCTTGTAGTTTGAGGCTCATATGGTAGCCCTTTAAGCAGAGAGGTCAGCCAACAAGTGAATACTGCTGACACAATGAGCGAGGAAGCTCTGGACGCTGTGGTCCTCCTCTGCACTGGTCTGATAAATGCATGTGGCAGATCAGAGGGAATGTAGAAAGGGATACCAATCTTTCCTTTACTGCCTCTTTGTCTACTGCCTGCTCACATAACAGACATTAATCAACATGGAAAGAATTGTTTTCTCTCCACTGCATGGCACAAAAAATAAAACCTCATCTCTGTCTGGGGCGAAGGGAACGGTAATGTTGCGTGACATTCTCTTCATATCGCCGAGCTAGAGGTCACCTCCTGGCACTGAGGGAGGAGGAAAAAAAAAAGAGGAAGGGAGAAAAATAATTCTCTCCATCTCTCACCTGTTCGCCCACTCTGCCTGCATTTATCCATCTGCACTCTGCTCATGTCCTTCCATCTACAAGGCCTTGTGTGACACACATGGAGACATTGTACCTGGAACGCTGTTAAGTTTTTTTATTTTATTTTAGGACAAATAGAGTCACATGTTTTAAATTACAGTGTGAACTGACCAACATCATTATCCACCATAATTACTAAAGGGAAATAAACGGCACTGTATGTGAGTCATATAGTAATATGAGCAGGCAAATGCCCGTTGTGCCCTGCTGGGGTTGTAATTGCTCCTTAGTTCTGACACCACAGAGCAAATGTTTCTGCTGGCTAAAAACCACACCATGTAATTAATTTGATTGGTGGAGGATTAGCGAGATGACGACTTGATTTACAAAAAAAGGTACTTTGTGTCATTTCCAAATAAAGTGAGTGTTGTGTTTAACATTTTAACTCCAAAACACACTCAAGTTAAACTGCAACACCAAAGCCATTTTTAGCAAGGGGAGTTGCTTGTGTATTTTTGCACGTAATCAAATGACTCATAATAGACTGATAGAACACCGCACATTTACACTCTTAAAATGACAACTCATGGCTCGTGTGAATCACCTGACATGTCTCGCTAAAATAATCATGGAATCCCACACCTTTTATGGAAGTGTTAAAAATGGAAATTATCTTCGACAGCACCACCAAGAAAAACGGTTTGAGGCGGTTTAGAAGCAGCAGTTAGGTGTGTAACATCAGAAGAAACCAAAATAAGCTGGTGAAAGCAGCGACCATTAATTGCTTTTTGTTTCGCAATAAGCAATTAATGGCATGGTAAATTAAACTGAGCTCCATAATTTCCATTCTGATTAATATTTTTTGAAGGACAAGCATTTTATTCATGATTTCTGTTGTGTGAGATTTTTTATTTTCACTTTCTATTTAGCATTTTTTTTAAATATTATTATTTTTGTATAGTTCCAGTGTAGAGTGTTCTTTACAAAAATAAAGTTTTTTGAAAAAGAGAACAAATAGAAATCGAGCTAGATTTAATTCACTATTCGATTAAGTGGTTTATTGCTTCTTGTGACAGGCCTAAAGGAAAATGGTCTCAAATTAATAATATTATCGTTCATTGCAATAATTACTAGGACAATTAATGGTCCTGCAAAATCTGTTATGATGTCAAACTTAAGTGAAACCAAACAAAGGGAAATTTATGAATGCAAAACAAGCAATGATTCAGTTTTTTATGTGACTTGAAGTATCGCATTAAAAAAGGTTGATGGAAAAAACAACAACTAACTTCGTCAGTTTCACAGAAATTTTTTGTGGCTTTTCCCAGCAATTAATGTGTGGGATGGAAACACATTCAGACATTCACTGGTGGGTCTGTGCCTTACCAGAGGCATGAAACTATGAAAACATTCTAGGTATAAGCCTCCAACTCAGAGGAGAAGATATGTGATCCATGCTAGATTGCAACCTCTACTTTCTGTTTTCTACAGCCATACATGGACATAAACATGCCTAATTCGCATTTTCTTTCCAACATTTTAAAAGTCAGTTCAATATTCACATGGCAATTGAACGGAAACGGCCATAGAGGCCATCATGAATCTCGTTGATGACCGCTCAATAGCTCGAGCGCTCTGATCTCCAAAGCATGGACTAAAGCCTTTCCCTTAGACTGAAGACCAATCAATACCGGGATAGCTTTATGTCTACCTGCACTGTATGAGAAACCACAGAGCAAATCCAGGAAGGAAGATGGGGGCCACGAGTGGAGGGAGGACACTGACAAAGCAAGACAGTTGACTGACAGGTTGAGAGCAGGCTCTCAGCAGTGGGAATGACTCAAGTCAAGTGTGGTGCTCAGAACTGCACCTCAGCATAAAGCCAAGCAAACAGTGACTACATATCACCCCCTCTGACCAATCAGTGCAAACACACCATTTATGTGGCTCTCAATAAAAGAAAGAGAGGAAAACACATTTGAGCGTGGTCGGAGAGCAGAGAATGTTAATCAGAAGGGATTTTCTGAGTTTAAACATGAACACACTAAGGCTCTGACATGAATTCTCCTGCAATTGAGAAATGGTCTCCAGGTGGGGACTTGTTTGTTTAGCAGTGCCTAGATGCAGCTTTAATTACTTTCCTAGCAACTGCCTCTAAAACATGCTGAAAGCTATATCTTGCACATCTGTGTAATGTCCTAAGTGGAACGTGACCTCTGCCGCTTCCTCTTATCTGTGCAGATTTAATTTGTTTGCATGTGTAATTTAAAGCCGGGATGCTTGTTTTTAGTTACTGTAACACAAGCACACCTGTAATTTGATCGATGCAGAAGCAATCACGTCCAAAACCATAAACAACCGAGGAATGTTCTTAACACAACGATGCTTGCAAGTTGCGGATAGGGTGACAGTTAAATGTAACCTACCTCAGAGAACGGGGTGGCCATCAATAACCCCCAAAATAGGACGAGACCATTTGTACGGAGGACAGCAGTTATGATTATCCTGACTGAATAATTTGGAGGAAGATAGATCTGCGCAATCAGGAGGGTTCAGCACAGATGATAAAGTGGCTTAACCGAGGACATTTTGAAAGGGGTTCAATTTAGTCTGCTGTCAAATTAGGTGTGAATTCTCCAAATTTAGGACATGTGTTGGGTGTCAGATGAAATTTATTCAGCTAACAGACCATTTAGTCCTCCAGCACAAACAAATAAGGAGATGAAATGTCATATTTCTCCCCGAGATATTTGTCAAGAGGGAAATTCTACACGTTGCCACAGCAATTTTAAGCAGGATATTCTGGGTGAAACAATCCGTTTCCAACCACATTGCCAGACTCTTAGCTCACCCACATGCAACAGCCATTGGCGGTCAATAATCTGCCCAATGAGGAAACGTTAGCTGACATGTAGAAGAGGAGGAGAAAAGGATGAAACTGTGGAGGATGAGAGACCGGGTGATTTGTCTTGCGTACGGGCCATGGGTTAAGCCACTTGGTTTCCCACACTCCGGTTATCATCGCAGACAGATTACAGGGTCCTCTCTTTCTGAGTCCAGGATGATGCTGGACAGGCCTTTACTGCGCCACCGCCGTTATGAATGTTCCACTCGCGCTGTTCCCCACCGTAATCAATCACGTTTACAGCCGGTTTGAGTTATTGCTTTCACTTGACTCCCTGTGAGTAGATAATGTCCTTACTGGTTCGTCATCCCCCATAGGAAAGACTGAACACCCAATCCAAACTCCTAATAAAACCATATTCTACAAACTTTTTGCACCCATGCACAAAATCCCCAGGCTGAAAGTATTGAGGGGGAATTTTTTTTAAGTTTTCCCCTCATTAAAAACACAATTATATCTCTTTTACCTGCACAACAATAAACATGGAATATTTTACATTTGCCTAAATGTTTACAGTTGTTTAAATCATTGAGGTTTTTATTTTCCTTTTTTTTAAAAAGTTTATAGATGTTTTCAGTTTATTCCGAGCAATGGAGGTAAGAATTTTCTTCTTCAACTTTTGTTGTGTTTATCCAAATGTAATGGTCTGTGTTTTTGAGTAAAAAACTTTCTGGATGTTTGTGGCATGACGTATTGTGAAACAGAAATAAAATAAAACAAAGAGCTATGGAAAATTGACCTGAGGTAGATGGAATAAACAAAGTTCATCCCAATGTATGAACAAACCGACAGACGAGTAGGTAAAAAGAAAAGCACAAACAATCTGTTTAAATGTTGTGAGTGGAAACAAGCAGTAGAGGGTATATCAATGGCTTTTAGGTCTGCAGCCGAGAACTGTGGAGCAGCATTGGGAAGCCCCAGATGGACAGTCACCTGGATGCACTTCTATAACCTATTTCCACAGTGAAATGACTGGTGGGATGGGATAAGACAGCAGCGGCACCGAGTGGAGTAGCACAAAAGGGAAAGTGGTGGCGGTGTGGCTATCTCTAGTTCTGCTCCAGTAGGGCTATCTTCATTTCTATGGCATCCCAAAGGCCCTGGGGAGGGGCTATAAGTGTGTCAGGGCTCCTGTGTGCTGGGGGAGAGGTGGGGAGGGCGGAGGGGTTTCAAACACTCCATACCAGGAATATATTCTCTGCTCATCTCACTCTACCCCACTTTCCAACCAAACATTCTCCAGTCGCCCTCCTGCTTTGCAAGCTATTTCTTTGCTTCACTTTATTAATTTCCACCTGACACAGCATGCACCCCCATCCACCTTCTATCCTCCACCCTCCTGTTTGGCATACAGATGCTGCATACAGGGATGACTTGTAGACACCTTAATGGTAGTAGCAGGAGGGGGAAGGGGGGATGATGCTGATGGATGCTGGGTCTGTCAGTCATCACAGGCCTGACACAGATGTGTCAGACAAAGACGCGATCTCTGAAGTTCACTTGAACCGTGTGAAGTAGCTTTCTGCCGGCAGAGCACGAGGGGGTGCGTTTGCATGTGTGCGCGTGTGGATTTTTATAATACGAGGTAGGAGCACGAGCAGCTGGAGGTTTCTGTCTGTCAAGCTCCTTCAGTAAACTTTCATTTTCCCCGTCCTGACACGTTGCTTCAAACGGAGAAAATTCATGCCTCTGCTCAAGCAGGAAATCACATTTTAACCCCTGTGCGTCCTCATACTTTTTTTTCCCCCCGATAACAAAATGCTGCTTCAAAGAATAATCGCACCAACAAATCTGCGGTCCTGAAGATTATCGTTAAAAGATATGAATGCTATTCTTTAAATATGTACTGCTTAATCCTATGGGTAGCTGTAAATCAGATGGAAAAAAACAAAAAACAAACAAAAAAAAACAGCTTAAAAAGAAATCTCTACCAACATTTACCTCTTACTGCAAGAGTTCTTATAGGAAATTACATTTAAATATTTGAAAGTGACACGATAATGGAAAGTTATCTGAGTAACATTCAAGCCAAACTCATGCAAAATAATAAATAAATATGTGAGGAAAGCTGATGACATCTTAAAAGTTAAATTATGTGCTCTTCTTAAGTGAAAAGAAACGACACAAAGAATGTCCTCATGGGAGCATGATGGTACTTTTCAGGAAGCATTCACAACAGCCCTGTTTAGTCTGCTTCAATTGAACTCTAGTTTGTCCGGAGAGTCTGATTCATTTGGGGAGGTGTGAATGCGCAATGGAACCAAAAAAAAAACAGAATTTGGTCTGCTTAAAAACCTAGAACTGGGTTTGGTTGAAGTGAACTCTGGTGCGGTTCGAATGTATGCAAATGCCAAATGGACCAGAGGTTGCTCAAAAAGCAAAAGAGCAATAATTTGTTTAAGATTTTACCAGACATAAAAAGTGATGTGGCAGAAGCTAACCATGAAACTTATTCTTATTCAACGTTGTGTCTAATAAACACAACAGTGTTGTAATCCTAAGCTCCTGCAGAGCTTAATTTGGAAACATATCACATTCAACAACCACTTTAAATCTGAGGTGGGTGGCAGGGAATGTTAGCTGAGGGATAAGGAGTGGGTGGTGGGATACATTCATAATGTTGCTCCTGCCAAGCGTTCGCTTCTGCTTCCGAAAACTCATCTGGGTTGGGTGAAGTGGAAGAGGTGGTGGATTTTCAAGGCATCCGCCATGCATAATATAGGACGCTTTGTTTATTAATGGTGGGCACTCCCACTGGAGACTGAAATACTTGACGTAGGCCCCCCCTGAGCATCGCTCCTTTAATATCTGAAGGCTAAATAATTGAAGAAGCCTTACATCAGCACGGCTTCTAAGGAGCCGGCCTCCGCTTCTCCTGTGTCTACAAAGCGAAGGCGGTGCCCACGCCATGATGGTCTCCCACTGACGTACCCACAATGCTTTCATGTGCCAGGATAGACAGTGGATGGGGACGACAGAACATCCTCCCCACACGTCGGCGATGTCATCATGTCGCCTCCCGCAAGCCCCGAGTCAAACCTCAACACATGCCTAAGGAGTTTAATCTGCAGAAAGGAAATGGTTTGGCATTGAGCCGTTTATGAAAATACACTTACTGACTCTGTTAGTTACACCAGTTGAATAACTATGTTGTTTTCTTATCTAAAAGTGAGAGCCTCATTGGCGTTTCTATCTAGATGTGGTGAAGTTTAAACTGAACCTCAGTGAAAAGAGGATTATAGTGACTACTACACCGATGCACCACGAATTGTTCCAACAAAGACGGAAAAAGAAGAGCGAATAAAAAGCACTTGTGTGGATAAAAACACCTTCTTCACATCAGAAGTTATGGAGGAACTTGCAAATTGGTTGGAGATTATAAGAAAGTAACAGTAGCTTAAATAATAACTTGTTATAACCATTTTGTTTTTATTAGAGATTTTTTGGCACTGGTAGCTTTAACTGAACAGGAGATAAACAGGAAATAAGGTGGAGAGAGAAAGGAGCGTACTGCTCTACAAGTCGGGTCGGGTCGGGTCAGGGTCAGGGTCAGCTTGTTATGCTGTAGAGACAAATAATGAAGCCTGTTTGGAAATTTAAAAAAAGGACCCAACTTGGTGCCAGGAAGGTGTAGCTAGTAAAGTAGTTTTCCTATCCAACTGAGACAGATTTAGCTTTTTATAATCAAATACATAAAAAAAAAACTTTACAAATGAATAAATATACATTTTTAGGGATATATAATATGTCAGCATTTGAATCATTATTTGTTATCTTTCTTCTTTTTTGAGCTGTTTATTCATGGAAAGGTTGCTGCTTCACTTTGGATCACATTAGTTACCAGCTGAAGTTTGATTAACTTAAGAAAACTTAGTAAAATGCAGGATTGCATTTTACAACTAAAAGATAAAAAGCACATTACTAGTCCATGATTTATTTTTCAGCACAATGCATGTGATATCTAATTAACCATCATGTGGTTAATATTTTGAGTTTATTTTGTTTTTTAATGCTTTGAATTCACGCTCTACAGCAAAACCTGTCTTCCACTGATTTAATGACATTTTCCGTTCCTCTTAAATGAAAACAGATTGGCACTTAAACATGACCAGTTCACTTCATGTTCTAGGCCAACAGAACCCAGTGACATTTTGAGGTCAATTGGTTTTGCACCTCAGTCATGTCTCCATTTTGCCTGAGATTGTAGCACAGCTTTTTACTCTGTTCAGTCTATGCAAAATAACAAATGTTTTACCACAAATTATAAAAAAGAACAAAAAACAAACAGTGGTTTCTGCTGTTTTTACTGAAATGTACTACGTATAATACTTGAGGCAAAGTTTACTGACCTTTTTTTTCCCCTCACTCTGTACCTCACAAAAACTTCTAAATAAAAAATGTATTCCAATGCCAATTCCCTTCCCGAGGCAGAAAAACTGAGCTGCAAGCGAAGGAAAAATGCTATTTTTTACCCCCCTTCCAACCAGTTTTTTGTTTTAATAGAAAAGCAATGAATGGATGTCTTGGTAAAATACGTTCATTTGGTCCCTGCGGCACTGTAGGACACTTTATTCCGTCTCTGTGCTCCAACATGCAAGAATGAGACGGGCCAAATCATTTTCCCTGGCAGGCATGGAAAAAACGCTCGCTAGCTAAACTGGTTGCATGCGCAAGGCTCTAGAGGTGAACTATGTGCTGATATATGTCAACTGTTCTGTGCTTTGTTATGTCCCGACAACGGCGTTTTACTGCACCCCATCAAACGCTAATAGAAGAATAAAAGTTGGACGCAGCCTTTCATCAAAACCACAATCTACTTGTTTCAAGGTGAAAGCAAGTTGGAAAAAGTGAAATGAAATTCGAATTTGCATAGTGACTCAACAAACTTACTCAATGGGCAAACTCTAATGTTTTATGACTAGATGATTTTCAAAGGCATACAACTGATGATGAGCTACCACAATCCAGTTTCATTTGAAACAGTTTCTAATCTGTGTAAAGTGTTGCTAGGTTACACAAATTTGCAAGAGAAATAAAGGAAATGTATCCACAGCAACTAATGTAATCCCTTTAAAAAGTATTCGTACCACTGAAGGCTTATTTTGACAAGTTATGACTACAAACTTTATTGTATTTTATAAAACATACCAACACAACATTGCGCAAAATCATGAAGAGGGAGTATGAACGCCAAAATGAAAAGTGTGGAAAGTATGTGCATCCCACCTTATTATTCTGGTACTCCTAAATGAAAGTAAAGCTTACAACCTTTATAATTCTCCTACACAGCAGTTCAGTCAAAGGCCCGCTTTTATTTGGTCGCTGAAACTTACGACTGAAAACAATCATGTATGCACTAGCTACGATTCCGTTACAAATGTGCGCAAAACTTAGTCAATATTTCGCTAATGTCAAAAAAACTCCCACCAATTCCTCCATTTCGTAGTTTCCAATAAATAAAAACAATTAAAATCACACGTGAATAGTTTGTTCACGCATGATGGCATGTTTTTAATGATGGCATTAAAAAACATGCCATCATCCTCCAACTACTTCCTGTTTTCTTCTTCATGGTTTGCATCAGTACCGACATCCATTTGTTGATAATGTGACTTGTGTGATGCACAAAAAAAAAAAAGTGTTTCCATTGCAGTTTTGCAAAATAAACCAAATAGCGCAATTATATGGTCAATTGAAGCGCAGCTACAATCGCCACACTGCACAGTAGCACAGTTGGTAGCACTGTTGCCTCGCAGCAAGAAGGTTGTTAGCCTTCCAATGACCCAAAACATACAGATAGAGGAAAATGGAATTGTTTAAACAGAGCTATGCTGGTGTGTCAGAATGACCCATTTCCGGTCCACATTTAAATCCAATTCAGAATGTGTGTCAAGACTTGACAACCAGTGTTCATAGACATTTCCTGTCCAATCTAGCTGACCTTGAGCTTTTGAAAATGTATGAAGTTCATTCCACTTCACATTTGTGCTTTTCAATCACTTAAAATTTCACTAAAATAACTTTTTTGTTGTAGCATGAGGAAATGTAAAACAGTTCAATCAGTATGAAAACATTTGCAAGGCACTGTGCTCAGAGGACAAAGTCAGAAACATGACATAGAACTACATAAAAGAGCAGTATTATGTATTTTCCAGGCACGTAGTGACATTTTATAGCACAATCAAGTAACTATGTTGCCTTCAGTTGTGATAAAAATTCTGTATATATCACATATGACTTAAAAGAAATTTGACCTCAATTTAAAGCAGTGGTCCCCAAAGTCTGTCCTCGAGGGCCGGCATCCTGCATGTTTTAGTTCTCTCCCTGGTGGTGGTAACAACCTTTTCAGCATGTCAATGTTCTTAAGCCTTTAATGAGCCATCATTTTATCCAGGTGCGTTAAACCAGAGAGAAACCCAAAACATGCAGGATGCCGGCCCTCGAGGACCGACTTTGGGGACCACTGATTTAAAGCCTTGAAATTGGGCCTCTGTCTCTTTAAGACACTCCTGCTCGTTTTGAAACTCCGCCTCCAGGAAGACATAACAACAGAGCTCCTCTATTAACCCTTTTTTTTTGCACTGAGAAGTGGGTCGTATAATGAGCTCAACTGATCCTCAAGGTGTTTCCTAATTGCTGCTGGCTAGTCTGAAGGAGCCGAGTGTGGGAGGGCTGCTCTGTGAGGAGGAAGCTCAGAAACTTTGAAACTCCAGTTCAGAGGAGGAGTTGTACTTCAAAGGCGGAGCTAGGTCCAACCAGGCGTTTGGCACAGCTGAATGGTTGCCAGGGGAGAATAAAGGGTTCCTCAAATAGGCATGAAAGAATCAAAGCACTATAACATGATGTAAAGTTCAAAAAAGTCAATTTTACATAATACTGCCTCTTTAAAGCACCATTTATCCAACAATGTGCTGTATGAAATGTCAGAGCACCAGTCTCGGTTATCAACAAAAAAAACCTGCTGCAACTGAAAAAGAAATCTGACCGAACAGAAGAACTTGCTTCCATTTTGTTCTTGGATGCCTCTCGGTGGGCTTCGTGCCGATACTCCTGGTTTATATATGTTCCATTTGTTGGCTGATCAAATGCTGCAGGTGTAAATCTAGGGAGTCGGGGCAGGGAGAGGGAGGGACTGTGGTTGCATGACAGAAAATGTCAAACCAGCGAGCTTATCTTAACTGTCCAGAACACCTGAGGCGTCCTCTCCGCTCCTCGTGCGTGCGTACGTGCGCGGTGCGGCCTCGGACTTTGTGTGGAGGAAGAATCATGAATACTAATGGGGCTCGCTGAAAGAGAAGGGCTGTGACTTGACTCTCAAAGGAGAGCGCTCAACAGTTCTCCTCCTCAACATCCTGACACGCACACGCTGCACCTGACCTCCCTCTTTGCAGCCCAGAGATAAAGTGGTGATTATCAAACGCACCAGGTTGCTATTAGCACAGGAGTAATAATAATAATAACAAAAAAAAAGAAACAATACAGGGTATTAATGAAATAAAGGTCAGGGTGGATCTGAGAGGGTCGCACGCTGGGAGGTTTTCAGCAATGTCTGAAACCTCTGGACCCACAACGAGGGTGACGAGGCATTACTTGACCAGGATAGGGTAGATGGATGGGAGTGGGCAGCAGCTGACCTCATCAGTATTCATGTATGGTAAGGCCAAACAAGCAGCATCACACAGAGGACTACAGACAGCGACTGTTCTGTCGCAGGAAGAGAACCGCGGCATGTAGAGTTCCGGATTTTAAAAAGAAGATACAAATGGAAACGGTTATGACATTTTAGACAATGACAAGGTATTAAAAAAACATTTAAAAAAATAAATCAGCGTCATGTATTCAGACTGAAGTAGAATAATGAAGATAAATACAGTGGAAATAAACAAGCAACAACAGAAAAGGGGGCTGTGTAGGTGTAATATTGGCACTTAAACTAAAGGTTATAAAAAAATTATACAGTTAAGACAGCAAAGAAATCAATAGCAGACACAACAGGGAATTTAAGTTATACTGAAAAGAGAAAATATGTGAAAGTGGATCCGTCCAAGTACTTTAAGGCTAGAACATGTCGGGTCACCATCATTAATGAATATCGAGAGAAAACATCTCTGGCTCATCTGCCCCACAAACACCTGCCTGCAGGTTGGAACGTCATCTAAATGTATAATCAGCTACTTTAGATAATGGAGTTAAAATTGTTTTTAAGAAATGTATTTAGAGAAGATGGAATTCCATAATGCCACATAATTAGATCTAGTACATAAAACAGTAAACATGACCTGTTTTTGTTTCTCAACATGAGACTTGCTGCATAAATGCACACAAACTGAACTACCACTCCAAATTACACTCCCTGTGACGTGTCGTAATTATATTATTGTTCAGATCCTAAAATATTTTTGCTTCAGGTGATCACAGCCACGCGTTAATATGTTTTTATGCTTTTACGAGCGACTCTGACCTCCTGGTTCCCCTGGGATTAATTGTGATGGGCAGGGGCTGATCGATGTTGAAATTTAGCCCTAAGCGATTCGGGAAGATGTTTTAACCTTGGGAGTTTCTTTTTCTAATGCAGTTAAGCTTCTTATGCGCATTGTAATAAATGCAGATGCACACAAACATGAGCGATCGTCCGAGAAAGCCCAAATGGATATAGTCACTCCAATGCCAAGGACAAGGCGATCCAACCCAGCAGGAAAATCTCTTACAAGCTCTTCATGTAAAAACATCAGTCAGCTTGAATTATAATTAGTTTAGTTTTTTTTTTTTTTTAAATCCCTTTAGTCCTATGCATTGCAGTATCCAGGTATGAATTAATGTCCACATCTAACACTTCCTTTTTAGCTCGCGAGGCCAGAGGCATGAAAAGCAAACACATGCATGCGTTGAGCGCGCCGACACAGGCATGCTCAGATCCATCCCAACTATTACAGGCATCCAGCTGATGGTAAGGATTAATTATACATATGCAGAAGCGAGGCCCGGGCTTGTGTGTTCAGATGGTGTCATGGAAAATACTCCGATCTCTTGGCGTTTTTAACATTTAATCGCATTGCGATCTTAGAGGGGTTTTATTGGGAATTTACTTGACGCAAAGTGGACGGAAGTGAAGGTCGCGGACCTGGTTTTAAGCAAAAAATAAATAATACAAAGAGTGGGGAGTGTGTTCTGGCTCGGTTAGACTAGATGAAGCGTGACGGAACATCAGCTTGGTAGTCCTGCCTCAGATTTTCTATTGGATTTAAATGTGGGCCATTCCCCTGTAGCTCTGACTGTAAACGATTTGGGTCATTGGAAGGTAAACCTCGTTCTGTCATTCATTTAATTTTGTGCTAGTTTTATGTATTAAGTGTTATTGACTTTGAAGCACTGTTTTGTGCTGCAGCCTCGTCCGCTCTTCGAACACAAATTTCTCCCATGGGAGACAAAAAAAGTTATCTTTTGGGGATAAAAGCAGTTTCATTGGAGGTTTAAAGATTGCACTGGTGGACACGCTTCTGCTAGTATGCTAATAACTGAGCTAATTTGTCGTTCAGCAAGTTAGCTACCTTTAGAAACACTTAGCTTCCCAATTACCTTTATTTCAAGCAAGAAACATAAAACATGGAAAGTTGAAGACAAGATATAAACATTAAAACAATCGCTAAGGGCATTGTAACATGTACAAACTATAATGTCAAAATTTAGTGTTTGAAGGCAGATAACATTTAAATTGAAGTTAGCACTTAGCATTAGCTTCCATTGAATTCAATGCGAGTGTGGTGCATTAGTGTTAGGGAAACTAATGTGTATGATTAGCGCTTTAGGGTTAGTGAAATTAACTTTTTAATCAGCTATGTACCAAAATCTGACTGTTCCTGACTGGTCCATCTAATAAAAGTCTGTAAAGGAATCAGAGGACTCTTGGATCTCTTTAATTTAAATGAACGTACAGATTTAAAAAGCTTAACATCATATAAAATTCCAATAAAATACATCAAAGTTTGTGTTTCATCCATCTTTTAAGTCAACTAATTTCAGTAACTCTTTAGTGGATTGCTGGTTGTGCTAAAAAACAACAAATCCAGTCACGTAAGAGCGCATTTTGATGCAACGCACATCTGCTGGAAAACCTCACAGGGCATTTATATGTACGCCTCGCAACAAGAGCCATCATCATTCTCCTTATTGATTGAAAAAGAGAGGAGTAAAGCAGATAATGAGAAAGTGGCGTACATTTGTGTGACTTATCGCCGAGCAGACAGCTCTGTCAAATGTCACACCTCAGTGGTCAGGAATCTCTAATTAGCTGTAATCAGGACAATATGGGTGAGACTGCGGGCATCTGAACCAACTGTCACAAAACCGCTCTGCATACAGATACAGAAATGTTTTTTTTTAAAACCATTAAAGTTGTTGTAGAAGGTGGTGATATTAGACACTAATTCCATTCCAAGACATTCGAGGATGTGTGGAGGAAGTAAGTCAAGGCTGATCCATTTGAGTGAGATTTGACATGAGGTATAATTATTTGCTCTAGTATTAGCTGCCTATTCAGATGTTAAGATGTGGGTTTTACCTCTGCGACGAAAATACCTTGGAATTTAAGGACAAATAAGACTTAGAGGTGTGCTTTGTAGAATCACTTAGACAAAACTTACTGAACAACTAAAGTGTTCTTTCTACATGATGTGGAAAAGCTGATGTACTTGGCAAGTATTAATGTAACAACTGAATAAACGCCTATGTGGAAGTTCTTTCAGCAGAATGTGGCATGGTTAAATTGATTAGCTTCACTTATTAGAGCGAAACAGGTTATGCTACAGATGTAGCACATCAGATATAGTCAAAACACAGTAGCTGTGTTTCCATTGACCTTAATATCGTGCAAATTGGAATTACAAACATAAGTCTGCTTAATGGAAACAACAATTTTGAAAATAATTCACTACAAAATTTTGCTGCTGGGATGCGGTAGTTTTTCGGCTGTATTAACATTTATTTACTCCACAAAACTGCAATGAAAACACATTTTACATGTCACGTGTCGTGACCAACAACCGAATGTTAAACTGGAAAAAAAAATAAAATAAAATAAAAAAAATAGGAAGACAGGAAGAAGTAGGAAGATCAGTTTTTTTGACAACTTATTGTGTGAATAAACTGGTTTATTGAACAGAAAAATCGCAATTGCAAATTTGTGTCTTTTTCTATGTGAGCGGAATATCAACAATGTTTTTCACATGGCTAACGATTCCAACATGCATGTTGTATCAAGTCTGTTGTCTTTCTGTCTGTGTTGCTGTTTATTCATAAATGGGTGGGTGTGTACTACCAGGCGAGCACAGCATGGCTCTCCAAGAGCTTATCCAGACAGAGGCAGCATCATAATCACACCGTGGGATGAAAACGCCAGATAAGGACGGAGCTTTGAATGTTATAGACCCGATATGCCAACATTCTCGAATCTGGTTCAGGGCCACGATTAGAGCTTAAATGAATCACAGGTGCTGCTTTGTAAATGGGATGAATCTGGCGCTTATACGCTACGATGCAAACAGATGTAAGATGGCACAATCGTGGTGGTACGGAAATTAGCAAAGAGGCTCGTCTACATTCTTGGGACACAGTGGAGAAAACTGGCTACTGGAAAATGTTGTGAAGTGAGTGGGCTCTTATCACCGAGTGGGGTATTAGCACTCGTAATATGCTGCGCCACTTGGCTGACAATATGAGAAGAGCTGGCATTTCAGACAAGGACACGATTTGCCAGCCTGAAATGGAGGTATTTATGACGGTAACTGTATTTGACTCCCCACATGAGAGGAGCATTCGCTTGTGTGTGTGTGTGTGTGTGTGTGTGTGTATGTATGTGGTTTCTTGTAGCAGATAATGAAAATGTTGGGAGTGTGCTACTAAAAACAACACAAATGAACCGAGAAGCCGCAGCGTTCGCTGTGTAGGAGTATATTACTAACTGCTACGGCAAATGCCAGGGAGAAAAGCAACAAGAAGAGCAAACACAGCCAACCAATCATCATCTCAATCTTGGTTCAATTTTTTTACTTAGACATATACTTTTATCTGCATGAGTTTACATGATGGAAGCCTGACAAGCTGCTGCATTGCCATGACGCATCATCCACCATTTAGCTTAAGCTAATTTTGCGATGGAAATGCAGGCCCCCTTTTCCAGGCTGAATTTGTGAAACGGCTATAAATCCACAGAGAGACCCCAAAGATCATTTTTATGCTGATTGTGTCAATTTAAACAGCCGAGCAAGTCGAGATGTTAGAGCTTCAGTCCAATTATGGATGCCAGATGGAAGAGAAAATGAAGAGGAGAAAGTGGTAAAGGTTGTCATTTTAAGAGAGCAACAATTTTAAATAATGCTTTTAAAGTGTTTGTGGGGAGACGTGGGGGGGATAGAAAGAAATGGATTTCTGAATACTTTTAAGAAGCAAAACTCTGAATAATGTTATTGGAAAAGTGACGTCTTCTCATGCATAAGCAACCCAAGCAACATCAAATAAACAGCAGGATAACACAGCCTTCAGTAGAATTCTTCTAAGTCTTTTCAATCCGGCCTATTATGAGGGGATTTTTGGTCTTTACAGCAGACAGAGAATTGCAAGCCAGTGAACTGAATGCAACATCTGGTTAAAAGTTTTGGAATTTAATGTCAACACTTTAAAACGGAGACTGGTGAAGAATATGTTTGAAAATCAGAACTAAACTGATTGTCCGTACATTAAGTTTATCAAACCTTAATGGGACAGTATGTGTTTTCCACTGATGCCATTTTATAGCACAATCAAGTAACTGTTACCTTTAGTTATAAAAATGTTCTATATATTAAAAATGACTTAAAAAGAAATTCTGCTTCTTCGGACTCTTTAATGCTTCCTGCTCTTTCTGAAACTCCACCTTCAAGAAGTCTTTACAACATGGCTCCTATATTATCCCTTTAACAATGTTTTTTTTTTTTTTTTTTCCCAGCGTTGCACTGAAAAGCAGCTTGTATAATGAGCTCAGCAGATGTGCAGTTCCACCAAGTGTTTGCTCTTTGTTATTGGCTAGTCTGAAGGGGTTCAGTGCAGGCGGGCTGCTCTGTGAGGTGGATAATGGGTAGCTCCGAGGAGGAGCTGCGCCTTGAAGGCGGGGCTAGGTCCAACCAGATGTTTTGCTCAGCTGAATGGTTGCTTGCTGTAGGACAGGGGTGTCCAAAGTCAGTCCTCGAGGGCCGGCATCCTGCATGTTTTAGTTCTCTCCCTGGTGGTGGTAACAACCTCCTCAGCAAGTCAACGTTCTCCTTAGGCCTTCTAACGAGCCATCATTTGATGCAGGTGTGCTAAACTAGAGAGAGAACTAAAACATGCAGGATGCCGGCCCTCGAGGACCGACTTTGGACACCCCTGCTGTAGGAGATTAAAGGGTTTATCTAACGTGCATGAAAGAATCAAGCCAACGATGGTTTTGATGAGGAAAAACTTTATAACATGGTGGAAAGCTAAAAAAAATAATACTCCTCTTCTAATATTTAAAGCATCAGAAAACATGATTATAGGATCTGGTGAAGATATCCCAACTAAAATGTTACTCAGATTAGCTTGGAGATTTGCCTTTGCCTCATCACATTATTCACATCAGTGTGTGTAAACGTGTGTATGAATGGGTTAATGACTGCAGTGTAAAGAGCTCTGAAGACCTCGACATTGATGAAATGTTATACAAACAGGGCATTATGCAATTATTTTAGCTTCAATGCCAGATACCAAATCTCATTAGTGAGCTCAAGACTACTTCAGCTGGGGAACACATGGGCTCATGTCACAAGTGTAATGCAGTCCTGAGCCCTGGGGATGGAAGTTGTGAACTGAATACATCTACAGAGACTAAAGGCAACCCAGTGACTACTGACGGTCGGTGCTGTGCGGGCGAATCCGACACCCTGCTGACTACAGGTACGCTCTGGCAAAAGTGAGAGGTAGACAGTGGAAGTTAGAGGACTAGACAAGCTGTGCAGACTCACTAAGTGAATTTAAATTGGGCAGCATGAGCATGAACATGCTGAGGAATCAATATGTGCTATTAGCATCTCCTGTCAGCGAGGTTGTAATGAAGCACAGGAAAAGGAGGGGGAAAAAAATTGCAGAGAAAAGCTCGAGTTGGGGAACATCAAAGCGATCATCAGTGTGAAACCCTGCCTTGTCCCTGACAGCTTAGGCTAAGAAAAGCACAGCAGCCGAAGCGCCATAGAGCACTGAGCCAAAGACATATGCTGCAGAAAGTAGGACAAAATATGATGTGCTCAGGCAATTATCTATGGATTTTTTCCCTCAATATACAAAGAACCCTAACAGGCGTCACGTGACACCTGCCGTCTTCAAACCCAGCTTGACACGATTCTTTTTCCTAACTACCATTATTCACTGTTTGGAGTGATTACATGGATTTAAATTTGCCACAGTTCCATAAGCCCATGGGCTCAAGATGGACTATGAACTTGAAAGGCAAGTAGCAGAACCCAGCTGGCTGGGGATCTGGTGGAAAAAGCCCAGAAGGGAACAGGCAGTGGAAAACATCACCCAACAAGCCAGAGCCATGAGCCAGGAGGCTAGCCTCAACAGGAAGCAGAGGAAGCCAAGGAGACTGCTTGTTGAAGCTGGGGGTCATCTCATTGTTTCTGAAATCACAACCATTCCAATGGTTCAATTGGTTATTTAAAACTTGTTGTGAACATAAATTATCCTCTCTAAGAAGATTAAGTCAACCCAAAACTTGAAGTCGTTCAAGTCCTGCTAACACAGATGTGGTTTTCAATGGCGGCTTCACCAAACAAATCACCAAAGAGAAGCAGAAAAACAAAGGTCTTACCATGGCCCCCGCGTGTCACAAAGGGCATCCGGTTGATGGCAATGGGCACAGTGCCATGTTTGTTGTGGAAGTGGTGAACATGGTGGGTGGTGCTGAGGGAGGAGGAGACTCGGGCGGCTACGGCTGGACATGGGAACACCAGCAATGCCAGAGAGAGCACCAGCCGGAACAGCAGGGCAGGGCTGGCCCACACCACGGGGGACGCCGCCGCACCCTGCCTGGGCACCAATAGCAACCCTCCGTCTACCTCCACTTCCACCTCCTGCTCCATGGGGGCGGGGCCTGAGAAGAAGGGCAGGCCTCTCCCCCTCATGCGACACAAACAGGAAGTGAACATCTCAAAGGAATCCAGGGCCCATGATCCCCCCAGCCTACCAGCCTGGGATTGGACAAAAAAATAATAATAATAACAAAGGAACAGAAAATACAGATTAAAAAGAAGTATAAGCCAAGAAAGGGGGAACAAAAATCAAAAGCAGATCCTTTGCTTGAAAATCCCAAAAATGACTGGAAATAAAATCACTGAAGAAGAAGAAGAAAAAAATACAAGATCCTTTCTGAGATGAAAAATCTCCAGGAGTCAAATATTGATATCCAGAAGCTTCTTGATCCTTTAAAACCAATTTTCCTACTCCTACCCTAAAACAGCTAATTAAATCTGATAAACGGAACTGTCGAAACAGAATGTTAGCCGATAAGTATTAACTTAGCAAACATGGGACTCCATCTTAGACACTTGTCTGCGATGATCTTTCAGTCAATTGTTCTTCAGGATTCCCATTGCCTTGGGGAGATCTTCAGAGGTTTTCTCCTCCCATAATCCGAGCCTACCATCTCTGCTTAGTCTGCCCGACACAACTTATGGCAGCCGAACGAGAAAACGCATCTGAATAAAACCAGAGTGCAGAATAAACAGGAGCAGACAAGGATGCTGCGAAGAAGGAGCGTCCAAAATCCGGTTCTGGGTTTTTGGGTTTTTTTTTATAGAATCCTTGAGGGAGCTATGAAACCCTTTCAGTCAGGAGCCGAGAGAAGGAAAAACACAGATTAAGACATAAAATGAAGCACTCCGGGGCAAAGGAGGAATCTGGAGCCGGAGCAAAAACAGCTGGCTATTTCCAAGCACGGCGTTGAAATCCTTCCCCTCTATTCTGGCAGGATAAATCAATACGGGTCATAGAATGCTGAGCAGCACCCAAGAAAAACAGCTTAACGAGATTAAACCATAACCAAAAGCGCTGAAGTGCCTGGCGTGCAGTTCATCGCAACAATCTTCCCATCCTAGGACTGACAAACAAGCTCCGTCCTACTTGCTCCCTCCTCTCGCTTTGAGAATCCACTGCTGAGCCGCTTCAAAGACCGCTCTCCAAGGTGGGAAAGCGACGGGAAACAGTTGCGGGTCCCCTTGACGGAGCGCCGACGCGGGAAGCTGCTGCCGCTGCTGGCTCGCTCAGACGGTCTGACGGGGATGCTGCTGCCGCTGCTGCCTTCGCTGTGAAATTCATGCTAATTGAATCAGAAGCTGCAGCAACGAGCACATCCTTCCTGCCCGCGCAGTTCTCCCATCTCCTTTTCCTCCGATCGAGTCAGCCAGGGCGCCCACCCCCCCCACCTCCACTCTTCCTTCCACCCCAAACTGCATACAGCTCTGTACTTGGCAAACCAAAAAGGAGGGGGAGAAAAAAATAGCTACCAAAAACCAAAACAAACAAAAAAAGAACCTGTGATAGGAGACGGAAAAGAAGGATAAGGTAGACACATTTAGATCCTTTGGATGAAAAGACCGTCAGTGTGATACACAGGGCAGCGCAGTGATGAAGAGGGAGAGGGAGAGAGGGAGAGAGAAAAAGAGAGAGTGTGTGTGTTTGGTTGTCTGGCTGAAGCGGAGAGGGGAAGAAAAGTGAGAGAGAAGGAGCGGGCGAGTGGGAGGGGAATGAAGGAGAAGAGGACACATGTAGAAACGATGGAAGAATTGCATGGATGTTGTGTACAATAGATAAACACGTAGAGAAGCTGCTGATTTTCAAACTGATCACTCTGCTGTGAGTGACATGTCCTGAAGATCCACATGCTAGAGATAAACCCATCACAATTCTGTCACTAGTTTCCGATCTCCAACTTCTTTGTTAGAAATCTGAGTTGATTCCAAGAGCTGTAGCATAACAGGACTTAAAATATCTGTTCAGCCTTCCTGTCATGAACAACTACTGATATTTGAAGAAGAGGCAATGCTCTCTACATCATGGCTTCCCAACACAAATAAAGACAATTATAAAGTCAGCCTTCTATCACCTGAAGAAGGAGTAACTTCTCAAAAAGATTATGAGAAACTAATGCATGCTCAGAAAACAAATTCAAAATATCTTTGTTAATTTAGGACCAAAAAAGATACAGACCCATTGTCGCCGTATCAACCTTCCAGACCTCTCAGGTCTTCTGGTTCTGGTCTGCTCTGCATCCCCAGAACCAGAACCAAACATGGAGAAGCAGCATTTAGCTGCTATGCTCCTCTAAGATGGAACAAACTTCCAGAAAACTGCAAAGCATATGAAACACTGAGTTCCTTAAAGTGAAGGCTAAAGTCTCAGTTGTTTAGAGTTGCCTTTGATTAATAATTGGAAAGCAGATTAATTCTGTTCTGGATTACAACTTTTTCTTACTTTTACTTTGCCTCTGTATTTTAATGTTTGTTTTTTGGTTGTTTACTGTATTGTGTAACCCACTTTGAACTGTTCGCTGGAACATGCTATACAAATCTACCTATCTTGAAGAGCTTACTGGTCCTGGAAATAGCCAACTTTATGCCTTCCTCATTCAATAACATCATCTACATCAAAGATTGTGATTTTGGTTGTTGAAGCAAAGCTCCGGCTCTTCCTCAGTGTTCTTTCCATGTCTTTCACAACATAAATGTACTCAAAGTATCTCCCACATCTCCTTTCAGAAAGTCTGACGCATTGAGATGACAAGAGAAGATGAAGAGCAAGTCCCAGTCATTCCCATTAAATCTGAAAAATGAATTTCAAATGTGAGGAAAATTTGCGCGAAACAAGATAAAGAAAGAAAGCAGAAATGAGGCGGAATAAGAGAAACAGAAGGTGGCGGGGGAGATTGTGTACGAGATAAATCAGGGCTGATAAAGATCGTATTTGGGACAGGAGCTCAGCGCGGGAGACAAGAAGCAAGAAAAATGGCCGAAGCCAAGAAAAGGCAGGAGACGTCCTCTGCGCTGATGGAGAGAGCTGAGCCTGGGCTATTACTCATGTGTTCGCGCACCCACGCACACAACAGCCAAACACACTCACCCCAGTCAGCCAGGTGGGAGGGTCCCCCGGGAGACCGGAGATGCTGTGCTTGCTGATGGAGGGAGGAAACATCGCCCAGGGTGACCAGGACAAGAGTTCTGATCCGGCGCTAAGGCTGAACTCCCGAACTCAGAGCCAAAAAAACATAAAACTTCTCAATATTCTGACGGTTATTCATCATTTGATTTTTTTTTTTTTCCCCCTTTGGTAATGACAATGTTTCCTTCAGAGGGCAGTGTGTGGACTGGGAACTCATTATGAGGGAAAAAAAACTCAGAGGAGTATACTAACACCTGCTGCTGAACTCCCCTACGGCAACAGAAGAAACAAGCAACACAGAACACGAAAACACACACACACACACACACAGGTGAAGAATTGGCCCTCGATGCACACGCGTGCATAAAAACCGCAACACACACTCTGGCAACTGTTGTGTCAGCGCAGCTGCCGTATGATGCAACGACTCACATCTCAAAAAGGCTAAAAGCTACCAGGCTTCAGACGCTGAGCGTTCTGCCGGAGAAATTACAGACTCCAGAAATCCTTCAGGGGAAAGTACGGTCATAGATGGAGAAGGTGGGCTTAGCTGACTGACAGATGTGGGATCAAAGCCTCTCCTCTACACTCTAATCCCGAGGAAACATTCTTATGATTACACACCTAATTAATTAGACTTCAAACTTCTCGAGATGTTGAGAAGCCAAATACAAAGTAAGAGGATTCTCTCTCTTCTAAGTGTAAGAAGGAAATTACAAGTGAGTTTAGCAGTAGAGGTAATGTTAATGTATGGGCCTGTAAAAAACAGTGCAAGGTTTGAAGACACTCAGGAAGATAAAAGGAGCTCGATGCAAGAGCAGACTTGCAATTTTTTGTGTTGGAACACAAAAGCTAGGATAACGGGACAAGTTTCATCTCTTTAGTGAGTTCAGACAAACACCACAAAAAAGCAAATCATCAATTTTTAACACCAGTTTCCCCATTTCTACTCAGTAGCTTTCTGAAACACTAAGGGCCCAGCGTCGGCTGCTTATGTAAGGACGCTGCAGGGGGACTTGTTTTAGAATTAGGGAACAAAGTTAGATATCATTTCATGGAGTGTTGAATACATCGGACAAGATTCCAGGCGTATGTTTAATACATTAACACTAACGGTAACCCTAACATTAGATAACTTTAACCCAACAAAATCAGGACTCCATTCAGGCATTGTTAGTGGTTCTTCTTCTGCTTTTGAGATGCTTTATAAAGTCTTCTTTTCATGAAAACCTAAAAAGCTGAGACTCACTTTGAATTTCACGCAGGAGCGATGCAGCACATCACCGCCTGTGTACTGCTTGTGTTTCGTACTGTTTTCTCATGTTGTTAAATAGTAATTCAACTTTTATTTTTTGACAAAAAGAGGCACAGCTGTGGATTGTTTTATCTGTGACGCTGCTTTCTAATGTCTCAAAGAAGAAAGTGACTTTCAAACTGATACCTTTTCTTTTGTTAGTAAGGGAAATACCAACAGGAGCTTGACTCTTGCATTTCTGTTGCTTTTCTTTCTTTTCCTTTGGCTACACTGGGTTTTGTCAACTTCAGTAAATAATCCATATAATGTCACTGAGAGTGTTAACCATGTGCAAAATTTGTGGGTATGAAGGCTGATTTAAATGTGTGAAAATATGTCAAAAAGCTTAAGACCTCCTCCTTTAGATCTGTTGTATGACTCCAAAACGGCATGTCTTGCTACCATTTTTGTACTTTGAATTCTTAAATCCTATGATTTATTAATTGCCACTGCTTGTTTTCTGAATCGATTCCCGTAGGATTATAATCTTCATCACAGTCAGTGTCATTTTCCTACCTCCTTCATGTGGTCAAAATTCCCCCCGGTTCGCTTATTCAGAATGTTTTCAACAGTTTCCATATAAATATACAACTAGTCAGAATCAATTTATGTCTTTATGTTAGTTAATTAATGTGTTTTGTTACCCATCAAACACTGTAATCCCCCAAAAGGTCATAACAATATGTGCACCATATGTGGCGCTGTATGGGGAGTACCAGTAAATTATTTCACTCACAGCTGGAGAGTTCTTTTTTGGCCTTTCCAAAGTGGAATTTCATGGTTGAACTCAGAGAAATTTCTGAACAAAATAATTTAGAGTGCTGTATGAACTGCATTGCCATACAGAGCCCTTATTTATATGGGTATATTTAAACAACGCATGGGTTGAAAGAAAACTGACTGAAATAAAGCGTAGCTAACTCACAGTGTGCAGAAGTAGAGTGTTTGCTTGATCTAGTGCAATACCAAAGAATAATATTATCACTAGATGTGTTTGCATTACAAATGTGCTCAAACCTTTATTGATTTTCTGCTAAGGTTGACAAAAGAACAATTTTGCAATTTCTGTGTTTCTATTAAATAAGAAACACAATTACAATCACGTTAAGTTTGAAAATAATAAGTTATGAACAAAACATGCTGCGCCATCATCCTCCAACTTTGCGCCAGTGGCAACAGCCAGTTGGTGATCATGACTCATGATGTGAAGAAAACTATTTCCGTTGCAGCTTTGCAGAAAAAAAAAAATAAAAAAAAATAAAAAAATTCAGTACAGCCAAAAACCATCTCATCCTATAACACAATTTTTTTTCTCCAAAATAGGCGTGTTTGCAGCAATCACATTTATTTTCAAAATATCAAACTGCACAAGTATATGGTCAGAGGAAACGGAGCTTCTAATGCTCACAGTGAAACGTAGTAGCACAAAATATTTTTTGTAGTGAAACCTACAATAAATGCCTCCATACTGAGGCTGAAAACTGGAGTATGGAGTAAGACAATGCTAATCCTGCTAATCGCCGCAGGTCAAACTCATAACTTCACTGGACTTTGATCTGAATCTGGACCAAACAGCAAGTCAGTTCAGACCCAATCCTCAACTTATTTTTACCTTTAACACTGAGGAAACAGACATGTGGAGGACAGCGGAGCACAAGTCAGCCAAAGTTTTAGTCAAGTTACTGATGGATACTATATTGCTTTTCTAAAAGTGAGTAAACCCATGTTTGAAGCTGAGTAGACTGTTTAGAAGCTCCACTGAGACAGACTATTGTATTTTGATTTAACTAATTAGTAAGAGAGTTTCCAAACCACTGACCTCAATAAATTTGTGTTATTTTTCACCTCAGCTGTAATATGTCTTCACATGGCTTCACTAACTGTTTGGTACAGTAGTTAGAAAATGTGCTTAATTTGGTAAATATTGAATTTTGACTTTGCAAATGGAATTTGTACAAAACATAATATTTATGCAAATTAGAATGCTCATTGGATGCAGACAACCACAGAATCCACTGAGGGTTGCTTCGTATTCTGTAGCAATCTCTTCAACTTTTACCTACAGCTGTTTTGATGTTTGTTTTTATCATAACTGCATGCAAAGAAATACACGCTATTTGTGGAGTTACATTTATTAGACTTACATGGACATTTCTTCCTAAATTGGTCACATTTCGTTAGAGGTAGGACCCAAATGTAAAGTGTAATTGAAAGCAAAAACAACACAAACAAGCAAACAAGGAACTTACAATGAAAGAAACTGGGGGAAGACGTCGGGCAAAGAGATGAACTGGGGAATAGGCAAAGAAACGCAGATAAAGACAGATGAATCAGTGGAGTATAATGCAGAAAGGAAGCTGTATATACACTGAGGAGGGAGTAGAGAATTACATGAGAACAAGAAGAGCTAATCACAAGTAAATAGATGCAGCTGGAGAAGGGAGCAGGCAAAAGCAAACAAGGAATTGAGAAACAGCTGGGAAGAGGAGCAGGCTGACCAGCAGATGGAGAGAGAAAGGTGAACAGGATGAACAACAGAATCTAAGTCAAACAAAAACCTGAAGGAAACACGTCCTAAGTAAGAACAAATGAACTGACGCAGCAAAATCTAAAAATATTGCAAGTAAATAGGTAACAAAAAAAAAAGCAGGAAGAAAACAATGAATAAAGAATGAGCACAAATACCAAAACAACCTGTAATACTGACTAAATTAGATAACTCATGATGCTCTACTGAAAGGACTGAAAGAAGTACAGGTCTACAAACCGACAATTGCATGCCTTAAAATATCTATTTTGCCAAAAGAGAAATTCAACAAATTAGGATTTGCTCACAGCTAATTCTTTTAAACTTTTGACCCCACAAAGAAATTGGATTTGGACCTTTGAACAATCAACTTTGAGAACCAATTGTCTAAACTGTTCATTTTACAACAAATCCTTCATGTGTTTCCTCCTCCCCGTGTCCCATCGTCTGAGACGTCAATTTGTTTCAATCAGTCGAGTTAATCCCCAATTTTACAGCGTTGGCTTTATCAGTCCTGCAGCGTCAAGTTGTAATCTTCTTAGAAAACTGCTCGAGATTCTAAAAGCTTGCCTCTTGACCAAATACTGAGAAGTCTGAGAACAACACATGTATGATGGTGGGAAAGAGAAGAGCTCGCTGTCTCCAAGTGAACATAGATCACACACAGCAATCAAACTGTGCTTGCAAAACCGAGCGCAGTTGGACGCGAGATTATTACAGTACCCAGCTACTGATTTGTCTCGACTAACTGGTCTTGCATTCTCATTAATTTTTCATTTAAGCAGCGCAATTGAAACTATATATATTTCTTGCTGCAGGGACGCTCGTCCTTACAACCAATCGGCTTTGCGAGTTTCAAACTCTGCTGCTTTGTTTTGGTGGGGAAAAGAAAAGACAGTAAGGCCATCCTATAGACGTAATGTGATCCGTGTTTATTTACTTACGTTAATATGCTTCTCTCGGGGAGTTTTTTTTTTTTTTAATTAAAATCTATTGGTTTTCCACAAACCCAGCATCAATTATCCTGCTGGAAGTCAGACGGACACATTTACCCAACAAAGCCTTGAGAGCAAGCCGCAAAAAAAAATAAATAAATAAATAAAATAAAATAGTAAGATGGAAAATGGATGGAGATGGAGCAAAAAAATATTGAGCCATCTATCCAGAATAGACCAATGCATTAGAGGACAACGCTATAGGCAAAGGAATCCACTAATGGCATTGTGGTTTCACTCGTTATGAAATGTAGAAAATCTAGTTAAATGGATCTTTGCAGCACATGATATCAGGCTAACGGTAACTTGGAGGGATAATGACAGAGGTTTAACGTGTCGGTATCAATAAAGCCAAAAAGAGAGAGAGAGAGAGAGAGAGAGAGAGAGAGAAAGGAGATGAAAAGGAATTGGGCAGGATGAGAAGACACGAGGGACAAAAGGGGGGAGAATGTTTTAGATAATTAGAGAGGCTGGATTAAAGTAAACCGTGTATTGTGGGCAAACGAAGCCTCAGCTGGGAAGAGGAGACTAAAGATAAACTAGGTGAAGGGGGGAGTCTCCTGCTTCACTTGGATGGGTGAGCACATCTTAATCATGTGGAATGATACGTCCTCAAGGGGAGTTAGCAGGATAAAGCAAGGAGATGGGGAAAAAATACATTAATCAGCCCACCGCCCACGTTCCTTTTCCACAACACCATGACAGTCGTTTTCCCTGAGCTCCTATCAGAGATTGGATGCTCAATGCAACCACCTGCCACTCTACAACAGTTCAGTCTGCTTCAATCGAACTCTAGTTCATTTGTAGCCTGGCCGTGGCTTTTCTAAGCAATACCGCTCGATTCTAATCTTGCTTCACAGCTCAGTCTAGTCTTCCTCCAGTTGACTTGGGCTCCACAGGTTGAATTCCAACCAGGCCAATCAGCAATCAGGAGGCAAAGTTGTGAACGAC
The DNA here is from genome assembly GCF_000485575.1 of Poecilia formosa. Taxonomy (NCBI): domain Eukaryota; kingdom Metazoa; phylum Chordata; class Actinopteri; order Cyprinodontiformes; family Poeciliidae; genus Poecilia; species Poecilia formosa. Next base: position 1,235,724 of record NW_006800012.1, on the reverse strand, counting down.
AAATTGTAGTCTGGCTGTAATTTTAGCAGAAGAAGTTGAACAAAGTCATTCAGTTCGTGTTGGCCACACTAAAAATCTGGTTTGCTTGGAGAGGTGTCCATGCGTAATTAAACTCTGGCCCGCCTAAAAACTGAGGTCTCGGTTCGGTTCAAATGAACTCTGTTTTCGTTGGAATGCATATGTGAAAGTTAAGCGGACCAGATGCTGCTCCAAAACCAGGAAGTGGACTATAGCCCAGGGCATTCTGGGTAAACACAACCAACACAAAGTGCGTGAGTCTAGCGCTAGCAAGGAGAAATGGCTTAAGGTTTTTTACCATTGACGAAACATAAATCCTGCAATAATTAAAATCTGATGCCATTTTGTTCACATTTCTTGAAGAAGGAAGTTGTGTTGAGCATCTTCTTCAGAGGTTTTTCTGTTGTCTCCTTCAGTTGTTCTAAGCGGTGAACAGGTTTGGTTTGTCTGACAGTGCAGTGTGAAAGCCAACCTCACCAGCTGAAAATGTAACAAATGTTCCAATTTTGGTCCCCAAACGATCCAAGTCTACCGGACTATCAGGTGTGAACACCCTGAGGGTCAGCTCTGTATCGTGTTTGATAACTGCACAGGTGTGACATCTATCACTAGGTTGGGATGTTACATTTTTAAACGCAGTAGGAGTTTGTTGCTGCAGTGGTGCTTTCTCAGCTAAATCAACACCATCCCAACAAATAAACACAGCATTAAAACGACCTCCTCCTATTGATAAAGCAGGACGTATGAGACTCCATCCAGCCCCAGGTACGGCCGCGGTCGATGTTCCCTAAAAACTACTTTTAAACTAAGTAATCAACAACCCTCGGCAGAGCCCACCCGGGAGGCTCATCCCACGTCTTTTACTTTTTCTGGGCAGTTTTACTCTCATTTATTTAAAGGTCTGTTATGCTAATGCATGCACATAAATTATTAAGTGGAGGCTGAAAATGGTTGCTACAATGCAGAATTTATCACACCGAGAGCAGTGCTGCTAATTTGTTCCACAAGTTAAACATAAAATAATCCATAACACCTGCCAAAGTCTGTAGATCTTCCTCAGGCGGGTTTTATTTTTTTCCTTCTTCTTTTGCTTCACGCCAACATCATCGAAATGCAAACGAGGGATACGACTTGTGGGCTGGAACGCTTTCCCCCTATCGAGCTCGCTCACTCACTCTCTCGCTCGTCCCCTCCCACCCCCCTGCCCTACAGACATCCATCCATCCATCTCTGCATTCTAACACTGCGCGGTGAGTCAGCTGTCACTGTCTGTCCCTGCAGCTGTGGTCCCAGCTGTCTGGGCCAGATGGCCTCGTCTCCACCTCATTCACGATGTTTACGAGGGGGCGCCCTAACCTGGAGCCACGGACAACTGCCCCCGGGACCGTGCTGCTCTCGCTGGGCTCAAACTAAATGGAAAAGAGATGCATGTGGCGCACAAAGGAGGTGTCGGTACTAGTCACTCGCTGTGACAAAACCCCTCCCCACCCACCAAACTGCGATTACACCTTTAAAACTAGCTCCAGCGGCATTCAATCTTTTTTTTTTTTTTTTTTTTTTTCTAAAGGGCTTCATCTTTCTACGTGCAACAACTTCATAGGTTGATATACAGGTTTACTGTGACCTGAAAATGATTCCTTTCTGCGAGCTATTGTGAAGCTAATAATTGGGGTACATGCTGAAAGGTTGGTGAGGAGGGAGAGTGCCTGCTAAAGCCATTCCAGAATAATACTGGCTCACAGTAATCTCTTGCACACAGGGAGAATTTCTGACAAGGATTTAAGGATTTTAAATACAATTTCTATACGCAATGAAGGCGCAACAATAGCACCAGGGAGCGAGAGGGAACAGAGCACGGCGCGAGAGAGAAAGAGAAAGTCGGCTCCGTATGGGGCGGAGAGAGAGGAATGAAAGAGGAAACAGAGTCATCATCTTTCTGGGGAGCCAGATTGCAGAGCTCTAGGGTATAAGGCACCCCTAGAGTTCATAATGCCTGCCCAATCACATCTAATTTATCCATAGTCTACGTGAAGAGGAGGAAGTTAATGTGAGTTTGTGAATGTGTGAAAGAAAGCGAGCGCCAGAGAGAAAGCTACATGTAAATTGAGGATGTGATTTATGTCAAAAACCCTTTTTCAGTGGTGCAGGTGTCCATGACTGAGAAAAAAGGAGAGTCAAGACATTCAAGTAAGCTGTACTAAGGGTTATAGTTTCTGCTTTTAGACACAGCGAGGGCTGACAGTGGAACTGTTGGTGACGCTGCTGCCTTGCAACAAGCAGGTCCTTAGTTTGAATCCCAGCCTGGTTTGGGATTCAAACCAGGCTGGTTTGAATCCCAGCCTGGGGTCTTTCTGTATGGAGTTTGAAAGTTCTCCCTGTGAAAGCGAAGGTTCTCTCTGGGTACTCCAACTTCCTCCCACAGTCCAACAACATGACTTATAGCTTAATTGGATTCCTAAGTGAAGTTTACGTCAGAACCATGTGTCTCTGTGACAGACTAGTGACATGGGGTGGGCGATAAAAACTTAATGTTTTATCACACTATTTTAATAACTGCTATTCATTCTTTCTTTTTTTAGGTAACTGTTTTGCTGTTACTACATGACAGCATTTGAAGCCCCACCAACATAAACTCTGATCTTAAAAAACATTCCTATTTGTAAAAAAAAAAAAAAAATTAAGAAACCAGTCACATAAATTGTCATTTGTATCACTAAACTGCACTTGGTCATATCTTCAAATTCATTGATATTTATTGATACTTTCATTGAACAAACAGTGAAGAAAACGGTAAAACCAACAATCCCAAAAATATGGACACTTTAAACATCATTAATTGGAATTTATTGTGAGAACGATAAATCAAAATTCTTATGATGATAAGAAATTTATCATGATAAATGATAATCTGATAACCCTGCAAGGATCAGCATGTATATGGATAGATGGAAATGTATAGTGCTGTACAGATGGTGATGTCACAAGAACTACCTGAATTAGTGAAATGGTCCAGTAGTAGTGAGGTGAGTGCAAAGGTCATGTGTATCTATTTTAAAAGCTGTGTCTCATCTACAGCACTGAGAGCTCAGATTCCTCCTGGACTCAGATATTTAATCACAAAATGTCAAACTAAATCCTATAAAAATAATTTCAATTCCTACTGCTGTAAGTTTCCAAAATTGGTTCTAAAATAGTCTTAATATTGTTTATTATTATTATTATTATTATTATTATTATTATTATTATTTTGTCCTAATGAGGATATTGTATTTAAGGTTGTGTGTTTTTGTTTTATTGTTTTTAATATTTTTTAAGTATTGAGCACCTGCTGACTTTTAATCATGCTACATTTACTGTGTATTTTTGTTAAAGGCTATGTTTGGCAAGAAAGTTGACTCACCTCACTGTAATAAAATCTATTTAATGCTATAAATAAAACTGATTGGTCGATTTGAATTGTCAGAGTTAAACCTTTTCTTTTTAATGCTGATTTTTTTAAGTGGCACAAAAAACTGAACTGTCGTCTTTTATTTACCTATGAAATCAGAACTTGGATCCTGGACTGATGTTACATTGAACTGGTTTTATAGCTGCAAGTAATAAAACCAGCGAACGGTTCAATGTGGAGCATAGGCATCAAAATAAGCCACAACTAATAATACAGGCTGATAATAATATATTCACCAGTGTTTCATGCATTCAGAAAATAAAAAAATCATTGCATGTACCAACAGATGGCAGAAAAATCTGATGCTACAGTATTATGTGTGCCAGTGATTTAATAAGATACAAACCTGCAGAAGCCAAAAAGTGAATCACTTCATTTCCCACTGATTTACATTCATAGCAGTCGTACTGGATTAGTTTTGGAGTATTCTAACTTCCCTTTAGTTTTATTTTTCTGACTAATATTTAGGAAATTTCAATTTCCATCTGCAAATGAAATGCAGCCCGTGACCCAGTTCCAATCGTATTGAAACCACCTACCGTCACAACATGTTGGTTATAAAACATGTGTTTACACAGATCTGCTGTACATAACAGCCATGATTTTCAGTTTTGCAGAGCATTCTAGATCAACATACCTTGAAATTTTAAACATATATGAATGACATGCTTAACTATGGGATTTGGTAACAATTATGCTTGATGATAAAACTGAAATTCTCTGGTCGGGATGAAATTAGCTAAAGCAGTTCACATCGTCGCAGTTGCATGACGAAAATCGCATCATTTCATTGTGAACCTTCTTGTCACAACACCCACGGCGAACGTTTTGCCAAAAGTTGGTCCAAAACATTCCCTCGGTGTGCCTGTAGGACCTTAGGGGGTGAGTATGAACACAAATGTCCTGAAAATAACGTGACGCCCATCATCTGTTCCACTTCTGTCTGAACAGGCTGGATCAGAAGTCCTTCACAAAGATTTGTTTTTTAATCATTTAAACGTTGTAACATTTTCACTAACAGAAACAGGATCCTTTACATAACTTAGTATCTTGTGAGATAAATACACGTGTAACCTTCTCCGACAGGATTCCATTTTCATCTGATTTCACTAAGATCTCAAGTTAGAAACCCAACTTCTTTGTTTTTTGTAAAACCTTGGTGACAACACAGTAAAACAATAAAATGAAATTATGGATCGACCTGTATGAAGAAAAGATTCACTTTAGTGAAAGGAGAGCATATTAAGAAACTTTTGTACATAAAACAGATGGCACATCTACTCTGAGAAAACCAACACCAAGTAAAGAAGGCACCACTAAATGACAGAATAATAACATTTTCAACAGATATCATTTCCCCAGCTGCTTTGGACCGGACATCACTTATTTCAGGCATGTTTCTCCCTCCATCTGTCCAGTAGTGGACACGAACACCCCTTCTGTCGGAAAAACCCCTCAAATAATTGCTTGGCAGTGTAAAATCTCAACTTCCTTTAACTTGTAAATAATTTTGCTTTTCCCTTGGAAAGTGCAACTTCTCTAAACACAGAGGCTATATGATTTTAGGGTATGTCTGGGCTGAGTGTGTGAGCGTATTTAGACTTGGCTTGCCTGTGTGTGTACGCCGCGTGGCGGTTGTGGCTAAAGATCAGAGCCCTTAGTGCAGTATAGCTGACTGAAATCAGGATTTCAGAGTTAATGGACGGGGTGACGGCTGCCTCCTCGATGTGTCAGCCTTTGTTACACGCTCTGCACACAGAAGCCACCGCCACCGCTGTGTGCTTCAGAGCAATACACTGGCTGAATACATTTTAGTAAGGAAAAAGCACAAAAAGGAAACGGTTTGTTCCTCTGTCTTGTTTACCCGTTCGGTGCAGAGGTGTCTGATGAGTTTGATTATTCTGTTGCCAACTTTGCTCTAAAACTACTTTTTAAAAAATTACTTCTTTTACCTTTCTAAAAACCCTGTTCTGCATTCTGATGTTATTAGTCATGCGAGACTCAAAGACCATACTGAACTGTCTTAGTTTGTCACATTACAACAACAAACCTCAATGTAATTTTAATAAGGTTGATTTGTGATGAACTGATACAAAGTGGACTTATTGTGGGGAAATTCTCTACAGGCGTTTCACATTTAGAGAGAAAGTTCTGCCTATTCCTAAATAAAATAAATAAATAAATAAAAAACAGGCAAAATTTTACCTTTTATTTTAAATTAATTCATTGTTTTATGTGGGTATATTTCACAAAAAATTAATAAAATACTTTTGGTTTTGTTGTTGCAATGCTGTATTTGCTTCAAATTTTGTGTGATAGAGTGTTACGGCTTCAGTGGGTCTCTGCCCTTTTTTCCTTGTAGGGTTCTGAAGACAGGTCTCTGCAGGTGATATGTGTTGCCCTGATTGATGCTCTGCAGCTTTAAAACTGCCATGAATGCAGTTGTCTGGAGGGCTTTTTCCTCTCCCTCCTCAGACCCCTATTTGGTTTGGTTTGTATCTTATGGTTGAAATTTGTTAGGTTTGTTTTGCATTTGCTTATTTCTGGTCAACTATAGGTTCTGCATTAATCTATTTTGGTTTCTCAATTCAGGCATTCCTTTTTTTCAGGTTTATTTCTTTAATATAATTTAATGAATTCTATTTTCATTAAGTCATTAAATCCTTGTGTGGTCTCCTTTAATGTTACCCCATCAAACGAGCCTGGTGGACGTAACATTGAGCTACACAATGTAGTGCACTATTTTGAAATACAAATAATATTATGCTTAGTTTTCAAATTGTTTTTACAAAGATCTGAAAGGTGTGGACAGCATTTATATTTAATCTCAGTCAGAAAAGGAGTCATAGTTGCTTTAGTAGGTCTATTATACAGAATTTGAAGAAAATACTTTCCGGTTTGTTTTTGCTGTGCAACAAATGTCAAAGTTCAAGTAGTTTAATATTTTTGTGTGGCAAAAAACAAATAAAAATATTTCTCTAATGCCTCTTGTTCCAATTGTCAGATTAGTCATTTTATCATTCCCTTTAGTTTTTCGCGATTCTGCGATCGTGGAAATTCACACAAGATCAACAGAACCTTCACATTTTCTTACACTAATGCATAATTGTGAGGGTTTTTTTGCAGATTAGCCGCAAAAATGGTCAGAAACCTGAACTCCACCTGCTGTAGTCCATGCTTGATGCGGCGAAAAACAAAAAGTCACATTTAGCGTCTCACGTCAGCACAAATACTGGAACAATTCTTGAAAAAATGTCTAAAATACCATAATAAAATCAATGATCGACTGTAAAAAAAAAAAATAATAATAATAATCACAAAAACAGGCAGGTTAAGCTTTAATAACTGGACTAAATATGGCTTTCCACAGATTTAAGGAACCATCCTCAGAACATTTTAAGCTAGCTATTAACCTATTAGTCCATTAGTGTTGTGAAAAGAGAAGATATCTGTCATAATTTAAAGCACAGCCTACACAGCAAATGTATTTCTGGAATATATCCCAAATCTCCGTTCATAGCACATGCTCTCTATTGGTTTGAGTTAATATAAAAAGTCTTGGGGGTCATGCTTTGATGCTGGAAGCACTCCATTATAATGCCTTAGGCTGATTTTACACTTTATAAAACTTCATATCGCAACAATAGGAAAAAAAAACCCAGAGGATGGTGAAGGGAAAACTCAGGAATGTCCTTGACGTTCCCATGTCTCTCCTTCATTCATGACTCCATTCACACTCTTTATCCCTCACTTTTAGGAACATCTAATGCTGTGGCTCAACGGAGGATATTAACGTATCAAAGACCAGAATGAGTGGCATCCTGGATGAAAAGCCCAAGAATGTTTTCCTAGTAGCAGTGAAAGACGGACTGACAAGGACTGACTGACGCAAAGTCCTTGTCAGTCAGGATAAAAAAAAAAAAAAAACACTATCTTTAAGTTTGATAGATATCAGTAAACATCACGCACAATCAAAAGCACCTGAATGATATTTAGATGACTTTTTATTCTATCCCTCTACCTATTTTGTGAATTAGAAAAACATTCAGCAAAAAATAGCAGCATAGACAAATAAATAGGCAATAGAACGCAAGAATCCAGCTAAAAAACAATGAAAACTAGGAGCTTAAATATTGAGGCAGGGGTGGAAAATGACAATGGACCCAGCTGAACTGTTCAGAGACTCAGTAGTGGCAGAATAAAAGCAGGAAAACTGAAGGAGAGAGACTAATTAACACTGAAGGGAGCTGAACTAAGACTCAAAGGACCTACAAACCAAAAGGGAAAAGGCCTGACAATAATCTAAGAGAAAAAATTCCTGATGTACGAATAGAAACAATTGAATGAACCGACACCTCAGTAACAAATACCAAAGAGAAGCCAACAGGATATGGCAACATAAACAGCAAAGAACTGATCAAAACACAAAAGGACCGCGACAACAAAGAAATCAAGTGGAATGACTGCTGTTTTTCCAATTAACCTGGTGGCAGGTAAACACTGACCTCAAAAACAACCTCCTGGTTCTTTTAATAAAACATGCTGTGAGTTGATTTGAATGAGAAATCAGCACCACTTAAAAGCAGTGGGGTATGTTTACTGCTGGCTTCCATCTCGTATATATAAAACCTCTGGGAACTTAAGAGGATCGGTTTATGAGGTGAGATCATTTCTGTTGTTGGGACTCGAGCTGTAAAGTGTTTTTTGGTGTCTTTGTGTTGCAGTTTGAACCGCAGCAAGTGTTTCATGTTCACCGGTGAATGCTGCAGAGCATCTTTTGGTTTTTATTGTCAGTCAGTAGCCATCACATTTGACTAAAATAACCTTTACCTTCTTGCATAAACACAGTTACCACTTCTAATATAAGTTTGATCAAATGTCAGAAAAAGCACTCACTGATGTCTTTAATTTAAATGATTGTGTTTCATGGTAAATGATTGAGGAGGTCATTGAATTTGCCAGCCTACAGACTTCGCACCAAAAATACCACCCCTACCTAAGACGCCTCTGAACTTTTAGGTTCCCCGTAGAAATTGGTGAGAAAGCCTTGTTTTCTTTGTAAATTATTAAATTCATACATCTAATGTGTTTACTTGGCCTACGTTCATATGAATAAGTTATGCTGCCACACAGAGCATTTCTAAAGCTTCACAAAGTTTCACAGAAAGAAGACCTGGGATTTCTGAGGAAATAAAAATACTAAATAGTTACTTTTGCAGCTAGAGACAAAATAAGTTGAACGACAATTGCGCTGGTTTAAAAAAAAATCCTACAATCCAGATGTGGGTATAAAAATGCAAAAAATGGTTGAGGTGTAACGTTTTACCATGTGGAACACATTTCCTATTTTAGAGATAAATCTCTCAACACAAAGGTCGACTTGTAAGGCTTTAGAATATTTGTTTCTATGCAGGTTTCAGTCGGTGCTGGTGTCACGCCAGGTTTGCGCCTGAGAACCAAGAGATGGTCTGCAGCATTCACCACAATAAAAACAAACTACATGTTTCAAAAGTTCTATATTATTGCTTTATCCTGGGGAACGTCTGACAGCTTTTTGCAGATATGTGTTGCATTTGTGTGAAACCATAAATGATCACATCAAACAATAAGTCGTTTTGTATTATTTTTCCTTTTTCTTGACCCGCGGAGAGAAATATGCTCTAAACACCGTATTTATCTCAGTGACAGGAGTACAATCTTCAACTTATTCACTGCACACGCCGCTGAACGACGCTGTGTTTAAAAAAAATGCGCTCACTATATTTTTCTTTTCTTGCCCTCCTGATTCGGTGCGGCACTAGACGAGGACAGGCGCGGCCCTCTCCCAACCGTCAGCCTCCGTCGCTGGCAGCCATAATGCCCCGCTGCGCTTATCAAATGCCAAGATGACAGATTTAATTAAAGACCCTTACGTTCTTTATTCAGCCCGGCCCTGTGTCTGTTCTGGCTTATGCACTGCAGGGGTTTACAGGAATCACTTGGTGACAGGGTTTGATAAAGTCATTAGGCTTCCAGACTAATAATAGAAAATGGGAAGGGCTGTCCTTTTGTTAACCAAGAGATAGGCAATACTGCTAGCATGTAACACAAGAGATTAATGCTTATGGAAATGAGAAGGGAACATGTAATGGAGGAACACTAATCTAAGATGATTGGACGTACAGAGGGAACCGTAATATGAAAAAAAAAAGCACATAGGATTAATGGCACACAAAACGAGACCGTTGAAATCTAATCAGGGAAGGAAATGGATCCCTGCGTCTCTGGGATTGGTTTGTGAGTGAGCTCCAACTATAGGTTACATAAATGAATCAACGAATACAGAATTTAGAGCCTCGCCTGTGGCAGGGCAGTTAATCTTAATGTTTTTTCATGCTGTTCTTCTCTCGGTGCTGCTTGTAGTGCAAACGTGGGGGCTGTTTTTGTGCCAACGAGTTCATGATTTGATTGCCAGGGAGCACAGAGCGCGGAACCCGCCGGGGCCGCACGCGGTCAGAGTTCATCTTCCATCGCGGCCGGGAAGCAGTCTTGCAATCTAAACAAGATTTTTTTGTTTTATTCGTTTTGTTGTTTTTTTTTTCTTAAATTTTTTAAGGGAAGCTTCAACGCAACATGGTGCTTTGGTGTATGCAAGGATGCAACAAAGTCTGCAGCAATCTCATCACACACTCCAGCTTGCCCTTTTACCTCCGTGGTTCACTGGTTCACTCATTGGCTCTGCTGTTGCTTTATTTTCACTCCCTTGGCCATGATTAAAGTGTGTACATTTAAATAATTCAATTTGCAATGCCTAGCTACATAATCATATTCTTCCTTCTCCGCCTTCTTTTCACTGATGCTTCAACTCCCTGCAGGCACATTTTCTTCTCTGTCTCCCTACATCAGTTTAAAAAAAAAAAAAAAAAAGCAGTCCTGCTTCCTTAAAGGCGCAGAACTTTGATTTGATGACGATTATGCTCTTACAACCAGTGTTGACTCAATACTGCTGGAGATACTACAGCTTAAGCTACTCCTATGAAAGGCTTTAAATGATCACAGCTCATTTATCGCTGCAGTTAAGTGGTTATACCCTGAGAATAGTAGATACTTCAGTCGTCTTGGAAAAGTCATTTTGTCAGAGTTTTAAAGGATTTATTCAAGTGCAACAACATAAAAGGTTAATAGCAGTCTGGAAATACTAACAACAAATAATAATAATAGTTCAAATACATAGGAGGGGTGGGAGAGACACCATTTAAAAAGATACATTGGGGAAATTCACAGAGTATGTTCAACGAGCAATAACCCAATAATAATCACACAGTACTTTTTCTACTATTCTATACTTTCTATATATTAAATTTTAATTTTACATGTCATTACATCACATTCCTAAAATAATGGCTTAAGTAAATTTTTACCAAAAGTAATTTTGGCAAAAAATAAAAAATAAAAAAATAAAATAAAAAATAAAACCACAAAAAATAAATAAAACCACCACCTCTTTATTGCCAAAAGTTGATTTAGGCAAAAGACAATATAAATTATTCTCAGAGCTCCCTTGACTCTAAAATATATGGTAATTGTAAAGACAGATACACTAAGAAATGGGACAGAAACTCAACGTTTATGGGTTATTTAAATCCATAAAACAGTAGGTACGCAATTAACCTTGACGTTAATATTGATGTACTTGAAACTGCTTCACTTTTACAGTAAATGAGCTCTAATAAAATAATTTCTGAACTGCTCAGTGACTATATTTCATATACGTTTTATACCTCCAAAGGCTTCGTTGTCCCAAAAATTGTTTTATAATGACTGGTCTGATAAAAAAAAGATGGTTTAGTAAGATTTATTCAACCAAAACATCATCTTCTTGACTATTAAAATGGTCAAGCAGTCCATTAGGTCAAGGAATGGACTCCTTGACCAACCAAAACAATTTCCATAGGACTTCAGAATAAATAAACTTATACTGACACAAAAATAGCAAAAGCTTTAATAGATTAGTAAGATCCAGAGCAAAGAAATGAGACATCCATTCCCTGGTTAAGTAATACCTCAGTGTGGGCAAACATCCTTCCTATATGCTATAAACTCGTACATTTAACAAACAAAGCTATTTCTACATCAGAAACCTGATGGGGCTGTTTAAATTCAATACACTCTCTTAGTGGAGTAAAGAAAATGGAAACCATAAATCTATTTTATGACATTTATTTCCCCCTTTAGGATATAGTCTTTCAGGTCATATAACCTTTCAACAATATATGCTCTTTATAGATGGTGGATTCGGAAGATGTGACAAGATAAGGGAGGACAGCAAAGTTCATAATATGGGTAAACAGAGAAAGACAGAAAGAATAAGAGAAAGAGAGAGAGTGAGGCAGGAAATATGGCTGTCAGATGGAGAGCTGGCACCCTGCTATTGTGCTGGCACAGCGTCAACAAGTTGATGGCCAATTAGCAGTAAGTAGTGGGCAGGTGGAGCTCAATCCCGTCTGAAACATCACACAGTCAAATCCCTGCTTGCCTTCAACCTTTTATCCGCTGAGCCCCTCCATCTTCCTCGTCCCTCTCGTGCTCCAGTGACCCTGTTCCCCCAATGCGTCGCCTTTAAAGCTTGGCTCCTCCATCAGGACCTGGAAAGGCCAGATGGCACTTGCAGTTGAGTCCACGCATCAGTTTCCGTACGTTAGCTACCTCCCAGGCAAAAAAATAAATAAATAAATAAAAGAAGAAAAATCTATCAGCCAACCAGAGCTGTGGGGCTTCCCTTTAGCTTTTGGCACCGATTAAGCCATGCTGGGATAAGCCAAGCAGTTCATTCATACACACAAGTTTTCTCACTGCGACGGTCGCGTCTCATCTTTGGACGTTTTATCTCGCAACAACATGGATGTTCAGTGGGTTCTTGAGGAGATTCAAGTGCGACATTTAGCTTTGGCGGCAGAAGCTCTGGCATTTCCCCCGAAGGGTTAACAGCCGCACCCGTCATCAACTATGATCACCTTTCATTCGTCCTTCACTCATGTCTTTTTCATTCAGCGTATAACCGTGAATTTAGATTAGAAAATGGTTCCGCGGCTCTATGACTCAGTTGCACCCTGCAGCAACAGCCACTGCATTTTCAATTCATTGGGCTATAAAGAACTCGTTTCAATTTTGTTTAATTTATCCTTAGCATTAGGTGCTATAATGTGGAAAGGCCCTCAGGCCTGAGCATTTGCCTGCAGTGAATACACGATGACAGGTAGTGAAATGAAGAAACACCCAAAATGTTAGAGCTCTTCCAACACTGGCCACACCAAAGGATAGGAGAGACGTTTTCATTTGGTCAGTTTAGAATAGAAACATCTTTTATTGTCCGGAAAAGTGGACAGTCAGGTGTAACAGCAGCAGCAGAAATAAAAGTTCACACAAAAATTCTTACAGTGTTAAAAGCAACATATTAAACACAAGATTAACAATAATGATAATAATGATAGTACTACAATGTGCAAGGCTATAAAAGGAAAATACTGTGCAGTAACTAGAAATCGGCCTATCAGACTTGCAGTACGAACAAACTGAACACAGTTTGTTTGTACTGCCATCACACATCAAGCGCATTAACATATTTGTCACCTTCCTAAAATAATGGCATAAGTCAATTCTTGTTTTTTCAACCTAAAACATATTTTTGAAAGAAAGCAGTTGTGAATTTTTCTTTCCCCTTTTTCCCACCAAAATCACTTTTGGCAAAAAATGACTAAGGCCACTGTTTTTACAAAGGTGACAAGATGTAACTTTTTCTCCATGGTGACAAAAATCACTGACTGTGGCCCTGAAACTACATATAAATAAAAACAAGGAAATCAAGCGACTGCTGTAATATGAACAATTCAGATACATTTTAATTAGTACAACCTCCTTACTGTCTGCATGGACCTGAGCTGAGATGGTGCTTAATTAAAGTCCTACAGACTTTGATGTTGATCTGGAGACTGAATATGAGCTTTGGTTGCACAGTGGGAAATGGAATTACAAGTGCCACTTGAGTCAAAGTTTTGAAAACAGGGAACATTTCTCCAATTGAAGTGATGACAACTCACTGTCAGTTCCCAGGTAGGAGTTGCATTGATTTCCGTGTCCAGGTCAGAGGACACTGTCTGAGCGTCTGAACCAAGTGGTCAAGTGTGTGAATTGAAATCCGTCAGAAAGAGAGATGACGTTTAGACTTTTCAGTCGCAAATTTAAAAAAAATAGTCAGATGGAAAATATTAATCTAATGTGACCCATATGAAGACCAAAAAAGGCAGGAACCAGGTGTTTAGCTGTTTAGCCCTCAAATATTAGCACTGGACTCTTTGAGCATGAGTTTTCATTATACATACATACATTATACATACATACATTATACATACTTTTACAAAAGCAGAGCTGCAATATCAAATTGATACATTGGCCTGCCTTGTTTCAGTGCTACATACATATTTTAGTTTGCTGTGATTTAAAGAGTTTAATTTCACGGTTCACATGTGATTCAAGAATGCAAACAATTGCTGTGATATTTTTGCTTTTACGTTGGATTTTGCTTAGCAGATTTAGTTTCACTGAGTAATTCGGTGGCCATTTGTTTGCCTCCTTTAGTAGCCTAAAGACAAATCCTCTCTCTTCCATCTTGATTTCATGGCCTCTGTCCACTCCATCTTGTTTTAAAGGAAACTGGGATCACCTCAGTACACCATTCTGAATTTTCCAGCCCATTTCCTCCTCGTGCAACTCTCATTTCTCATTGCTTAGGGAAGATGCTCTGTCCACCCTGCACTCTCTGCATTATGTATCACAGCAAGTCCTATATAACCCATGCAACACAGAGTTGGGGAGCAACCAAATAGGAACAAAAAATATTCACAAGTGTGAGTGACAGGCTCAGCATATTCTGATAAAAAATGTTTAAAAGTGTAAACACTGTGTGGGGTAATATAACTACTCTCACGATGTAGCAAGTAATTATAGAAAGCTTTCTCATTAAACTTGATGAATTGAATAATGTGATTTGTTCTGTTTTATTAGTGGTGCAATCTAAAGTACTTCAATCTCTCTAGCTGGATGTTCTGAATTCCTTTCATATTTCTGTCTCAAGGAATGCAGCCATCAAGGTTAGATCAGGCGGCAACTGTGCAACTCTAATGACAATGTCACTTTAGCCCAGACAGCCACACTTCAATTAGTATTTGTGCAGGACTTGGCTGTGATATCAATCACGTACGTTCATCACAGACCATGTGTCTTCTCATCGGGACATGGTATCGATCAAACTCAGCTCCATGGCAGATGGAGATTAATCAAGAGATCACAGAGAAATTATGACCAGCATGCCTCTTGATAAAGAGGGTACTCATCCCAAAACGTCCCAAAAAGATGACCTATTGGAACACTGTTATTTTGCAACTTACTAGAGTTACAAACAGACTCTTACAGAGTTAAAATCCATCTAGAGAACTTGTGTCACAAATGCTTTTCAACTTGGTCAACTTCATACAGTTCCTGTCTTTAGCAATGCCTGCCTTAGAATTCAGACGACTATCATCAAGGTTCAGAAAACAATAGAGAAATAGACAAAAAGAGACAAAGTTAGATTTGTTGAGGACTAGTGTGTTTACAGTGGACCCCTGCTTATTCTGGGTTCAGTACTTGTGGATTCATCAGTTTGTAGATTGTTTATGTGGAAGTAACTCCACAATATTCACACAACATATCATGGATTTTTTTGCAAAACATATCTAAGATACTCAAAAGCATCTTTTACAGTGTGCTGTCGTGGCACTTTTCAGAGGGAGTCTCAAGTATTTTGTGGATTTTTAGCTATTTGCCAGTTACTGTGGTTCCAAATCTCCATGAATACCAGGGGTTCACTATGTTATTTTTGTCCGTCACCAACCCACCCATTCTTCTTTAAAAAAACAATTACTGTTGCACTATATGTGAATCAGAGGGTCTTATATTATATATGTTGTTTTTACCTGGTTGCCACAGAAGTAAGCATTACCAAACCTTTTTTTTTTTTTTGTTCCTACTCCTTTGAAAAATATGTAAATCACAAAATTGCATGAAATCACCGTCTCTTTTTTTGAAGATAGGATGACTCCATTGGTCTTTATTTGTGACTGCGTGCTAGGAGTGTTTGTGTTCGTATGATGCGTTTATGGCCCTCTAATTTTCCTGTCTGCATGCGGCATTAGGTAAAGTTCATGCATATCGCATCTGCTCTGCAGAGTACTGCCAATCAATCGGGCTGCCAGCATATTCCTCATCAGCATCTGAGTTAATTTCAGGTCACGTCAAATACTACATGCACTGCAGCTTCTCTCACTGCTGTATGCATCATATATAGACTGACAAAGAGCAATAATAAGTTGAAACCTGCATTCATAAATGGACTGTTGTCTAGACATTTAGGCTCCAGTCACGCTGCCTCCAAACCCTGAAATTTATGGCAGGTGTACCAAAAATCAGGTGTTACGTGATTCTTGACATAAAGGAAGCAAAAGCATTAACATGTTTTGAAGGATATCTAAGAATGTGTAACATTATTCTGTGTTCTGCTACAAAATAGTAGGATTTCTGTTTCGTTTTGTCGATGAAAAGTCTCATTCTGTGTGTTTCCTTAAGTCTGATGCTCTACAAATGCTCCCAAGTGGTCAGATAATTACTAACTGAATTACTCAGAAAGCAAGTCGGGCTGCCATCTGTTTGAGCCACTTCAAGTATTCACAACGGAGAGGCGATCGAATGAAGCAGTTGCACCTAAATTACCTCAGAGTTGTTATGCTTATGGCGCTCTGTTTTTTAGGAAGGGCAGAAACGCCCTTGTGTTTCTATTGCGTCTGCAACCAAAGGAGGTGCGTAGAAATGCTGGAGCATTATTGGCCGAAGCTGATGTATGTGACTGAAATGCAAGATAATTAAGGAAAAGTGGGATGGGTTATGGGTTAAGGAAGCATACTTTTTCATATGAAATTGGGTGATGATGTAAAACGTAAACAGTATGTGGTTGAAGATAGTTATTAGCCTCATATGTTCTAAGAAAAAGTGTTTCCCATGCGATGTCACACACAGCAAACTGATTGTTTTTGATGCTGGTGTTATTTTACACACAAAAACAAAATCAACCTGTGGGCTGCCGGTTCAAACCCCCCCTCTGTCCATTTCAGTCGTTTCTTGAGAAAGACATGCATTGGATGTGGTTGGTCAGAGGACTCAGTGCAACCAACCGGAAAAATGTCCCAATACATTTCTTCATTCATCGTTCAATTATATGAAAATATGCCAGCTTCAGGTGTTTTGAGCTGATGAACACAACCATCATTCTGTTTCTTCAGCTGTGGAGACTTGCGCAGCGTGTGCGTGCGTGTGTGTGTGTTTGTGTGTGTGTGTGGATATATGGCAGTCTCACTTCTGTCAATCTAGAATGTAGCTTACTGTCATCAGTGTATGAGTGACTGTAGTGCGTAAAGTGCTTTGGAGTCCTTACTTGATGAAGAGCTATATAGAGTATTTACCAGAACATAGTGACTATAAAGGTACCAGAACCATTCTTTAGATCCATTTTTTTATCATCAGGTTGGAAACTTTATTTTGTTTTGTTTTGTTTTACATTTTCCACAAAAACAAATTCCATAGAAGAAAGCATATCCATCTTATTTTGCAAAAGCTTGTTTTTTTTTCCATTTTAAAACAAAAAAGTGGTTCTTTTTCAAAGATAAATTTCCAGTTATAGTTATTTATCAAAACGTTAGTTGACATTTGGGGCTCTAAAGGAGTTTTAATTAGGCAGGCTTAAGGCAAAAATGGTTCCTTAGATTGTAAAGGTTGTACACCCCTCACCCAGGATGTTTGAGGAGCTAAGTGAAAAATTATTAGCTCTTTTTGTAAGCACATATAAAGGACTTTTAAAATACTCAAGATTTCTCAAGTGGCTAATA
The DNA here is from genome assembly GCF_000485575.1 of Poecilia formosa. Taxonomy (NCBI): domain Eukaryota; kingdom Metazoa; phylum Chordata; class Actinopteri; order Cyprinodontiformes; family Poeciliidae; genus Poecilia; species Poecilia formosa. Next base: position 1,218,306 of record NW_006800012.1, on the reverse strand, counting down.
ATTTTAGTCCTTAGCTGTAAGTAATAAACCAGGCAGAAAACAAATAATGACAATTTTCTTCTTTTCACTATGTGTTACGTGAAGATGTCAAAGCATTTCACATCACTCATATTAAAGCTGAGGTATGGTTCCTGGTTAAGATTGGTGATGTTACTGGGTACCACAGAAACCAATAGTTTGATGAATGGTAGTAATTTACCTCCTGGTTTCTCTCTGAACAACACTGGCTGTGTTGACCCCGTAATGGAGAATTGTCCTGAGTTTAATTAAGACACTAATGTCCTTCAAGGAAACTGCCACTTGAATTCTGCACTGCCAGAGAATTAGTTTTAATTTCCCATCAAGCCAGGGTCAGAAGTTATCTAAAGCATAGTGGGTAACTGATTAAACATTCCTTGTAAGAGGTAATCACTTTGCTTTTAACACAGCCCCAACTGGCCTCTTCAGTCGTGTTCACAACGTAGATTGTGCACCAGCAGGACTTTTGGATGACATGGGAGCGATTCGCAGTGATAAGCGAGTGAAAACGAAAAGGGGGAAGAGACATTTTTCTCTGTCACTCTGTTTTTAGCCTTCATATTTCACCACCTCGCAAGATCCTAAAGAACCCAGAATGCACCTTCCACCAGCTCCACGGCTACCTATTACACCTCCAATCACGTATACCCTCCCCCCCGTTCCACCCCTGCCACCCCATTTTTGCTTGTTTCTTTCTCTCCCAACACAAATCTTTTTCTCTGTTTGGCCAGCACCCTGAGTGGCAAGTGCTTTAGATTTCCTCCAACATTTGTTTTGAATTTGATGAAAAGGCAGCCCGGACAATTTCTAATTTCTAAGATGGGCATTACAAAAAAACGGAAGGATAAATGAGTCGGTTACTTTGAATTGGGAAAGGTCACAAAGGAGATGGGATGTCAATTATTTATGAAGATTAAGACCCATTTATCACTAGAATCCATCTGAATATTAAAAATGGATTGGAGCTTCACACTTAAACTACTATAATTTTTTTTGTAGACCCCTTTCATAGCTTGAAAGATTAAGTATTTCCCTCTGGAAGTCAAGTATTTTTATTAGATTTACAATGTTAATAAAAAGAAGCTTATTTGCAACAGATTACCCTCCCTTTCTCGACTGCCTGCATCACCTCGACTGTCTGAGTCATTCTTTGGAAACATGATAAAATTGGTAGCAAGTAAAAGGCAGCAGGTAGTAATAACCAACTCCAGCACTCAGTCACAACAGTCTTGCAGACAACAAAAAGTAGGGTTGCTTGGACAGACCTCAGGACGGCCACATGTTTTTCTAACGCTTTGATAAGCCCACGTTCAGCAGCATTCAGCTGCATACATGTATACACACACACACAGACGCACGCACGCACACACACCCTGTGCCGATTTGCACTGTGCCTTTTTCTGGCATTTTCTCAGAGGAACTCAAATTGACAGCATTCATTATTGACCCCTTCTGTATTCAAACAGTTTGTTTTTTTTCCAAGTCTGACTCTTTCTTTGAAGATCCAACACTACAAAGCCAAGACCTTGTAGACACAGAGGCAAAGACGTCAAACATGGGGAGAAACAAGCAGAAAGGAAATGGGAAGTAAAAAAATAAAAAAATAAAACTACGGTGATGAAATGGTGGATAAAGAGCATCTGTCTATGCTAGACAGTTCCACCGTGACATCAGCCACTAAAATAAAAGTAGAAAGAGGAAAAACCTTATCCGAATTCCCTCAAAACCAAACACATCAAACAGACTGGATTAAGACCGGCGTATAGTCTCTATGACCTCCGAGACTCATCACACGGAGCTAGACTGCAGCATATTTGGAAAGCCTGTCTTCTTTGCTGAAGGCAAAAATGACTTTGGTACTTTCTTATTATCTCCTAAGGAGTTTTTTTGAGGTTGGAGCTTCCAGACGTTCTGTACTGGTTTTGTTTTTGGACCTAGTCACAATCTGTAGATTTTACATCTATTTATGGAAGGTTTCTGTCCCTCAACCACAGCTGACCAACTTTGAGGCTATCTTAGCTGGCAAAAGCAATCACACTGATAAGAAATCACACATACACAGTATCCACAATCTAGATTCTTAATGATGATTATCACTGTAGGTTCTCAAATCTAAAAGCTGTTTTTAATTTAAAATCCCAAATGCCAATATTTGTTATGTCTTTTTTGTAAATTTCAGATATAGAATAGTGAAAAACATCATGGAATGAGCCAAAGTTGTCCAATTTGAAAGTTATAGAAATTAGTGACAGTAAAAAAAAAGAAAAGAAAAAGAAGAAGAAAGACAAATCAAACTCGAATAGAGACATCCTACTATCTCCCCAGAGAAAAAATGAATAGGCAAGAGAAAAAAAATAGAAAGAGAATAAAAAAAGGGAAAATTGATTGAGAGAGAACATGCATGGCTGAGCATGAAATGCCTGCAGTGAAGCCTTGGAAATGAGAGATGACCAACTGAGAGAAGTGTTTGACATCCAACAATAAACTCCCACCATGACCACTGCTATAACCACAAGCTGCCAAGACAGCAGAGCAGAGTGAGATGAGGAGCAAGGCAGCAAATGCAGTGTGACTGATGGATAATTGGATGATGATCAGATAGAAATACGTGTCTGAAACAAGAGAAGGTTGTGGAAAACTCATGTGGTCATGTGGCCACGCTCACTTATGTAGGCTGGAAAAGTACCTGAAAGAAATATCGTTATTAGATTTCTTTTGTGTCAAAAAAAGTGAACCTCCTTAATTTTTTTTGTAAAAAAAAAAAAAAAGAAAAAATCTGTGCTTCACATATAAGCTTGTTGCCCAAGGCAGTGACAGTGTAGCTGTTATTCCATTGATTACATTATTGAGTAATTTGAGATTTTGACAATAAAGTCTCTTAATTGAGATGCGTCAACTTTGAAAAATATCTGTGTGTTCGAAAAAAAGCTTTGGTACTAGCATGAGGTGGGTCTTTTTTGTCCAAATCAAAATTATATATATACACACACACATTTTTTTTTTTTTTTTTGCATCACACAAGTTGGTGATCAACAACTAGATGTCGCCACTGGCAGTTGGAGGCATGTTTGTTTAATGGCATATTGTGAGAGCAATTAAATATTTTAATTGCGTTTCTTATTTCATGGAAACACTGCCATTGTGAAATTGTGTTTGTTCAACTTTAATAGAACATTGATGTAATAATTCAAATTCTGCAAATTTAAATTACAAAAAATAAATTTGCTTGGCAATTCCAAAAACACTCAAGTTTTTATTTTTTTTATTTTATTTTTTTCTAGGATGAGGTTCTTTTTTAACTGTACTGAAATTTGTGTATTTCACAAAACTGCCACAGAAACACCTTTTTTGCATCACACACGTTTGCATACAACTGTTTGACATTCGAAAATGTTGAATACACAGCTCTTCTGTAAAATCGACCACTACAATTTCTCCAAAACGACGTCTACATACCTAGACGCTGCTTGTCACCCCAAAGTCTGAATAAGATGTCAATGTTTCCTCTGATAGCTCAATTATCAATATCTCTCGTAACTGTTTGTATCAGTTACTGCAAAGTTTTTTAATGTCCTATGTGCAATTAAATTCACATGTGATTTTAATTGTCGTTATTTCATTGAAACACTGCAAATTGCAAAATTGTGTTTTTTCAACATTAGCAGAATAACTGACAATCCAGCTTTGGTCTCTGACAGGTATTCCCCCATTCAGACTTCTATGCTGCTATAATCTTTCTAAATGCCTCCGGCAGCTGGTTTGATCTCACCGCTCTGTCCTCTGATAACTTGTGTAATACCAAACACTAAAATATTAACCCCAAAACAAAAATGATTTTAGTGACTAACGAGCTTTTCTTTGGGTTGTCGGGGCGAGTATTCTAAAGTACTTCAATGTGGCCTGAAAAAAAAAAAAACAATCTTAAACTTTCTGAACTAATCAAAACAATGTTTTCTGCCCCCAAGCCCTTTCATCTTAAGCAGATAAGAAGTTCATAAAAGATGACTCCCCTGAGTCAAACACTCCTGCCTTTAAGATGAATAGGGAAAGCAGCAGCACAAAGAAGACTAATTTTCTCCTTTAAAGGGTTTCTAATTTCTCATCCTTGTCTGCCAGCGTAGCCGCCCACTTGGTCACAGAAGTTTAGATCCAGGATGAAGAGTGGAGCGGTGGCGGTGGTTAGGAGGGGGCGAAGCTCAATGCAAACACTCTTATTGTTCCTCTTCATTATTCATGGAGGCTAATGGAGGTTTGGATAGTAACCGCGGGCAGACCTGCTCACAAAAAATGGAGCTGAGAGCAGGATGAGTGTTTTGTCTCACCTCCGTATTGTCGATTGCCCTCTCTTCCTCTTGCCCTCGCTCGCCGTTTCCCTTCTCTCAGTCTGTCTACGATGCTGACGCAGGGCTTTAGTAGAAATTTCAATGAGTAAGAGCTCTCAGGCTGTTGCATGAGTAATGGGACACTGAGAGCGTCTGGAATAAATAAAACAAAAAGGCTGCCTGGAACAGCCGCTACCACCCCGGTTCATCCTTCTTCCCTTTTTTTTCTTCCTTTATTTTTTATATCTGCTCCCTTCTCCTCCCATAGTTATGGAAATCCTGCAGGCTGCAAAATGATCGAAATTCAAACAGTAGCCTGGGAGTAGATTGAGTTTATTATTAGCCAAATCTGAAATTCATGATAAATCTACCATCTGAACAGACCAAAGATTTTATTTTCTATTTTTAAGTTCCACTGATTGCGTGTTTGTTCACAGGGCTACTCTAAGATGAGCACCGACTGCTTTTGTTCATTCCTTGCATGACAGAGGGGGAGAGAGAGGGAAAAAAAGTCTGACTTAGCATATACTTTCTCAGCATGAATAATTCAACACTGAAGAGAATGCTCTGATTCGCAGTCATAATAGGAGGTCCTGAAATGGTGTACAGTCCTGCATCCCTTCATCTATATTGCAGACCTTAGCAGAGTTTCTGTCATGCAAGAAGAGGGAAGCAAAGGACTGCTGGGGAAAAAAAAAAAGAAAAAAAAAAGAAAACACACAACCTACAGCCATAAAAATTAGACAAATTGTAGACACAGGTAAGGACTGTCCTACTCCAACCCCAGAGTTTGAAATCTAAGTATGTCCCATCAAATCACTATGTTCTGTTGAGTCAACGCCAACACACAAAATGAAGTTAATGTTTCTTGAAAGAGCCTTTCATTTTAAAACAGACTATCTGTCTCTTTGTTATTACAGCCTAACCCCAGCATATGAGTCCTGTCTCTAATGTATTAGAGTTTCAGTGCTCATGATGGAGTAGTGCTATGTTCGGATTTGGTCTTTCTGCAGATTTTTGGTCATTTGTTTTGGATGAGGCATTGCTTGTTTGGACATGTTTCACCCTGTGGTTTTGGAAGCTGTACAGCTTTAAGAATTTTTGCTCTTACTTCTTATTTCTGGACAGTTATGATGCATAATAAGGCATTGTTTTTACAACTGAGAGCATCTGAAAAGTCCAAATACCACACCATGGGTGCAGAGCAAAACCAAAGAGCAGAGAGAAGAAGGAAGTTAGAACCATCCATTAGTTATGATGGGCAATCATCATATTTTTGGCTGCATTGTCTCTCTACTTGGTTCCCAAACTCAAACGGCCAAAGATTTCTAAAAGAGTGGCGAAAGAAAATCAGGTGGATTGTCAGAGCTTGTCAACTGTAGCTACGCTACAGTGAAATATCATCTCTGCCTGTGGATATTGAGCTGTTGTCATGTCATGACAGGCATAAGACTCTGAAGATTCCTTGCAGATATTTGAACAACAACATTTAAGGACTCATGAAGTATAGCTGAATTGAATCAAATTATCCATTCCTCCACATGTTCACCTCCTATGTGTTACCATTATTTCCTGGAAGTTAAAAAGACAGGAGGAAAGATATCCATCTCTGTAGGTGAGGTCATTGGGTGGAAGGCGAAACAAGTCGCCAGTCTGTCCCAAAAACCAGAGGCATATAGAGAAACAACCATACATTCATACACTCAATTCAAAATGGACAGTCAACTTTACATGCACGGGAGGAAGCTGGAGTACCCGTGACCTGCAAACTCATTTCAGAAATGTCACTGTCGAATCCTAGGCCTAACTACAGCATGGCAACGGTGGTAACAACTGCAACAGTATGAAGCCAAGAACATAGCATGTGTTGTCAAAGAAGAAAAGAAAATGTTATTTAATTTATTTATTATGTATTTGAAAAAAGGGTCAATTGGATGCCTTCAAAGATATAGCCCAGTGGTAACATTTCCGCTTCCAGCTCGCCATTACTATTGGCAAGGCAATACATCACATCCCAGTGTCTTTGGATAGCTCCTTCTTGTCTCCACCTACACACCAATACTTTTGTTTTGCAACATACTAAATTGGTCCTGTTAGTGCTTTCTCTCTTGTCTTCCTTTGCCTGTGAACCCTGGGTAGTCTGACGAGAACTACCCAACTCTAAGAACAAGGTGTTGTGTCTGTCTAATAGCCCCCTTCTCCAGTGTAGTGCTGCTTGCTGACTCTCTGGCTTAGATAATTGCTGTCTGGATTCTCCCAGCTCAGCAGATTGCTTCAACTCATAATGAGGAAAAAGCTGCCTGCTGGTGCACATGGGTGTCAGAGTGGGAAAGGCGTGCTGGATGCACAGAAGTCATGTGCGCGCACACATAAAAAGTAAAATGGAGGACCAGGACTAATCAAAGGGCTCAACCAGATAGTGAGGAAACTGAGAGCAGACGGATGAAGTGCTGAAAATGAAAGCGAAGGTGTCTTGTTTAACTAGACAGGTGTCGGCTAAGGAGCGAGAGCAAGGGTGTGTGTGAGAATAATAAGAATCAGACATTTAACAGAATTTGTGGCAAGGAGAGCAAATGTAAATGTCAAACTAAGTCTATACTAACAAGAAAATCCTGATTAAATTTAAAGCCAGGATTTTAAAATGTTAACATGCCAGTGGCTAAACATCCTAAATTAAGACAATGTTTGGTTAGAAAAAAAAAAAAAAAAAAAGAAAAAAAAAGAAAAAAAGTGCAATTTTAAGATGACGTCTGCAAAAATATCCTCACCTTTTTAAAATTGCATATTCATGTAGGTTTGTCAACTTATTTGTGTTTGGGAAAGTTTGAGAATTTTTATGACAACAAGGAGCAGAGGCTGAGAAAAGTGGCAATGATTAAGAATGTGGATCTCCAGAAGAAACACTTTATCAATAATGTAAAGCTTCTGAATACCTGAAATAATCCCCAGCATGTTTTTTATTACTGCAGGTAACATGTTTAGTTAACCCGCCGACATTAACATACATTTAATACAAAAGTGTTTCACAGTATAAAAGAATTTACAATAATTATGATATTAAACTGTCTCACTTGCCCCGCATGCAAGAGTGTATCAATTTCTGAATAACATAATACTACTAATAGTCATAGCACAATATCAGTTTTGTATTACTGCAACAACTTATTTATATTTCATGACTGTCAATTATACAAGCCCTCTTCAAATTCTAATTAAATCTGCAAGTTCTTTTACAAGCAGTTCAGTTGAGCATAAATAGTAGAAAAGAAGCTGAAAAAAACCCATTTACTGTATATTAAATAAAATGACATTAAATAATGACAATATTTCAAGTTGGTGTAATTCACACTGTGCTTTAGCTTTCAGAAAATACTAAATCAGTTTTAAGTAAAATTAAGCTTGTCACAGAGTTTGTTTTTTAAAATAAGAATGGACTTTGTTGCAGCTGAAGTCACTCATGTAGTAAAGTTTTTTTTATTTATTTATTTTTATTCATTTGGAAATCTTAACAGAAAAAAGTCTTTTCTGCTTGAGCATTTTCTTGGTATTTTGAAATAAAAACTATTTAAAAATTAATAATTACCTAATTAAAACTGGAGGGAGTTTTGATTGATCCAAAAATATTAAAAATAAGGTTTTAATCTCAGAATGAGGTTATTTGTATGTTTTGCAGTGATTAGTGAGTTAATAGAGAATCAGCCTGAACTTTATGAACACCATCTTTGTTCTGATCATTTCTCATCCGACTCTACGCTGCCTTTTCAAGAGCACACTCCTCATTGGTCTTCCCGATGTATTAGTTATTCCAAAGTTTTGTATGGGGCCTGGCTAATGGGGTCTTGATTAATGATGAGGACTCGGCACAACACCATTAACTTCTTGTCTCCCTCAGGAAAGCGCTGAGGGATGGAAAGAGAGAGAGAGAGAGAGAGAGAGAGAGAGAAGGATGGGTAACAGCAAAGAACTCTGGACTGGGGCCAGCATATCCCAAACATAAATCCAAATGAGAAAGAGATAAGGTAGAGTGTAGATGCCTACTATTAGGATGAAAGTACAACTGTCACGGCTGAGGAAGTGAACAAACCCCATACAAGACATGTACAAAACCAAGATCTAGCAGTAATCTGGTATTCTGAAGAAAAGAATGCCCTTTAAATTAGGGGGGGAAAAACTAAAAGGCTTTCACAGATTTAGCCTATCACATTAAAGGTAAATGGACAAAAACAACAATTTGAATACTACGAGGTTAGCAACAGTTACAAAAACGGAAAATCCACAACAGCAAAGTAAATTCCATGGACAAACACAGATCGGCTTTATTGCTGCCCTCAGGGTGAACAGATGCCTCTCCACGTCTCCAGATGCTCTCATCTGATTAAGTTGTGACTCCAGTTTTGACATCGTTGTTTACACACTTATGAGATTCATCAGTTAATAAGCGCAGCAGGAAGGTTCATCTTTTTAAACGGTGCTTCAGCCGGTGCACACTGATCTGTGCCGCTGTGTTACAAGACTATTCATGGAGCCTGCGCAGGCCATTAAAGTGATTCAGCACCGACACTGAGCAACAAACATAGGGGGGTAGATTGGAATGGAGCATTTCTGGAAGAAAGGAGGCAACAAGACAATTCTTCACATGATATGTAGTCAAAACTGGTTAAATGAGGTCTTAAAAGAAACTATGGCACAAAACTTTAAATTATGACAATGAAAATAATCGGAAAGATTTCAAAGACGGATGATGTGGTGGCACATTGTCCGTTGGTAGCATTAGCTGCATTTCCCTTGACCAAATAATTGCACAATCTGACATCTTGAAAATAAATTTGCTTATTGGAAGTACACTACTTTTGAAATATTCTTGTTTGTCGATGAAAAGTTTTGGCACCAGGATGAGGGTTTTCTTTTGGTCGTATCAAAATCGGTCTATTTTGCAAAACTGCAATCGAAACACCTTTTTCACTTCACAAGAGTCACATGATCAACAACTGGATGTTGCTACTGGCGTAAACCACCAAGACGACGACAGGAAGTGGTTGGAGGATGATGGCGCAGAATGTTTTCTAATGACTTATTATGTGACAAACTTATTTATGTGGGATTTTGCATTTCTTATTTAATGGAAATGTCACAATAGCAAAATTTTATTATTTCACCATTAGCAGAATATCGACAAGCACAGATACTGTTGCCTTGCAGCAAGAAAGTCATGAATTCGAATCCCAACATGGGATCTTTCTGGTCTCTGTAAAGGTGTTTCTTTTTCCCCTGTATGTCTCTGTGTTGCCCTGTAACAGACTGGGGAACTGTCGAGAAAGGTAAAGACTGAAGAATGGAGCATGTCAGAGGAACTTCTAGTCTGCAAACTGTCAGAGAATCCAGTATGCCAGGCTCCAAAATGTGCACAAAGACTCATGCCAATATACAAGCTATATGACTGTTTTAGCTGTCAGGACAAAAGTCCAAAATAAAGATAAAATCACACAGGCTTAAGTCAAGTTGAACTTAGATTTTAAAAACCACACCACAAGTGGCAAGGCAATCGACCTTTCCTGCTTTAGAAACGTTTAACGGGTTAAGCTACAATAAGACGCCTCGATATGCAAATGACATCAATAACAAATGTGATATTAAAAGCCCTTCTTGTTCCCGTCAGTGTTGCTGTGAGCATGGAATGATCAGGACACGCTTTGTCACACGGGTGGCTGGCAATCAGTTTCATGTCAGCAGGATAAATACAATGCCCTTCTACGCATCCTCCTGTGGCACTGTTTTGTATTCCATTCTTGCTCTGTGTTTGCTTTGTCATAATTCATTTCTTGGAACAAATTAAAGTACACCTGCAAAATCATTATGACAGGCACATACCAAATGGAGACGAACGGGGGCACACAAATGATAGACAGAGAAAGGGAATGAGACAAGAAAAATAAATCTATTTGCATAGGGATTGAAAATCTAACATAACACCACCAGTTAATTTAGAGCTCTCTCTCCGGTAGATGCCATTTAAATCTGAAGATGTCCATCTGAAATTATTCTAACTTCCAGTAAATAAAACAGGAACTGACAATCAGAGGGGGAAGGGATTATTATTATTTAACATGTGAGTGCATATGCCATGGATGTGTTTGGAGTTTGGTAGAAAAAAAAAAGGCGTGCAACAGAATCCAAATAAAATGCTAATCAAAAATTTGATTTGACATCAGTGACAAAACATTGGGGACAAAAGTCACAACCTGCAGTTCCAATAGACTAATTCAATTAAAATGATCCCTTGTGTCAAGAAAAAAAAATAAAAATGTTCAATGAGATCTTTAAGTCATCTCAAAAATCTAGCTCGGCTCTCATCTTTACCTGGAAGAACAGATTCAGAAATGCCTCTTTACTACAAACACCTAAATGTCTAAACGAGTTTAATTAGCCGACCTGTTGCATAGCAACATCTAGCGCCTGACGTGTGTTGAATGACTGTGTTGCATATTCTTCATTGGTCTTTTCCCCCATTTTCAGTTTTATCACCAGGTGGAGGTGTAAAAAGCTCTCTGTCTTCATGCTGACTGTCCTTATTCTGTTGATTGGTGTTGGTAAATTTCTTGCCAGTTATGTAGAAAATCCCAGGTTTTCACATTTTCAAATAAAAAAATTTGTCCGTCGGTTATTCACAAACACAGCATTTTTTTTGCTGCCTATTAGGCAAACTTTAAAAAGGCAAGCATAGCTACATATGTAGCTTTTAAAATCCCATTACTGACATTTTAACATTTAAAGTCAGCATTTGGTTTATTTACCTCTCTGTACATAGGGGAAATATTTCCAAAAGGTGAGCATGAAAAAAAATATAAACAAATTGTTAGAAAAGTGGCACATAGATTGAGACTTTTTCAATAAAATTACACACATTACTTTCAACCACTCCAGCTTTTATTGCACAGGCAAGTACCCCCTTCCAGATTTTTATTTCATACCATAAAACACAATGATACAACTCCAGCTTGAGATGTCAATAGTGACCAATTAAGTTATGAAGAGGGCTTTCAGAAATGAATCGCCTTAGTCTGAGAGGGAACCTGCTTGGATTTACTTTTTATCTCTAAAGGTGCATCTAAATGGAGTGCGCACCATACTTCATCCTTCACACTAATCTTAGCGCTGGTCCAGAAGAGACACAATTTTCCTCTGCCTTTGAGGCTCTGCCATCGACCCACTTTGTGTTAAAAGGACATCGTGTGCCACAGTACGTCTGTGGATGAACTCGTCTGCTTTGTGAATTTCTATAGGTATTTGGGGTTTTTTATAAGAAGCAACAGTGTGGATGTGGTGAGGAGAGGAAGATGTGTTCATGTGTGAATAAGATTACATTAAAAATGTCATGGAGGATTATGAAATGATCACAAAATGGAATAATGCACAGATTTTACAATACATGTACATAAAGTATGCATAAGAAAAAAACAAACAAAAAAAACCTATGAGAAGTCTACCTGGGTTTCGATTGTAGGGAGGGATGGTGAATATATATTTAATATACATTAATGTATGGAATGTTCGGTTAAATTTGGTTGCATCGTAAATTCCTACAGCTTTATGTACCTTGCATTCATGCTAAGTAAAAACCAAACAACAGTGTAAGAATAACATGAGATGTACTAATTATAAATACATCTTAACCAACAGAAATGTGCCCAGACTGTCAGCAGTAACACAATCATGACTACCTGCATGGCAGAAATTGGTTTTCAGGGCTGTGTTATTCCTACAGGCGGTACCGATGACAGGCAGAGTGATTATAGAATGCTGAAGATTCACTTTTTAACGATATATCATTTGGTAATGACGCTCATTACTGCGTCTTGAGTTTTCAGCTGGACAAACATGGAGATGTTTGTGCCGTTAGTTTAAACTGCTGATACAGTATTTGCAGCAAATACCACTTATTAAATTCAAAACTTGTAAAACAAGATTGGCTCTCTAAATATAGTCTGCAGAGGTGCAACAACCGGCAGACAAAGCAGCACAGTACAATACCATAATCTGTTGTTTAGGAGCTGTCTTCAGGTGGATAAAAATAGCAGAAAGCAAACTGAAAACGCATAAGAAATAACTCAGGATATTGTGAACATTGTTCAGGTTTGTGTTAACTCAACACAACTGAATGTTTTTACAGAATTTTGTGAAATTCTTTATGCTGAAGGCTCCCTAAAAGAGCGTTCAACAAACTCCTTGCGAGGTAGTCTCCGAGGCTCGTACCAGAGATTTATGAGGTATGGGGAAATGCCTGGGAATATAAAACAGAAAACTCCACACGTTTGAATCTATAGAGAGGTAGTATGTACAGCGGCAAATTTCATTTATCCTCTTAAAGCCACACAGAAGCACTTTCACAAGTGTCCTGGTTAGCTACAGACAATTCTCTCAAAGGGAAGATTTGAGGCAAGCAGAGGGGGATTTGAGACGGTCTAACTCTCAATCATTTAAAGAAGTTTTCAGTTCTGGTGTGTACAGCCCCATAGTTCTTACTTAATAGTTCTTAAGTTCTTACTAACAAATGAGCACTAAATAATGTAAAGAATTATGTTTTTTGGGGGTGTACTGTGAAACAGGAGACGCTGGGTGTTTTCACACCTCGTAGTCTGGACATTTGTTACATTTTCAGCTGGTGTGGTTCTTCTTTTCAGCTGGTGTGGTTCTTCTTCAAACTTTTCACACTGCACTGAGTCAAAAAAAAAAAAAGAAAGAAAAACTCTTCGAGCAACTTCTGATCCACTTAGTATTCACATACGTATTTGAAATGTAACAAATACGTATGTATTTGGATTTATTTTTTATCTCTAAAGGTATAGAGATAAAAAATATATAAGCAAAACCAAACCAAGATCTAGGTTTGTAGGCAAACCAGAGTTTGCTTTTTTGATCCACGTCAAAGTTTTATTCTCACCTCCCCAAATGAACAGGGCTTTCTAGACAAACTACAGTTTGATTAAAGCAGACTCTAAACATGTCTGGTGTGAGTACATCCTAAAGAGGGTTGCTAAATCACCACAATGCCTCAGATTTCAAATTTGTCAAAAAATCTTTGACGTTGTTAGCAGCTTTTTGTTCACTGCCTGATATTTAGCTCGGAAAAGCTGAGACAGAATTACGCAGACATTGACCTAAAATACCTTTAACAGTAGAAGTTCTGCCAGTTAGTCTGAATAAAGGTGGATTAGCAGCAGTGGGGCCTCAGATCCATTTGTAGAGTCCCTTATCAGGGCTTTTCAGTCCAGCCAGCTAAACCTATATCACACTGTATTGAAAAGGATAATCACAGAGCTTTGGATCCCCAGCACTCCCCAGACCCTCACCGTGATTCACTGTCTGCTCAGGCAAGTCAAACGGGTCCCAAGCATATTGCTGGCCAGAGCCCACCTAATGACAGGAAATAAATCCTGCCAATGAGTGATGAAGTCATTAAATGAAGCTGTGAGGAAGGATATTGAGGCAGGCCCCTGTGAGTGTAGCACAGGTCTTGTAATTTGTATACCTGCATATCAGCGACAAAAGGAACAAGCGTAGGGTTGAAACCCATAAGCCTGTTTGACTGTGACAGGCCACTGAATACTTAATAGAGTTCCTGGGGGGGGATGTTTTACTGTGGATGTCTGGAAGAGTTTTATAGTAAGCAAAATGCAAATATTGTTTAAAAAAATAAAATCAGCTTGATTGTTTTTGCTGTAGAAGCAGTAACAAAGTGTTTTTTTTTTTCTTTCCTCGGGGAGGGGGGGGAGGATGGGGTGTTATGACGTCAATTGAAGAAAAGGGGAGTGAGTTTTTCTTTTCCAGCAAGAATCTCCTTTAAAAAAAAGAAAACTTTTCATCTGTCCATGTGACTGGTCACGACAAAACAAGGAACAGGTTCCCCCAGGGGCGTTTTTAGTTATTTACTGATTCTGACGGTGTGGATTCTAAGCTTTCTAGCACACAGAAAAAAAATGGGGGGAAAAAAAGAAGATATTTCCATTTCAATGTTTGCTCTGTGAAAACAAGATTAGGGGGAGGGGGGGAATGTCCTCGATTTAAAATAACTGGAAAATAATTTAATTCCATAAATTTTTAATATGGTACAAATTCACAAAAAAGGTGGTAAAAAAATAAAATACAGACATGCAGCTTATGAGCAAAAAATGAGTAAAATTAATTTGGACTAAAACAAATGTGACAGTACCTTATATGCTATATACATATTAGTATTTATCATAATAATGATAATATTCATTATTAATGAATAATAATGAGGTTATTCATTAAGCATCTCTTTTGTAAATTGAGGTCTGTCTAAATTACCTCCATATTTGTGAACTATTTTTGCTCAAAGGTCTTTGAAATGTCTCATTACTTCCAGGAGAGAACTACTGAAGTGATTATGACTTCCACTCTGTCTCGTTTTTCAGCAGCATCTCTCTTACATTCATCATGATATTTCAATTTTGAACCTAGGAAATCCTATATGGGTTCTATTTTTGTGCCAAAAACAAACAAACAAACAAAAAACGGACAAAAATGCCAACGCACATTCTAATAAACACAAATCTTTTCAACCTTAATGGTATCTGCTAGTAACTGTGCAAAGCCGCCCACTCTACTACAATTTATCTACAAGCTGAAACATGAGGAGGGGAGGGGGAAAAAAAAAGGTTAACAAAAGCAATATGCCTGCAAACACATTCAGCTGAGTAAGCAATCTCTTTCTTGCTGCTCTTCACTTTGCTTTCCTTCCTCTGTATCTTGTGTGTCATTGAATTTTGTAAGTTAAGATTCAAATTAGTTTTCTTTGTACAGCTGATGGACTGCCAGTGTCAACGTGGAGGGGGAAAAAAAAGAGCTGTTGTACTCAGGAATTAGACAGGACCGGACCTGCGTCACAGGACACACATCAAGCAATCAACATTTTTTTATGCCTTTTGGTTCTGAATAACTAGAGAAATGTTTTTTGATGATTAATGCAGTCAGTAAAAATCTTTTACGGTTGGATTTCTATTGTGGAATACCAGTGTTTATGACAACAGTGTGTATGTTCATGACAGCAGACATTCATAAAGACTCCTTCATGTTCATGACAGGTGTTATATCATGTTTATGACAGTGTCATGTCAGTCTTTTTCACACCCTGTCAAATAAATTGTTACCGAACTGGGCCCTGATTTTCTAGCTAAAGCAAACCTTAAAGAGTTTCCTGCCTAATACACCAAAACCTGTTGTGAGTTATTCTATGCTCTACCATAAGAGAGACTGTAGCTGTGCTAGCCTTGAGCATTTACTTGCTCAATTTGACATTTCGAATATAAATTTACACAACGGAAACACTCAAATTAAAAAAAAAAAAAAAAACAAACTCATTTTTTGATCAAATGTTTTGGTGCCAAGATGAGATGAATTTCTTTTTTCTTCTTTGGTTTATCTTGCAAATCTGCAATGGAAATACCTTGCATCACATGATCCACAGCCGGGTTTTGCCACTGGCACAAACCACAAGGAAGACGACAGGAAGTGGTTGGAGGAAGGTGGGACGGCATATTTTCTGCGTGATTTTAATTGTGTTTCCTTTTTCATGGAAACATTGCAATTGTGAAACAGTACTTTTTTCGACTTTAGCGGAATACTGAAAGTGTTTGTGTTCATTTCTACTGGAAATGCAGATTGTGGCTTAGCGGTAGAGCAGTGGTCTTGCAATTGGAAGGTTGTATGGTAAATTCCAGAGTCTCCTGTTACATGTCCCTGCACCCTTGGGCAAGTCACTTAACCCCAAGTTACCCATTGTTCTGCAAATTGGGGTGAATTGGCTTCGACTGGTCAGTATGACTGGACAGGTGATGAATAAATTTAGACCATTTTTCATTACAAAAGTCTTTTTTCAATGCACTCATTTTCACTTGTGAAACATTTTTTTGTATTTTTTAAAACAATTGTTTTCAATGTTTTGAAAGTGTGCTTTTATTGACTTTTTTTGCCTAAATGTCTAACCTATCAGTGTTGCTATTTCTGAGCCATCAGGGCTGTACTACTTGATGTTTTCTAAATACGCCCTGGATCTCATGACAAAAGAAATCAAAAACATAAATTACTCCAGAGGTGGAATGGGAGATTAATATGTTTTCCTAAATCTAAAAAAAGCATTATATTTCACTGTGACCTTTTGATACAAACCACTTCACAATAGCCACCTCTACGGAGCGTCTGTGCCTTTCATTGGGGTGCTTTGCACACTGCAGCTAGTCATCATCACAGTGTGTAATTCTGAAAAGTTGCACACATTAGTTAGAGGCTGAAAGAGCTGGATATGAAGTTGCCTTCTGTTGAAGCAGTGAAGTTAAAACTATGAATCGTAAAGGGATAAACTATTTAAAACACTTGGAGCTGTAAAACTTCAAGATTCAAGCAGGCCATTTCTTATTCACTGCAATTAAAAATAACATCCTAAAATAGCACATATTCTGTATTATATGCTTGAGCTAAGTCGAGGGGAATCCATCCTGCGAGAAGCATGTTCCCCAACAGATGCGTTTGCATGGGACATTCAGGTATAACTCGTTCACTGGATTGTCTCTGTCAGAAAACTGAGTAACAGAGCAGTTTCAACGTTTTGCATCATCAAATATCTACAGTGTTCCTCAAAATTCTCTAAAGCAACATCAAGTGTTTTCATTGTTGCATAATCCATCCATATAGTCATTATTAATTAAAACAGACTAACCAAATCCCCAGTCAGCTCTACACACATATTGTTCTTGTTTGTCAGATTATAAATGGACTTTGAAAATAATTTATAAGTAAATATTAAACATGCTGCTCCCTACACCTACATTTCATCTACATTTCTTACTTAAAAATTAGTTTTTTTGGAATTGGTTATATGTAAAATTCTAATCTTATCTGTTGTGTTTTTATTAGTTACAAGTGGAGAATCATAAACAGAAAAAGGTTTCAAAAGAGTCTCTGTGGAATACTTTATGCAATTTGTATAAGTGAATTTTGTTAATTAAATGAACCTTTTAAAGCTATTTCATTAAATATATTTAAATTTGAATATATTTATTGAATGGGATTGTATTTATGTCTAATATTTCAGTTATGAAATTCACACCAGATGTCAACAATGACCTTAAAAATCCACACATGGAAAGAGCAAGCCTAAGCTCTGGGTAAAATATTGGTATGAAACAGGAAATAAAAAAATGAACACACTCACAGAAATGTTTTCATTTTTTTCTGAACAGACAATTTTGCGTTACCTTCAATACTGTTATTTTTAGAAAACAACAGCAGAGAACAAAAAATTAAGGTAGGCTCAACTCCATCTCCGTTTTAAAAATCTCTGGGACTAGCAGAGTCCTTCTTCCTACACGAAAACGCTGAAGTGGCAACATGCAAACAAATGTGCCGCTGAAATGGGAAGAATATTAATATACTTAATATCCATTAGTTGGGACAAGCCTATGAGAAAAAGTGCCTCTCTCTAAATAAGCTGAGAGAACTCAAGTAGCTGTGACAGGCAATTTGGTGATTATATTAATGCCAGTAAGAAACCTGACACTGTAACTGTAATGGCTGTTTGATGTCTCAGAATGACAGCTCTATTCCTGTCTGAAGCTGAGAGAGGAGGACCACTGGTCTGACCAGTGTTCTGTTACTCTGAATGCACTGAGCGTCAATAAGACGGGTTTGGTTGGTGGAGGCCATTGATCCGATGCAGGGATGAGGAAACTGGAGAAACACAGGCAGCACAAAGAGGAAAAGCTAAATCTCTGACATGAACGCGAAGTAAGCATAATGTAATTTCAGTTAGAAAAATGCTCATTGCTTAAAATATCTACAATTCATATATAATACAATATTTGGCTTGACAAAGTAGTAAGCAGATTTCTTTAAAGATGCATCTTAATGTAATTGCAACGTAAAGCGCGTCATACCCTCTGAAATTTTAAAATCAGTGACTGATCAAAAATCATGTTACTTAAAGCGCCAGCATTATGTATTTTATAGGCATATGGTGCCATTTTTAGTGTAAAAAAATGTGACATATATCAAATATGAAAGAAGTTTGACCTGTAATTTAGCGCCTTTGTCTCTTTAAGACAAGGGCACTTTAAGAAACTGTCTCTTTCTGAAACTCCGCCTTCAGGAAGTCATCACAACATGGCTCCTATTAACCCTTTAACAATGTTTTTACCAGAAGTAGCTTGTATAAAGAGCTCAGCTGATGTGCAGCTGCACCAGATGTTTGCTAATTCCTGCTGGCTAGTCTGAAGGAGCTGTATGGGGGAGTCACTGGGGAGGGCTTCTTTGTGAAGTGCAAGCTTGGAAACCCCAGCCTAGCCTCGAAGGCAGCGCTAGGTCCACCCAGGTGTTTTGTACATCTGAATGGTTGCCATGGAGATTAAAGTATTTCTCAAACATGAAAAAAATAAAATAAAATTCAAAGCAAGACTCCAGGTATGTTTTTGATGAGGGGATAACATTATAATATAACGTAAAGCTCAAAAAAGTTGATTTTACACAATACTGCTCCTTTAAAAAGTTTTGATGAGTCTGTCTTTCTGCACATCTCCATAAAGACACCAAAACCATCTCTGCTTTTGGCAGATAACTGCGCTTCCCTTAATTACATATTTTCACTGCGGTTGGTGGATTTTATTAATATTATTGAATGCAAACTAAATAAAGCATTGCTTTTCAGCATGAATTGCTAGAATTTGAAAGTTAAAGAGAATGAACTGCAGGGGAGAACAAACATGGAGATGACTGAGAAGCAGCTCAACTTCTCAGAAGTGTCTCAGAAATTCTTAGCCTTCACCTTTAGTTCGTGGTTCAGTTAAAACGTCCTGTATTTCATGAAGGGCTATTGATGTGTCAGATATCTAGCCACTTTTATTTGATTCAGTTCTGTACAGAAATATCTCAGATATCATAAAGGCATGTCATGCATTTCAGTTCAAAAGAAATATTTTATTTGGTATGTAATACAAATAACTAGATGGACCAATCAAGACATTTCAGAATGACTTAGGTTCCAACATTTGTCCAGTTCTGAAATGCTCTCTTTCTGGAGTTTTAGTAGGCAGATAAAAGAAAATAATATCTACTTTGTGATTAAAAATGGACTTGTATTGATAGAAATTTTAATTTAAAACAAGCATTGTGTTTAAACTCTCTGAGGCTGCACAACAGCAACTTTCTAAAGAAAAAGTTTTGCATATCTACAGGGAGGCGTTTATATAAACAGCAATTGCTATTTCCTCATCATAAACTACTTAAATATGAAATTATTAGAGGTCTCAAAGTCAACATCTGGACAAAAATGGGCCATCTGTTTGGACGGCAGCTGGCTCTAATAGAAAAGTGTAGCTCATCACTGAGCCGTAAACAGAGCAGGAATACAAAAATATTAGTAGCCCTTAACTTGTCTTCAGGCACGAATTTTGAACTCAAAACCTTACAGATGATAGAAAAACCCAGTTTTAGCTCTCTCTCCTTCAAAAAAATCCTGTACTACCTTAAGTTATAAATGTTCTGGATTCACTAAACCCAAAATTACACATAACATTAACAGATATAGGTTTAAGGTCATCTTTCAAATTCCCAACAGGTTTCTTTAGACTGGAGGTAATATTAACACTTAACAGTTCTGACTTGAATCCAGGATCAATCAATAGTCTGAAAGGAAATCTTTTGAACCAGGAGGAGCTCAGTACCAAACATATACCGGTAAAATCTGAGTGGAAAAGATGAAGGAAAGCTGGTCAGCCATTACATTAGAGCAAGATGTCTGCAGTGTCGACATCAACAATGGGCAATCAGTAGCTACGTTTCCATTAACAATGAGCGCAAAACTTTGTCTAAGATTCTGCTGAAGTCTAAAAAATACAATTTCGCAATAGTGATGTTTTTATTAAATAAACAAAATTAAAATCACCCATGAATAAGTTTGTTCATGTAGTAAGTCGTTAAAAAAATGCTGTCATGATCCTCTAACTACTTCCTGTCGTCTTCTTCATGGTTTTCTCCAGTGGCAACATCCGGTTGTTGATAATATGAATTGTGTGATGTGAAATGAATGTTTCCATTGTAGCCAATTTCAATACAACCAAAAACAAACCCACCTCATCCTAGCACCAAAGCTTTTCATAAAAAGCACAAGTATTTCCATTAAGCAAATTTATTTTCAACATGTCAAAATGCACAATTATATGGTTGACTGAAAAGCAGCTTATGTCAAAGATGAAGCATTAAGGTTGCTCACGTTTAATCTTTCTAACACCTACTTCAGATGCGTTATACTCCAGCACTTAGGATTGTAAGCTATATCTTACTAATCAACTAAAAAACCTTCAACAGCCAGATGGTGCATCCCGACGTACCAGGACACAGATAGAAGCAATAACCACAAATACATACACAATAAGATATGGGGGAACACCTGTTGAAGTTAAAGCATAGCCTGGGGCAAGCTGAACTCCACCACTGCCACTGACTCAGCTGAGGAGGTTCAGTTCAGACATTAAGTGGTAATGCAGAAGGATGTCTATAATAACACCAAAACCATTTGGTCTAAAGGCGCCCAGCACAAAAGGGGAGAATAGCAAGACAACCTCTAACAACATTTTTTGTCGGTTAGGAACTGCAAAGAAAGCAAACAAACTGGGTCAGTTTGTATAAAGGAGATTTTCCCCTCCTTACGTTTCTCCAAAGATCATCTGAATGATGAATGCTATCAGGCACATTCATCAATTTCTTTTAATTTAAAGAAATGCTTACTGAAAGAAGCTTCAAATTTCCTGAAACAGCCTGCACTTGCAATTTCAAATGTAAGAAATGTATGCTTACTTCTACTTACTTAAACTGTAAGTATAAGCCTAAGTTCATACTGAAAGTATAAGGTAAAAAATATTTACAAAAACGCTTCTGTTTTTAAAGAAGTGTTTGATGTCTCTGTTAATCCATATGCAGGATTTCAAATGAAATGGAGGTTATCTACACTAATAATTAATATTGGGTTTTAGTCAGCTGGACCGATGTAAGTCAAATGAACGCTTTGCTGAACTGAACTAAATAAACTATGTTACAGGAAATTCAACTCAAAAGCAGGGAGAGAAACAAGACATAATATTTTCTCTTAAAATGAGTTACAGATGTGACTAGAGAAACAGATGTCATGGTCACATGGTGCACTATTCAAAACATTTTCAGAAAAATTTCATTTCCATCTTGATTCTCTTTCCTGGAGTAAATATATTTTAATTCATTACATTTTAGGGTTTCTTTTGCAAACTGATGTATTTTCATTTCATATTTCATGCTAGATTTGTTGAAGGAAACTAGACTGAGTCAAGTTGAGTCAGCATGTTATTTAACAATGTAATTTAGCTTCTTTTTTTTTACAGAAACTAACCTAAAATTGATGAACCTAAGAAATATTAAGGCAAGAAAAAATAAAAATCTAATTTATATAACATGTCATGCCAAGTCAGGATCCTTCTGACACTTACTCTCATAAGAAAACATTTCTCATAACAAGAGAGGCACTGACATAAAGCTGAGCTTTTTCTGCGACTTCCTCTTCCTCCTCTTAATGCTGACAAATGGACAGAGTATGCCAGTAGTGGACAAGAGAGGTGCTGAGACGCCAGCTTGTCATCCATCTGCTTTATTCCCCCGGTACTCCCTTTACCGTGGCAGAGGTCACATAATCGCTGGCTCAACCGCCACTACAAACACACTTTCCTGACACAGGCACACTTCCCTGTAGCTGTCGCACATATTTCACCTTCCTGCCCTCCAGTTTTATCTTTTTTCCTTTCTTCTATTGAAGCTTTTTTTTTTTTTTTAAGTTCGAGGCTATTCTTCTTCCTAAATCATATAATGCTTTGTTGTTGTTTTATTTTGTGTGTAAGAAAGCTCTTTGATCAGCTTTCTTACACATCTTTTTCTTTTTTTTTTTTTTTTTGAATTTGAAGTAAAAAGAGAGATGGTATATTTCACTAATATTAGAAAAAAAAAGAAGACACTACAGCCAGCAAACTCTAATGCAGTTTTAGCAGAAAGCAGCAACACACCATTTGTGATGCTTCTAATAAGAAAAAAAAAACAACATGTTTGTCGCACTGAGCCGCACAGCTGAACCTGACCTCCGCCTGCAGGTGATTGCAGGTCGATGTAAAGCACAGTATTTCTCAGTTCAAATGTCTATCATATAATTTGCAGTTTTCTGCAAATGATGAAGATCTTTATAACTGCCTCTTAATTGTCTGAAATTAGAGGTGGAAGCTTGATCCTGCAATCATCATTTAAAAGCTGGCCAGTTTGCTACATC
Organism: Poecilia formosa; assembly: GCF_000485575.1. Lineage (NCBI taxonomy): Eukaryota > Metazoa > Chordata > Actinopteri > Cyprinodontiformes > Poeciliidae > Poecilia > Poecilia formosa. Next base: position 1,195,617 of record NW_006800012.1, on the reverse strand, counting down.
AAGTCAACCTCACCACTCACTAATACTTACATTGCTCAATTATTTTTTTTTCCATTAGATTCCAGATTGTCCTCTAACAGCGTAGTCTAAGAACAGTATGGATCTTTTTTCATTCTGAACTTCATGACTATTAAATGCGTTTAAGTTTTGATTATTAAAAATGACTCTGACGGTCCATCTTCAAAGATGATTTTTCATTGCGCCTTAAACAAAACTAGTTTAATCATTGCATCAGATGATATGTAGAGGGTGATCCTTCAAGATCAAAAACAAATACACAGTGGTGGGCACACTTCTGCTGATCCACTAATAGCATTACAAATTTCTCATTTAGCACTTTTGCTAACTTTGAATACATTTAACGTACTTAGCTTCCAATAAATAATTTTTTCCTGATAAGTTCTAAAGCGCTGGTGTCGACAGTTTGGCTGTAGACTGTTAAGAATTCTTAAAGTAATTAGATGTTTATATTCATGCTCATGTTTGGAAGGGAGAACAGACTGTTTAAGCAGCAATTTCATCTCCATAAATCCTCTTTTTTGTTTCTCAACAACAACTTGATCTAAAACAAGAAACATAGCAGAACAAACTAAAACAGTTGAGAACAAATGATGAATATAAAAATATCTAAGAGCATTGCAGAATATGGAAATTAGAATAGTATTTAACTGGTGCTTTATTGGTTGTAGGGTTTTAAGGGCAGATATAATTTGAATTGAAGTTAGCGTGTTCGTATTAGCTTTTGCTAATTATCATGCTGGTGTACTGCTTTAGCGGTAGCGAAACTCATGATTGTAATTTGTTCTAAAGGGTTTTAACTTTCTATTAGTAGTTAGAACTACTAACTACTAATAGTTAGTAGTGATGTAAATAAAGATTTAATAATCTTTATTTACATCACTGCAAGTATGTAAATAAAGAATGATTAACTTGGTAAATCACAGAATTAATATGTCCAAACTAAAGGATTGTACAAAACTTGAAATATGTTCATATAGATTAGAGTTAGTTAGGTTCAGTTTTACATTTACCAAATTCAAACCATAGAAAAGCATAAATCAAAAGATGGTGTTACTTCAATTTTCAGCCAGGAATAATTCTTATAAATGTGCTTGCAAAATTATGGGGTTTTGCAGGTTCAGTCATGTGTAGCAGTTAAGCTAAACATGTTCTAACATTCATAATCAAAGCCACTAACAGAAACAGAAATATTTGTAATCAAGGCCAAACACCGGATGAGAAATTATGAAACTGTTACCAAGGTAAGGTTGTGAAAGATTTCATTTCAGCTACAGGCATCCTTTAACTAGCTTGTAATGCTCCAACACTTATCCTGATATAAAAAAAGATGCAAATATTTCACAATTGTTGAAAACATTTACTTTGCCCTTTTCTTTAAAACGTCGGTCACAGGAGACGTAAAATAATCCTGGACAGTAGAAGGTAGAGAGGGTGATTCCATCACAGCAGACTATTCCAACCAAAAACAAAGCCCCTGTGTTCTCACTGTGATGAAGACAAATATTTTTTATTTTAATACAACAGACAACAAATTAGAAACCAAAAGTCAAAGAAAACTATAATGAGCGGAATATTTGCTAGACATTTACATACACCTCCAAAAATATATTTGTTTTGACGTAATCATGATGGCTTAATCTGTCCCTGAAATATTTACTTTCAAACTCTAAGAGGCAGTCAGTTGAGGGAACCTATGCTGCAGGGGATCGTGACAGGATGAGAGAAATGTTAGGGTGGGTAGCAAATATCAGATTTACATCCAGGAGAATGTGAACGTTTTTCTCAATGGGAAAATGATTTCATGAGAAAATCATGAAAGAAGCAGATCTTAAGGACATGCCGTCCTTAAGATCTGCTTCTTGTGAGACCTTTGTTTTGCTCACGTTTCCAGAATTGTGTAATGTTTCAGTTTTTGGTCATTTGAACTGTACTGACGATTTTTGACAATGCCTTAAAAACTATGAACTATGTTCATATGTGCATTAGTGTCAGTTACCTAATGCCTAATGTAAGGTATGTTTTAACCTTTCTCTTTTGAGAGACTAAAAAAAAAAGGACAAACGATAAAAAATAAATAAACCTAAAGTACCTTAATATTTTTAAATAAGTACATTTGTGTTCCCAACTTTGTTGAAAAAATGCTGAGGAGTTTTATATTTTCCTAAAAAAATAAATAAAACATTTTACAAGTTCTTTTTTGTCAGAAGCAATCAGCAAATATGATTGGTGTAGTCCAAATTTGCATCAGCCCGATAAATCAATGAATTCTTCATCAGCAAACTGACTTTTCACAGCTGCAGCATTTTGCAGTAGGAAGCTAAATTCATCATTTCTTCCTTTGCCGACAAATTCCCACCTCCACAACTCTCTCTTTCAGTTCTCACTGGTCCTCTTGATTGCCTAAATACGCAGCTATTAAACCATCTTATAAAATGTATTTGTCAGTGACGTGTGTGTGTGCGCATGTGCGTGTGTGTGTAGAGGTGTGGACTTGTCAACCTGTGTTTGTGGGGACCAAAACAAAAGAAGTATTTCAAGCCATCTAAGTGAGGGCATGAGAGCTATCCATTAAATATGAAGATTGTAGTAATTTAATAAAAAAAAAGCATTCACATCAACACAGGATTCCATGATTATACTGCTTTGTAATCCTATATGAAGGAGACAAGAATCTGTTAAGTTTCAGAGGCTCAGACCTACAAATGTCCAAGGTTTCCACTGACTTGCAAAAGTGCTGACACCCCTGGAGCTTTTCTACAATTTGCCATCATACAAATCCTGAACCTCAAAACAAAAAGTAGAGCATAAATGTGAAGTGGAAAGAAAATTAGGTATGGTATTCAAACTATTTTTTACAGATAAAAGTCTGAAATACATCCGCCTATCATCTCCCCTTGTTTATCTTACAACGAGTTTAAATGTAGGGCGTTCATTTCTCCTGAGAAAAAGAAAACTTCAGATGAAAGTCGCTGCCTTCTGACCTCACCAACAGCAGCTTTTAGTTTTCCATCTGCATCACGTGTCATGTTCCTGTCAATTAGGGATGTTGTTTTCCATGTCTGAGGGCAGGACTGGGAATCATATGGGAAGCTTGAAACACAGAGGGAGCAATTTTGAGTGTGGGGACTCATTGCATGCAAGCCCGTCTCCATCACTAAGGTTGAGACATCCTCCACAGGGATCCTTGCACCCCAGAGAACTGGTTTGTTTTTTTGCAATGAGCAAACAAGCATCTTTTTTCACCAAGGCAGTTGTTTTGCAAATCCAATAAAGTGGGAGAAAAAAGTTGTTTGCTCTCTTACATTGTCCAGAAATCAATCAATCAATCAATCAATCAATCAATCAATCTATCTATCTATCTATCTATCTATCTATGTATGGAAGTCAAAATTGGCAGGTTTTTTTGTCTGAAATTCATAAATTATTTTTTATTGCCCTTTACACAATGATTTCAACCCAGACTATTGTCGACACTACCATTTATGTTACCTAACCAGGTAACATAGTTGTAGTTGAGTATTTTGATATTACCTGGGGTTTGTGTGCTTTATCCAATCATGTGCTCTTCAATTACTGGTTCAGGTTAGGTTTTCGCAACAAGGCTATAATGTGACACATTTCTTAAGGAAAAGAAAAAGGTGAATTTCACATTCCTCGGGTTAAATTGTTGTGCCTACAAAGATCAGCCATCTGACATTTTGGAACTCTTTCACTTGACATTGTTTGTCTGTTCTGACCAGAAAAAAACCTGATATTTCTCATATAAGACTGGCTTGATAAGGGTTGCACCGCTGAATGTTTGTCAAAGTTGTATGAGAAGCAGCCAGAAGGATTAATCACAAACAAAGAATTAAGCAGATTCTTAAATTTGAAGAGCCCATCTGCAACCACTGGCTCCCTGTGAAATACATAAAGAGGGCAGTACAGCTCTTGTAAACCATGAATTGATGTGTTTTGGCAATAAAAGTAGAGTCTCAGGTGAACTGGAGTCTTCAAATATGAAACAACTTTCATCCAAGCAAAGTGCTCAAAGTACTTGCAAGTAATTCCAGTTATCACAGTTCTTAAATAAAATGCAGCTCTACATCTCTGCCCTGCAGTCGTGAAATGATATGGTAATAAATGGACAAAGAATAAACTACTGGACAGCTTTGCCGCAAGTGAAGCAGATGACGCAAAAACATACTGTGGTGAAGTAACAAAGACATTGCCTGATGGCACATTCTCTAAGTGAATATGATGAAAAGACTGAACAATCTCTGAGATTTCTTTAGGACATACTGTATAAAGGCAAGAGCTGTGGACTCAACACTAGAACAATAATGAAAATGGGCTTATCAGTGTGAGGACCTAACCCCCATTTTAAATATAAGACAAATTGTAGAACTCTGTAAGAAGCAAGACTGCTTGAACTGTACTTTCACTGCTACAGTGTATGTATGTTTGTGTGTACAGAATGTGTGAAAGTTTTAACTGTGACTGCACAAACCCAGCAAACCCTAACTCTTCAAGAAAAAGAAAGAACAAACATACCAAATCAACTTTCATAGGTCATAAATTCTGACTAAACATGCAGGTCATCAAGCATACATTTTCTGTCCTCTTTTTGGTTCCTGTAATCTTTTCTGTTACCATATTTACGCAGATGATGCACAGCTCTACCTTACAATGTCACTAGGTGACTTAACAGATCAATGCATGGCTGGCATTCAGTTATTACAGCTAGAAACTAGAAACTACACATTGGTCTGTAGTGCAGAACAAGCTTACTTAAATAAATGCTAAATTCGCAGAGAATTTACAAGTTTTAAGATTGTAGTTGAACTATTTTTTACCAGCTCAACTCCTAAGACCCTTACTCTAAATACCATTGGCAAAAAAAAAAACATTTCCAGGCCCCATGTAGTCCAGATGGGTGGCCATTTTTCTAGCCAAACACCAGAACGACACAAGTTGACTAGTGATAAATGAGTGATTAGCACTCCTTTCTCCCACTTCTCACACAGTTGAATGTGGGAGTGCCTGGAGGCTGGCGGGAGCGCTGTCGGGGAACAGAAAGTCGTGTGAGTGACATCCCAGGACACTACTTACACGAGGTCCGACAAGTTCCGTCAATTTAACTCATTGGGGGTGTTTAAATGGAGACTCAGAAGACTGTTTATAGATACCTCATTAAATTCTCACAATTATTCACCTTTAGAGCCAGGCAAGATTACATTCTTCACTGATGAATACCCACATATTTCTGACTGTCCAAAGACTCTGAAGTGCCTGATCCTTGGGGTGCACTGTAACTCACTTCAAATAAATGAAATGTAAATGCTGCTGCATTCCCTTTGTAAACACAGCCTTATCGTCCTCCTCTGCTGTGGACTCTCTATTGTTTATCGTCTGCCCTGGTAATGGGATGGAGTAATTTCTCATTTGTAACAATATCAAAAAGCAATTACAAGCCTGTGACTAAAAGCCACTGAACAATGTCCACCATCAATCATCAAAGAGGAAAATGGCAGAGAGGAGGGAGACATTTCAGCCTGTTTATTTCCCCTGCCTCTTGCTCTGGTATTTGTGCTCAGCTGAACTTGGCTCCGACTTTATGGCTGCTTGGGTACCCCTGTGAAAGGGCAAGAGCACGTTGTGGATAGCTACCTATTGTAATTGTTTAGTTACGCCGCCTTGCAGGAATATTCACATATTTGGAATTTAATGCGATAGTACTGTATGAACGCAAACAGAAAGAAAAAAACAATGTGCTTATTTTCCTTTTCATTTTTACTTCTATTGGAAGTAACCTGTGCACACCTCCACCAGCTTTGCACATCTACAGAAATGCTTTACCTAAGCACTGGAAAATAGGTCATGCTAAGACAGGCTGGACTGAATTCTGAATTGGATATAGAGATACATCTCAAAAAGTTAGACTGCCATGAATAAGTTCAAAGTTGTGTCAATCATTTCAGAAAGTGAAATGATTCAGTATACAGAATTAAAGATTTGGAGCCTCAATTTCTTGTAATTATGTCTTACAGAAAATGATTTAGAAATGTAGAATTTTACATAAGTGTGATTTAAAAAAAAATTAAAACAGAAATGTCAGTATTCTTACATTTTAGATCTGTTCGTTTTTATGCACTCAATTCTTGGTTAAGGGAACTTTCACATGAATTACTGCATCAATGGGATGTGGCATGGAGAACAGCCTTTGGTTGTAAAGATCAAGTCATCTGCATTGTTGGGTCTGTTGTCTCATCTTCCTCTTGACAATACTCTATGGATTCTCTGGGGAGTTCAGATGAGGTCAGTAGCACAATGGTCATTGGACCGGCTTCAGAAAACCCAAAGGTCCAACAACAGCAGATGACATGGCACCCAAAACATGAATGACTTTGGAAACTTTACACTTGTCTTCAAGCAACGTGCATACCGTGGCTCTCCACTCTTCCTCTTCCAGTCTCTGGGACCTTGATTTCCAAATGTAAATGATCTGAAAGGAGAACTCTGGACCATTGAGCAACAGCTGAGACACTTCTGACATTAATACAGCACTCAGTGAAAAAACAGCTTCTTCAGCTTCACTTTTTGTGGCTTACTGTCCTTGTGACAAGTGTCAATGATTATCTTCTGGACATCTGTCCAGTCAGCAGTCTTCCCCATGAGTCTGCAGCCTACTGACCCAGAATGAGAGGGCATTTAGAGGCTTTTCTGAGTCGATTAACTGATTTGGGTGAGACAAAATGAGTTTCCAATCATTCACTTTTTGTTGTACTTGGAAGTCCTCGTGGATGATGCTATTACTACCATGTCTCTCAGTGGAGATGGTGCATTCAAAGTAAAATGCACCGTTGCTTTTCTGTAACACAGTGCGTAGTGAGCCAAAAAGTTACACTTTTGTCCAAAATACCCTTTTCCACACGTTTCCGGTGGTGAACATAGAAAGGCGCATTGACCAAAAGCTCCATGACTTATGGCAAACTGAATCAATTTTTTTTATCTAAAATGTCTCATTTCATTATTATAAAATGATTTGTGTTTTTCACTGAAAAAGTTTTCATTACAATATTGAAATCAGTGGTAACATTAGAGACCATGAAAAAGTTCAAAGTGAGGGAATAGTTTAGCAAAGCTCAAAAAGAAAAATCTGTTCTACTCTACCTTTTTTTCCCCTTTCATTTGCCATACTTGCTTGCATCAAAATTACATCATTAGGTTTAAACCTCAGGTTGTACATGTCTCATTTAATAACCTTAGAGACGCAGCCCAACTTTCAATTTTTCAGAGGAGACATATTCACAGTCTAAATACATTCCTTTTTAAGATGCAGCTCTTGAAAAGCAGTCTTGACTGAGGGCTGTTCATTTTGCAATCGTCCTGACATTATACCGCCCTGTTCTCTGCCTGCCTTACATCACATCCTTTATAACGATGCAGACCCAGAGATATATATGCACTTTTTTTTTTTATCTGAAAATGTACTAGCCTCTGTGGGGGCGTGTTTGTGTTGACTCCTGAGGTCCCTATATGAGCCGTTTCAAAATTCCACACAGCTACCATACAAGACATGCTAAGAGAAACAAAATGGAGTTTACAATCACAACTGGATGTGGAGGAGGCAGAGGGGATCAAAAACAACGTGAAAAGCAGGTCCGGGGTTTGATGTTGAGGGAATTAGCATGACCAACAGGCCAGGTGTGAGCTAAACACTGTGCACAATTAGTAGTGGCTAAAAGGAGACAGCTGCAAACACAAGGACATCATGGGGCCTAGAAGAAGGTCAGCACATTCCTCAACAGACCTCCATACACGTAACACACACACACACCCACACACCTTTCTTTGTGACATGTATACATGTACATCTACGGTCAGGGCAATTGGATACAGTGGTAAGAAGCGCTGCTTGCTATATACCTTCTGCTAACTGCTAGATGAGATTTGATGCCGGTGTACTGCAAGCCTTATATGACCTGGCAAGGGCACCCATGCATTTTAATGTCTTGTCTCTTTGCTTCTTCTTTGTGGTTGTTTTCTTCTGTGATTGGCCTCCCGGAGCAACCCAACCCCAACTCGTCTCTCCCTCCCTCTCACTCCCTACTCGGCTTTCTCCTTTTCCCTATTGAACAACCAAAGACAAAAAGGTGTAGGTGGCGGAATTATGTACTTTCGAGGCACATTTTATAGGGAAATCAACTAACTATCTTAACTTCAGGTAACTGGTATAAAAAGGCTGTTTAGACTAAAAACAATTTTAAAATAAATGTCCCTTAATGCTGCACCTGATGCCTTGAAAGTGGACCTCTGTCTCTTTAAAAATCTCCCATCCTATACGACACGTCTCCTTCCTCATGTTGTAACAATGCTTATTTGGAGCACTGTAGTTTTTTATGATGAGCTCAGCTCCACCAGGTGTTTGCCAACTGTTGCCACTGTTAGCTATGTTATTCCCTGAATGGTTGCCATGGGAGGATTTCTTAAACATGCATTAAAGAATCAAAGCAACACTACAGATACATGTTTGATGAGGCAATGACATTATATGATGATATATAGCTGAAAAATGTTGATTGTACATTATACCCTCCCTTTAATGCTGATGAATGAAACAAACGAAACAAAAAAGAAAACAAGCATAAACAGTATTTCACATAACACTCAAGTTCATATCTCATGTTATGCATTTTAATTTCTCACGGCGGATGTTTTAGACCATGTGGAATCTCTTTCTGTGTTTGTTTATCAATTTTTCCACGAAATTTAATTTTTATTCCTATGTTTGAGTTGTCATTTGACATCTGCCACAGACACACCGTAGGGGGCACAAGAGGTCAGGTTTAGCTAGCTTCCAGGTGTGTAGGTAACGGTCATCTTAAATCATTGACTGTTTAGAGCCAACGATTTTCCTGAAATGTTATTCTGCACAGAAAGGTTGGAATAAACTGGTGGAAATAGATTTGGTGTTTCACATCATATTTTAATGGAAATGCAAATCCAATTCTTGGATGTACATTTGTGCTGTCAACTGTATCAATGTTTCATTACCTTTTTATAGAAAGATATCTTTGTTATCGAAAAAAGTTTCTAAAGTTTACCCACAAAACTTTGTGAGAACTTTCTTTGTTTTCCCTTTGTTTTCCCCTTTGGCTAAACTTAAATATGTTAGGCGTATGAGTCACACCTCAGTCTTTCTTAGACGGATGAAAACCAACTTGACTTTGTTGAGTGAAAGACTGGCCTTCCCTTCTCCAAGAGCAAATACTTAAGGGTTCTTTCGAACTTTCTTTACAGCTTGTGAGAGAGGAGAACTAAATGAACACCGCTCCATTTTTTTGTTGATTGGTTTGCTATGAAGTGTCATCTTTTTGAGTTAAAATTCCTAATTATTTGCACCAGTCTATCTACATCGGCAGAATTTTTTGTAACAGAATGCACCTCTCTGCTTTTGCATTATTTGTGCCTTAGAGAAAAACACAAAACTGTGCGACTTATTGCCCCAGCATATCTGGATGAGACAGAGAGCAATAAGAGTGGTAAACGAGCTGCAGTTTCCATTTGAAGCAGCTCATTATCCCTGCCCTTTGCCCTCTCTGTCCGTCATTTTGCCTCGGGACAGCTGCACTCTCAGGACGTTTGGGCAGAATCCTTCTCAGGTCCAGCCAATCAACATGCAACGGGTACTTTTTTAATTATGCAATTCATCCACTCCACGGACTGCCTATATCCTCATTTCCTTGCCAGGACCACTTACATCCCTATTTCTCCTCTCCTTTCTTTTTCTACAATTATTCCCACTGTGACTGAGCGAATGTGGACACAAAGACAGACCTGTGTTTTTTTTAAAGGAAATCAGAAACTGCTATAAATTATAAATTGATTAATTTATAAAATGATTAACTATCTTTTTGAAGTGCCCTCTAATGGCTTTAGGGTGTGTTATCAAGTACGAATGACAAAAACAAAAAACAAAAAAAAAACAGTAGCTATGCTACAAAGATATAGATACATACTGGTTGCTGATACAATGGGCAAGTTTTAGCCATTGATTAAGTACCAGGCTGTATGAATAAATGATAAATTAACTAATATGTATTTACACTAGACATACATTCATAAACAAATATGCAGAATGCAAGGCAACTTGGGGTTCATTTCCATGCCCAAGGGCACACTGAGATGTGAAAGGGGAGGAAAATGGAATCAAACCCACAGCTTCCACTGAGCCACAGTCGCCCTCAGGGTAAAAGGTAAAGAACGATTAAGCATAACTTAATCAGAACATGTGACTCCAGAAAAATATATTAGTAAACTAATTTATTCATGTTTATTCATCTTTAAAGACAAGGAGATAAGTCTGAAAGAGATTTCTTCATCGTTTTCAGTCACTAACTTCAGGAGATAGCTTTATTTTTAAATGTTTAATTCAATATGTGAACTTAAGGAAAATGTACTTTTAAAGGCTTGAAGCTTGAACATCTTTACTTGCTGTTTTATTCTAAAATATTCAGAATGTCTCATTGCTTCGCCATGGAATATCTGTGCTCACTGAGTTCACTGTAAAAATAAAACAAATACAGCAGATGGCAAAAAAAAAAAAAAGTAGAATCCTGGTAAGTGGAACAGTCAAAGTTGTGAATCCTTTATCACATTTTTGTGTCGACGTACAATAAGTTCATTTCTTTGTGTTTTTTTTGTAAAGGTTTTAAAAAGCTGTCGTGGATGCAGTCCCTGATGTCCATTTCAAAAACAACTTAGCACTCTATATTCTTTGAAAAAGCAGCTAAAACAAGTAAGATTTTAGAAAAGCTACTGGTAAGGGATCATTAGCGTATTTCATTTTAGCTAATTTAGTTATTGAATGACTTTAGGATTTATAGGTATCCAAACAGTCAGACTTGTAGCTGAATTTGGACTGACAGAAGAATGGGCAACATAATTGTATTCTGAGCCAAATCAGTGAGCTAACTCTACTCTGTGAATGAAAATAAGGACCACAACCAATTGTTAATATCAGAAAACCACCAATACTTGAGGCTACCTCTAAAAATGCTCATAATTGACCATTTTCATAGTTCCAACACCAAATATACTTTGAAACTCCTCTTCCTTCTCTGCCAGCTCCCAGTGCTCCCAGTGCTAACTAGAAGCAACCAATCAGAGCCAGGATGAAGCTTTTGACAATGCCAATCATGCTTCTGTACGTGCTAGTTAGCATGACCACCGTTTTCCTGTAACGGTAGGTTATTTCTCTGTCATTACCACATTGAGCAGTGAATACATGAGGTTGAATAACAGCATTAAGACCCTTCTCCTGGCTCTAATTGGCTGTTTTTGACCACGAATGGGGCATTTCATCAAACAGCAATAGCGGCTCAGGGCGGAGATGAAGGAGGTCAATCTTTTCACAGATTACGCGTCTCATATTATATTGTTACAGCATGTGATAGTTATAGCAAATATGTAAAAAAAAATATATATATATAGTTACATACTGCGTCTTTTATATGCATTACCTTGGGAGTCATGGGTCTAAATGGCCGTTTTGGTAAAATTTTGAATTTATCCTATATTTTCACCATAAAAAGTATTTACCTTGCCATATTTGGTACCATTATTTTCAGCACAACCTCAAATTTATCATTTTACAGTGTTTGTTTCATTTTGACAAAATGCATTATCACATTGGAACAAAAATCACACCAAAAAACAAAATCCGAGTAGAAAAAATATTGATATTTTTAATATAAAATTCACAAAAATATTTAAGAAATCATTTTTCTAACCTATAATAATCATTTATAGTGTGCATTTTAAAAACATGTAAAATGTTGCAAAAAACAAATTTAAATACATGTTTTACATTAAATTGTGTGCAATTTCCCAGGCGTTTTATACAACTATTTAGAAAATGTGGCACAATGACTCCACCACAGCTTCTCTCCAACATCACAAAGTCTCATGTTTTTTTTACAACTAAAAAATGTCAAAATTACTCCACCACAGCTTCTCTCCAACATCACAAAGTCTCATGTTTTTTTTACAACTAAAAAATGTCAAAATTACTCCACCACAGCTTCTCTCCAAC
>NW_006800012.1:1167053-1181902 GCF_000485575.1 Poecilia formosa | reverse complement strand
GAAAATGATCCATCTTAAGGATTAAGCATAACTCCGGTTTTACTTGGCCTATTAACACAATTTAAAAACTGGTGTGTAGTTTGACATGTGCACTTTAAGCACCAGTTGAAAGTGAGACTGGGGGAGGCGGAGTCTTGCTGCTATGTCGCCCCAAAGCAGACATGGAAAAAAGACTCGTATCTGAGCCTGTGACTCCTTTAATATATTTATAATTGAAACCATCTTAGCTCTATCACACAAGGTGATATCTATAGTCCTCCTTATCTCTGCCAATCAGCCACAATCTAGCCATTCTTGGATTGTAATGCTAGCAAGTAGCACATGAAGTAGCAATGCTCCTAAAGTATTTCAGCTTTCCAAGCTGCATTTTTTTTGTTTTAAATTTCAGATATACTTTGAAAAGTTCAGATATAATCCAACAGAACATAAATGTCATTAACCAACTGGTTGCCATGTCGCATGGGAACCAGTTGTAGCAACTGGTTACCTCATGGAAACCAATGGCTACAATTGGTTACCATGAGGAATATGGACATCAAATTTGCAAAAGACAATCCACGAATCAGTACAGTCAAAGATGAGTGGTTACCAATTTTAAAGACAGCACCTGAGAGTTTTATGGAAATGAGTTTGAGGGTATTAAAGTGGGTTTCACCTGGATTCAGTGAAGGAGTGCACGCTAATGTTGGAGTTGTCGCCACATGCCCCGCACACAGATAAGCATTACTTATCTCCCAGTCTTTCACATCACTTTTATCATCCCTTCCCCGCCTGACAGTCTCTAACACGTGTGCACAGTCACGCATGTCGGTACACACAGACACACGGAGCTGTTTTATGTGTGGAACCAGAGCAAAGAGAGGGTTCAAAGCCTGAGTGATTTCTTCGAGTAGAGGATACTGACTATCTTAAACTCAGATCACCTGCTCTCTTATCTTGTATTTTCCCACACTGTCTTTTTCACTCTCTCCCCCCTCGCCCCTCAACACTCTCGGAGAGACACAATCTGACCAGCAACATTCAATCAAGTGATGCGCAGATTTCCCTTTTATCGCCCTCTTAGTCACTGCCTCTTTGGAGGACTCTACAGGTCCGTTTTCCCTCTTTTCATCCAGACAACTGGACAGGGTTAGGTGGCCCCGGAGCAGCTTTGTTGTGTTAGTTCCCAACTGAATCGCAAACACCATTGCAACTGTTAAGGTATAAATTTGGCAAAGGAGGAAATAATGTAGAAAATGAGTGATGATACCAGAAATACAAAGTAAAAGGAATAGAACATATGGGAAGTGGATGATCATGAAGGAAAACCAGGAAATTGTAACTTCAGATTACTGTCAAGAGAAGGTGTACTATACATCAACGCCCCAAAAGCAGGGATCACAGAACTGGTGGAGAGGATGAGAAGGTGTTAAGGGCTAGAAATGAGTCACAGAGGCTGGGATGAAAAATTAGGAGGGAGAGAAAGCAGTAAGCAAGGGTGAGAGACTATAAAGCAGGAGTAAAGATAAGGTAAAGGAGCGCAGACAAGTGAAAGATGGAAAAAGGGTACGGGGGGATGAATCAGAAACAGAGCGTAGAAGGTTTTAAAGTGCTATCTGCTTGTTATCTAGTACTTTCCACCGTATGCGTGTGCTTGTGAGTGAGTGTGCATGCGCTCTGCGATCCATGTTCATTTTTCCTACTGCACTCATGCTGGTTCATTCTCTCGGGACCACAGGAACCGAAGAAACAATCTCCTCCTGCTGGAATATACGTAGCTCTCATCCAACTCCTATTTTTTTTTTTTTTTAACAGTCGTTCTGCATTTATTTCTGGGCCATGATGCTTTCTGTCATTATAACTTAAGTAATGGGATCAAAGATATCCCTCAATGGGTTTTTCCCCCCAAAATCAACTAAATAAACTATATCCTCCCACAGAAACCGCTTACATATCTTATCAATGCTGAAGCAAAGCAGACAGAGGGATGGATTGCTTACTGTTTTTGTCTGCAAGTTCCTGGTTTAGGTTACTCGGCAAAAATCTATAAAACATCCTGTTAAGGTGGAGTAATGGGAAATGGAAAGCTAAAATGTTTTGGTTTGTATCTAGATAAGAAAACTAATACTAACTTCAACTGTCTGGTGAAAAGAGCTGAAAAGGTTTGAGACTCCTTAGAAATATTGCTATTACAAAGCTCTTCAGAGAGGTGAGTTGTTTTATGTAACTTCATAAATGATTAACTCATCTCGGTCTAAAGCTTTATTCAGTTTCCAACCCGGTGAAAATGACTTGAGACCAAGACTATCAGTTCACTGGACAGAAATTTATACTAGGTCAATTAAACAGGGGTACAGTGGCAAAATAACTAGCAAAAGCATTTCTCCTACCATACCATAGGTTGACTTTCTATATAGCACCAGATCATAGCATAAGTGCACACGCCCATCAGTATACCAGGCATAGCAAGGTAACCGATGACAAGAGATCTCAAGGTGTTACACAAACATAAACATTTTTGGTCATACTGTCCTAAAATTTTATAATCTCCTTAAAAAAGATAAGAAAAGTTGCAGAGGGATTAAAAGAATCTCTTCATGTGCAGCCAAGACCGGATCCTTTGCTTTTTTTTTTTTTTTTTTTGGATCACTCCAACATGTTCGTCTTGTTTACAAGACAGAAAATCTGTAATTTGGTATGGAAGTTTAGGTGTGCCACCCAGTAAGATTAAGGTAATGCTGTTTTGAAAGAGCATTTGGAAAGGTAAGGGACAAAAGCCAGGAGTCTATTGAACAGCATACCATGGGCTAGCTCATTGAACACATAGTCCGACTGATTAGACAGCTAATATCAGCTGGTTAGACCCTGAATGTTACTTCTTGAAGAGAAAAACAGGATGAAACAATCACAGTCTACCCAATAATCACATTTAGACCAGACTTTTACTACACTGAATGGGTTTTTCTTTCACATTTATCTTCAGTTTTACACCAACGTGTTGATCTACTAAACAAAATAAATCTTTCAAAATGAACTCATCTTGCTACTTGTGAGTGGAGTAGAATTGAATTCTGAAACTAAATGATCAGCCAGGATAAAACTGGCTGACCATTTCTTCCCTACATATACTCTTATTCTCCGTATGTATACAGTTCAGAAAAAAAAAAAAATCCTCCTGTCATAATTAGATTTTTCTGAAAGTATTTCTGATATTCTAAAAGTAGAACAAAGATTTTTTTTGTTTTTATATCAGCTTTTTCAAACATCTAAGGTTTATTTTGAAACCTTACATCATTCTTCTTTCCTCAAAGAAATGAAAATATGCTGCAAAACCTTTGAATGAAGCTACGGAGTATAAATATAAATCACACTTCTTTCATGTGTAAAGAAGCATTTTACAATATTTGTGTCACAGCCAGTTACCTAAGAAAGAAGTAATAAGCCATTACTTATGACTTAATTTGATTGTCATTACAATGGTATCACAGACTATTGTGATGAAATCTAAAGTCCATAACACCTACCACTGCTATATCATAATAACTAATAATTAATATAAAAATTTAGCTGCAGTATTAGAAAAATAACTTTATTATCCAAACACATCCTGTAGTTCTTAACTCCACTGAATCTTTTCTTTTTGTTTGCTTTTTGTTAATATGTCAAATATTTTGACAAGAGAAATATGCAGAGGGAAGTAGACCACCATGAACTGAAATTCCTTAAAGCATATGCTTCAAATGTATTCTGAGTGTTTGGTTTAATTTCCAAAAAGATCCCACTTTTGTGAATTCATTATCCGTCCAAATGTATACCTAAACAACAGGAAGACTTTTAGCAGCGGTTCTGACTGCTGAACTGGTTCGTCTCCCTCTACTGGAAGTTTCAGTGATATGACGAATCACTATGTTGCAAAGCAGGAGGGAGGGGGGAAGGCAGAAAAAGAAGCAAATCAAGTAAATGAAAAGTGTTTTCTGCTCTGTGGTTGGCTGAAGTGGTGAGATGAGCCAGTTCAGCCACTCTAACAGACGAGACAAGCAGACCTACGAATGGAGGTACTCAAACAGCCAATTGATTTCTGACTAAAATCTCTCTTTCAACCGATCACTGATGCTTCAGAGAATCACATCATCTCAATAATGGGAAAATCTGGGATGATAAAGTATTTACAGATTTAAACTTATGTGTGAGAGTACCCTAGTATAAAATATCAACATGACTTAGAGATTGATTATCACGAAGTGTTTGTGCTTTATCCGTCTTTTCAAAAGGAACTAACCACGTACACTCCGACACACCAAAGAAAGGACAAAAATAAAAAGGCAGCTGAGCTCACAACATTGCGTGAGACAGCAATTCAATTGGTAAAGAGCCAAAACAGGAAACAAATATAAGACGTGGTGAGTAAGATAAAGACATAACACAGAAATCAAGGGGGAGCAATTGATAGGGTGAGGTGCAGTGGCGGCAGTAGGGGGTCAGACTTTTATCTTGAAGCGGAATAAATGAAGAGTGGTGACGGAACTGTGAGCTGCGGGCTGCTTCAATATTTTATCACCGCGGCGAGGTCTGGCATCAAAAGTAAGCCTTTTTTTTTTTTTTCCCCCTCCTATTTTGGTCGTTGACGGCCCCAAATGCAACCAGTGATGAGTGTGGGTGGAAAGTGAAACACTGGATGTATAGAACAAATCAGAGATTTTTTTTCTCTCCAGTATTTTGCTCATTTCCCATTAATGCTTCTTTTTGTTCATCCGTAAATGAGAAGATGGAACATCCCTCGCAGAGAGAGCCAATGTGAAAGTCCTTTATAGTTTCAAACTGGAAGAAGTCACTGTATTTCCTGCTGCTTTAGCTGATTAAGCTCTAAAAGTGACCAGATTTTTTTTTTTGCCTTTTCTTTTTTCTTTTTGCTTTCAAGCAAGATACTCATTTATCTTTGCAATGTCTGTATGTATTTTACACAAAATGTGGCAGGGCCCTCACTTAGATCTTCAGGCCTTAATTTTTTCCTCCATCTTTTCATCCTGCAGGATATAGCTTTGTGCTATATCCTGCGTTTCTGTCTTCGGTATACAAATTCAGGTCACTAAAATATTTCTTTTCAATAAACAAGTTATTTCAATTTGCATTTGTTATTGAGTTTTATTCATCTTTTATATGACATATGTAGCCTTGATTTGTCAAATTTTGTGGGTATTAGTTAAATGCCTGAAACACGAAAAAAAAAATTAAAGCATATCCCTCTGTCCTTTAACCCTTTAATGTTTTTACCAGAGTTTCACTGAGAAGTAGCATCTATAATAAGCATAGCAAGATGTTCCACCAGATGTTTGCTAATTGGTGCTGGCTAGTCTGAAGGAGCTCAGGGTGGGAGTTATGGGGATGGCAGTTCTGTGAGGCAGAAGCTCGGAAGTGCGTTTGTTTTGATTGCATTTACCCAGAATGCTTTGCTCTATAGTCCATTACCTGCTTCCGGAGCGGTCTCCGGTCTGCTTGGCGTTCACACATACATTCAAACTGCACCAGTGTGTAGGCAGACTGGAGACTTGTTTTTAGTCATACAGGTCCTTCTCAAAAACTTTGCATATTGTGATTAAGTTCATTATTTTCCATAATGTAATGATAAAAATTAAACTGTCATATATTTTAGATTCATTGGACACCAACTGAAATATTTCAGGTCTTTTATTGTTTCAATACTAATGATTTTGGCATACAGCTCATGAAAAGCCAAAATACCTATCTCAAAAAATTAGCATATTTCATCCGACCAATAAAAGAAAAGTGTTTTAATACCAAAAAAGTCAGCCTTCAAATAATTATGTTCAGTTATGCACTCAATACTTGGTCGGGAATCCTTTTGCAGAAATGACTGCTTCAATGCGGCGTGGCATGGAGACAATCAGCCTGTGACACTGCTGAGTTGTTATGGAGGCCCAGGATGCTTCGATAGCGGCTTGAAGCTCATCCAGGTGCCAGGTCGTGCTGAAAAATTAAATCTTCATCTCCATAAAGCTTTTCACCAGATGGAAGCATGAAGTGCTCCAAAATCTCCTGATAGCTAGCTGCATTGACCCTGCCCTTGATAAAACACAGTGGACCAACACCAGCAGCTGACATGGCAGCCCAGACCGTCACTGACTGTGGGTACTTGACACTGGACTTCTGGCATTTTGGCATTTCCTTCTCCCCAGTCTTCCTCCAGACTCTGGCACCTTGATTTCCGAATGACATGCAAAATTTGCTTTCATCCGAAAAAAGTACTTTGACCACTGAGCAACAGTCCAGTGCTGCTTCTCTGTAGCCCAGGTCAGGCGCTTCTGCTGCTGTTTCTGGTTCAAAAGTGCCTTGACCTGGGGGATGCGGCACCTGTAGCCCATTTCCTGCACACGCCTGTGCACAGTGGCTCTGGATGTTTCTACTCCAGACTCAGTCCACTGCTTCCGCAGGTCCCCCAAGGTCTGGAATCGGCCCTTCTCCACAGTCTTCCTCAGGGTCCGGTCACCTCTTCTCGTTGTGCAGCGTTTTCTGCCACACTTTTTCCTTCCCACAGACTTCCCACTGAGGCGCCTTGATACAGCACCCTGGGAACAGCCTCTTCGTACAGAAATTTCTTTCTGTGTCTTACCCTCTTGCTTGAGGGTGTCAATGATGGCCTTCTGGACAGCAGTCGGGTCGGCAGTCTTACCCATGATTGTGGTTTTGAGTAATGAACCAGGCTGGGAGTTTTTAAAAGCCTCAGGAATCTTTCGCAGGTGTTTAAAGTTACTTTGTTGATTCAGATGATTAGGTTAATTGCTCGTTCAGAGAACCTTTTCATGATATGCTAATTTTTTGAGACATGGATTTTGGGTTTTCATGAGCTGTATGCCAAAATCATCAGTATTGAAACAATAAAAGACCTGAAATATTTCAGTTGGTGTGCAATGAATCTAAAATATATGACAGTTTAATTTTTATCATTACATTATGGAAAATAATTAACTTTATCACAATATGCTAATTTTTTGAGAAGGACCTGTACATGTTAAAATCACATCATTTCCCTTCCACTTCACAATTCTACCCAATATTGTGTTGATAAAGCACATAGAATCCCAATAAAATACACGGAGCACGCTTGTGGTCGTAAGATGACTGTATTCAGCTGTTTATTCACAATATAATTGAAGAAGAGCTCAGGGAATGTAACGCAGATAAACGTAACTGATGCTTTGATCCGCCGAGATCCTTTATTTTTCTTATTTAGTAGCAACAGCTGTATTCCGAGCAATTTTAAAAATCATTACGGATGACTTTCAGAGAGAACCAATTCAGCTGCTATTATAGATTGCACTGAATCGCCAGAGATTTCAACACTTGGGGCAATATGAATCACACGATAAGGCAAACACATTGTTGTGAATATGTATGAGGCTAGCTGAGCCATCAAATCTTTCAGTGTGTGTGACTGTGTGTGTGTGTGTGTCTATGTAACTAAGGGGCTTCAAGGTTTATGGTATTCATGAGCGCAAGCTGCAAAGCATGGCAATCAGATTCAATATGGCTCAGCTTAAATGGTTTCAAGCGACCTTTTGGCCTCTTTACTCACAACATATTATAGTGCTGCTGACAGTTGCTGGCTGTGCAAATCATAGGTGAGACAGGGTTCGCCTTTTCTAGTAGAAACAAGCTAAAGAACCCCTTTTGCTCCCCCACAGCCTTAAGGTTTGCCCATTTTCAATTCAGCTTCAGGAGCACGTCAATTTTCCATGTAAATGACGGGAAATATGACCAAATGAGACGGTGCGTAGCTTTGATGGTTTCAAGTTGTATGTCCAAGATCAGAAGTGCTTCAGCTTCAACATCAGAGACAAGAACAGAGTTGATAAGATGTGGGGACTGGTAGGGTAGAGAGAAGGAGAGAGAGAGAGAGAGGGAGAGAGAGAGAGAGGGAGAGAAACAGAGAGGGACAGAGAGAGAGAGACGCACACACAAAAAGGGGGAGGCACAGAAAGAGACTATCGATCAGTTAAAGCTGTGCTGCCTGTCGATAGAGGCCTCTCTCCAGGGAGTGGAATGACACAGAGAAAGGGAGGCGGTATTTATTAGGCTACCCGTACAGATCTGTGCGTACGTGCACAGAGGAAGCCTGCGTGTGCGTCTGCGCAGCAGGGAGAGCCGCGCTTATGGGCTTTTAGATCGAAACACACTTAAATGCCTGCATGCAGACTACTCATGCATGCCCCATTTGTGGCGCAGAGTGGAGATAGGCCAATTTTGCAGTCTGCAGGCCTCCTGTTGGAGAGTCCGAGCTCACAATAAAATAGAAAATCATTGAAGGATGCAGAAATGCATTACTTATTGAATAACGCCGACTATGTTTTATGATTTTTTTTTCCTACCCCATAAAGAATGCAAAGTCAAAGGAGTTCAATGTTACACAAGCCACTGCATGTTTAAGTAGAGTAGGATATGAAAATTAAAACCCGTCAGCATTGAAATCAAGAAAACACAACAATCTTTTGGATGTAATCTAATGTAAAACCTTTAAATGCTTGCTAATATAGGACTCTAATCTCAAGATGTTAATTTGCTGTTCCTAATCTACTAAAACACAAGAGAAGCTGATAATGACAAGCTAATAACTAGTGGCAATTTTACAACTTAGGTGTTTCACTAAAGAACACTGCAAGTAAAGCTCCAAGAACCTCGATGTCACCTCCTTAGAAAAAAGAAAACAGTATTAATGAGAGGGAACACAAGCAATGAAGTATTTACCGAGATTGCCGAGGTGACAACAGGATTCACTGCAGCTAAATTTAACTGTTGGGATTGCTGCTGCGGCTGCTGATGATGATCATGATAACTGCGAGTATTGAACTGGGTTGTTTGCGGGGTTGATGGAAGAGGAAAAAAATGGGTCACAATTTATTCTCTCTTCTTGGAACTCTCAGCCTCTCAACTCCCTTTTTCCACTAAACTAGTTTCAGCCCTAAACTGGTTGCTCGTGCTTGCTTACTACCAGTTCTTTGTATTTCTAGCACCTCAAACTCTGCCTGTAGCAAAGAATAACTGGTACTTTAGCAGCATAAACTAGGATGTTAGCCAGGGGTGGTCTGACATAGATCAGCAACCAGTCAAGCTGTTGTAAGTGCAGGAGTTGATTTTGTTTTTCTGGTAATTGTGTAATTACCACATTATTTGCATAAACATTAGCTCATTCATTGTGGAAATCTAAGAATCTGTTTCTTCACTGAAGTAAGAGTAGCAATAGTTCATAATATTACTTAAGTAAAAGTAATTCTGGTGAACAAGCTTAATGTAATATATTGGAATGGATTAACAAGTCATCATTTAGCTAACATTATCTGTATCAAACAGTCTTACACCACTTACTCAAGTTTGTTTGGAAAAAAAATGGTTTCATGTGTTGTAAGTACTGATCTCCCAAAATAAGAGTAAATCTGGGCCAATTTATTATTGCAGCCAATAGTTTTGCGGAGTAAAATCGTTGCCATACACTATCGTCTTTCACACATAAAGCATTTATCGTGATGCATGCTGTGATTCTGATTCAACTCTTGGGTTGTGGTAAACCAAACCAATTCATTAACTGGCTCTAGAACCAGCTCTGTTTAGGGACTGGAACCACTCTGGTGTTTTGAAGCCCTGTTGGTGAAATTTAAAAGTCCCAGAGTTGTCCCAGAGCGCCACATGATTTCTGAGTTCATCTGGGGTAGTGAGGCAGATTAATCTTCCAGCCCGACCTTTTAAGTAGCCAAAATGTGTTACCACCTCACTTTTGCGATGCCCTTACATCGGTCAAAATCAATAAAATAATGTACCCTTAGTATTCTTAGGTGAATAGATGGAGTCAGAACAACCAAACATAAAACAAGCACAGTACAGCCGCTTTATTCAAGACCAGAGGTGCTGGACCGAAAGCCCTTGTAAAAGTGTGGCCAAAATTAGCTTTCAGGTCTTGTGTTTTGGGGAAACTTTGCTAAGTCTCTTTGCGTGTGCTGGCGGTGTAAATGTAATGCTGAAACAGCATTGTGTTTTACCGTGTCATTTCCTGCTCATTTCCCTCCCACCTATGCTTTTAAAGCTCTTACAGAGGCGATGTTTTGTCAGACCTGCCCATGCTCCTTTTTGATGCACACCAGCTGACTGGGAGGCCCGGGCGACTCTATTTACAGAGAGCAGCCTAGCCATGAATAATACAGGAGGTGCTGAGCACGGGGATGGAGACAAGGGAGTGGGGAAGATGCTTTGGCTTACGTCTAGCCAGTCAGCCAAGAAAACACATTTAGATACCGCCAGACGGATACATCTGTAGCCAAACACAATGCAGAAGGGAAGACTCAAAGGGACAGGTCTGCTGCCGAGCAGAATCTTCCTCAGCATCCCGAACGCGATTAAAATTCCCGTTTCCCTGATTGGTCCCAGATAACAAATTTGCTGACATGCATATATAAACAATTTCACAGAGCTGCATTTTCAGCTTCAGTCGGGGCTGCTGCATACACGCAGATCTGGGCTGTCATCTCTGTGGCATATCAATGTGGTTCCTGCTCCGCTCAAGGACACTTGTCTACTTTGTTATGCTCATATGGCTGCCTTCAATTGATCCCTGGCCCTCCTAGGGCTCAGAGAGGATACAGAATTCTTTGAACACAAAGTCTGAATAAAACTGAGGGGACAAGTAGAAATGGTTTTGATTTCAAACACACAAAGGCACTACATCACCAGACAGCGGCAATCTGGAAAATGCTTAAAAAATGCAGGCAAGTACATGAAGCCATCCTGCTGCATATATTTTTCATGCAGCTCTTTGCAAAGTTTTCATCTTTCTTGAACTTTTTCTCAATTTGTGCCATTACAATCCTAAACTTCAAAGTACTTTATAGGAAATGTGTTAAAGACTAGCACAAAGTGGTGAATAATTGGGAATTGGAGGGGAACATGAAGAGGGGCAGCACAGTGGCGCATTTGGCAGAACTGTGGCCGAGCAACAAGAAGGTCTTGTGTTTGAATTCTGGCCTGGGGTCTTTTTAAATAGAGCTTGCATGTGGGTTTTCTTAGGGGAATCCTACTTCCTCCCACAGTTCAAAAATTCTGTTTAAAAAGACTATTAGGTTATTTTGTTTCTCTAAATTATTTAAACTTTAATTATTTAAAGTTTATTTTTTTCCAACAAAAAACACATCTGAATAGTTCGACGCCTCCTAAATCAAAAATATGCAAAACTACCTTTTACTGCAATTACTGCTGTAAGTTGTGCCAGCATTGCAAATCTCAAGACTGAATTATTGTGTTATCCTTCGTTG
This sequence comes from Poecilia formosa, assembly GCF_000485575.1. Classification (NCBI taxonomy): domain Eukaryota; kingdom Metazoa; phylum Chordata; class Actinopteri; order Cyprinodontiformes; family Poeciliidae; genus Poecilia; species Poecilia formosa. The sequence goes on along the minus strand of NW_006800012.1, from coordinate 1,170,611 downwards.
GGGAAAAAAGTAACTTGGTAAAATGGGATCCAGAGCAGCTGGGTATATCCCTGAACTTTGGTTGGTTCGTTCTAACTCGTGAATATGCTTTGATCTGAGCCGTTCTATTGCTGCTTTGGCTGAATGCTTAATGTCATTTTGCCACTGGAAGGTGAATGTTCACTCTAGTCTCAAATCTTTATGACATTTTCTTATAGTGCTGCCCTGCTTTTCACTCCATCCATTTTAACATCAGCGCTGTCCCTACTATTTTTCACCATAGGGATAGTTTGTCTAGTGTCATACAGCATAATTTTTCTATGGAAGCTAAAAAGTAAATTTTTAGTCTCATGCGACCACAGACCCCTTCATCCACATATTTTCTTTGTGCACACAAGTTCTCCTTAATTTATAGAGGGCGAGCCAAACAATTTCACACAACTTACTTTAAAACGTCACAATTTTTATTATCAAACTGGGTCCAAAAAAAGGTCAAAGAAAGTAAATCCATATTTTCTTAACAGAGAACTTTATTCCCAGGCTGCAGGCTTTTGTACATGCTACCTAACCTACAATTAATGTAACAGCCTTCAGTAATTAGTCTTGTCCTCATGGAATATGTTAGGTTCGTGTGGCTAACCCCCTTCTTACTATTAGGAAAAGGCGTAAAATATTGCTTTTTTTGTGCAGCTTATGGTTAAGGCTGGCTCGAATGACCCTGAACTATTCATTTCGTTATGCAGCTTTAGGCTTGGACCCCTAGGAGACCTCCCAAAATGCCAAGACTTTCCCTCGCACCGCTCTCATTGTCTTTTTTATTTTTTTTAAGCAGGCCTGTACCTGGCCAACAGTTTCAGGATGTGTCTGCTTTTAGGTCCCGTCTCCTCAGGCCAAGTCCAATCAAGGCTCATAGCTGTCCTCTTTTGGAGCTTCTGCTGGAGATTTTCTGTGGTTTAATTTTTCTTAACTGAACCCAAGACAGTGGTTTTAATTAGAGAAGATTCAAGTTAAAGCCTCGGTTTTCAGAGCCATTTTTTTGCAAACTGCTATTATGATAATACAGCAAGACTTTTCTGAGTTTGGTGTTAGCAGCCTATATGGAGCTTGTGTAAGTAGGGCACTTTTGAGTTTGAGACCTTGCATCCCTTTCTCATTAATGGTCCAATTAGAACATGTCCCCCCTGGGTAACCCATATGGCTGACCCTTTTGGGTTCCAACCACTCATATTACTGAGATGAATAACGTTGGAAAAAATTAGAAAAGCTTCTTCCTTTATAGGAGGGGTGTCAAACTCATTTTCATTTTGGGCCAAATTAAGATCATGAATGCTCTTAAAGGGCCGGTTGTGCCGAGTATATTGATAAAACCAGTTCACAAACTGTTAAAATATCAATAATTCTTAAAATTAAATATTATTATTGAACTTCCTTTCAGTCCCTTCAGGATTTTTTTTATTCTTTTTGTGATTTTAAAGTGTTTGTGGTACTAATTTGGAAATATTTGCAATATTTGCTCTTATTTATAATGGTAAATGTCACTTTTTAACCACTCACTGTATAGACCATGGACTATGATCTGACATCAGCTGAGGCAACTGTTTAGTACAAATAAAAAAGTTTTGACAATTTTTGCGAAAAACATGCAGTAAACTCCCAATTAGCGCAAAAAAAGTGTGGGGAATTTGTTGATTTTCTGTTAATTTCCAGGATAATTCTCAAGAAACTGGAATAATTTGGCAGTAAACAGATAAAAACTGCATTGATTTGATTGATAAATTATTTAACCGCACTTACTGTTTAGTCTAGAATCCAGAGGGCCACATAAAAAGCTACTGCGGGCCGCATTTGGCCCACGGGCCTTGATTTTGACATGTGTGCTTTAGAGTGAAGGAATTTGAAACAGAAAGAATTGGACTGACTATTTTCCATTCCAACTGTGAGAGCAAAACTATTCAGCCAGAGAAGGAAGGACACTAGTAAGGATGAGAATGCAGTCTCTATGCTTCTGTTTTAGTCTAGATCTTTGTGATGGACCGAGTTAAAAACAGGAGGAGTCACAGGATATTAATTAGAAAAATAGGGGTTTTATAATTTTAACCCAAAGATTATAAAATGACAAAAAAGATAAACTGAGCTCATAAAAGAGGTCAAAAATGTAAACAAACTGGCTGCACAAGCAAACATAACTGACCTACCAAAGAAATGACACACAGGGGTATATATATATGCATCCAAATCAACGAATAAATGTTTTACTGAAACTAAAGTGTTGTGTTTGTGTGAAAAAAATCAATTGTGAAAACTAAATTGTGCATAAAAGAGTTACAGACTTCTGCCTTCAGACTGTGGCCATGGATTTGGCCATCACAATCTTTTTTTTTTTTATTATTTTTTTTTTATAGCCGCCTCTCTTGTTTTTAAATCCCATTCTCATGTTAGCTGCCAGTGAACAGGAATCCCAAACACTGCTGACACATCACACCACAACGGTGTGCTGTGGAATGCATATAAATGTATAGAATTTCTCTAAGGATAGGCAGAGAGGGACCTTCCTAATTTATCACCCTGCAAGTCCCACATCAGTTATCACTGCACTTGACAACTGACTCAGAGCTGCTTTAAAATGGTTGCTGCATTTCCACTTGGCCAACTTTATTGTCACTGGTGAGAAGAAGTAAAAGAAAATGAGCAAGGAAGAAGAATGGAATCGGAAAAAACACGCTCAGGTAGCAGATTGGAAAACGGCTCTAAGTAAATGCATGACTGTGAAGTATGTTATGAGTTATGATGTGCTCCTGTTTTATACAGTGAGGACGTACTGGGATGAATGATCCAAATATATATGCAATGTTACTGCATCAAAACAGAGCATCGAACACTCACTAGCGGTGGAAAGGTACTAGCAGTGAATCTTCTTTGGTGTAGAGAGAAACTCTCCACAACATGACATGGGAATAAGACCATTATACGTGGTCATGTGTGTAACTTTTAATTACAGTGGCACCTCCAAGTTGGAGTTTTAATACCACAGATGTTTTTACATGTCTAAAAAAATATGTGTCAGACTGCCTAAGCTTACATATGCAAAAATAGCAGATGAGTAGAGGATGATTAAAATGTTTCCCTTATATTACCTAAAGCAGCGTAGCTTCATGTGCCATTAAAACACAATTAAGCAAAAACAAACACACTCTTGCTGAAAAGTCACATCAATGGCATTTGCTTCCATTTTCTCTTTTTTTGATGGTTTTTGTTAAAGTTAATTGACATTTATTTACAAAAACATTTTTTTTCACCTAACAAGCAGCAGCTTTAGAGCAACTTGAAATATTTACATGGAATAAAGATCAAGAAGGCAAAGGAGTTGAGGAAAAGGACAGGAAGCAGAGGAAAGACAAGGTGAAGAGGAGACTGTCAACTCAGTTTATTGACAAGTCCGTCCCCAGAGGGACGAATAAAATGGAAGGTCGTTTTTTTCTATATGTGCACTGTGTGTGTGTGTGTGTGTGTGTGTGTGTGTGTGTGTGTGTGTGTGTGTGTGTGTGTGTGATTGAGTGTGTCAGCCTGGATGATCTACCA